>NC_054399.1:4901677-5211762 GCF_017976425.1 Toxotes jaculatrix
ACTTTATTGATTGCCACAGTTTGACATATACAACAGTACATAAAGACAAAATTAGCAGCCATAAAAAGTCAGACTGTGGTGGTTTTTTATGACCCAGTTCATCCTCCTTAGGTGCCTCTCTGAGCCAGCCAGCGCCAGGGGACTGATTTACTTGTCACACAAGGGGGACATATTTAGATGTAGTGTGCGGGGGATAGTGGGCAGTAAAGCTGGCAGGGCAGAAGATGACCCAGACAGTGGGATTGTGGAGGACTAGAGGGGAACATGTGAGACACACCAGTTAACCTCCTGCCATTAAGCCAGCTGTGATTTCCGACCAAGGGCCAAGGGACAATGGACTGCACTACACTAATTACACACCCTGACATGGATAATAGGAAATGTACTGGCTCTTTATGAGGATGACCAGACAGTCTGTGGACCTACCTTTAACAATTTGTAGCTGTAGCAGAAATAAATGGTCTTAAATGTAGCTTTGCAGATGTGTGGTCTTTATAGTAGTAAAAGCAAAAGGCCCTATTAAATCTGTCTCCTAATGACTGAATTAACACTCAGATTGTTTTAAATCTTAAAGAAAGACTGTTGCCAGAGTGTGCCCTGCTCGTCGGGTATATAACAGAGCTTTTTATGCATGGCTTGGTAAATATGCCTGTGTTTGTATTAACCTGCCCAGGTGTCAAATTTTAACTCCCTCAGCATACACAGCACAGTGAAAACTAAATGTGGAAAGTGTTTTGTGTGTATGCGTGCTATAAGGCAATTTTATATAGGGACCACCAACCAAAGACCACCGCCAAGAAGCAGAATGACAGTCAAAACAAGAAGACTTTCCACGGTGAGCACACATACACGTGGAAAAATAGAGAATATGTTTTCATGTAAAAGTCTTCATTCACGTTCTCCGAGTTTGGTTTTGTGCTCAATGCTCTCCAGTTCAAAACCACAAGAATCAGAGCTCACTTTTAGCTGCATTGTAGATATTTGGCAAAGAGTAGAATAGAATAGAATAGAATAGAATAGAATCTGAGAGTCATTTTCATTTGTTACTGTTCTATGTGTTATAAACCCATGTGAGTTCATAAAGACAGTATGTAGTAAGACAAGATAATCGCAGAAGTGTCATTTTCTTCACTGTAGACAAAAGGATGAATAGAATAAAACAGAATAAACGTAATCTTATCGAATTCATATGTTGTTAGTGATGTTCAACAATATTTTAAAGGACTTCTACAGGTTGAGTGAAAAGCTTGTGTGCACACCAAGTTCAAGCAAATAGAAAACGTGTAATAAATAAACCTACAGGCAAATAAACACGTTTCACATTTGTCACATCACAACAAAAAGACAATCGTACAACAGGAGCCGTGAACGCTGTCCCGCCACTGACGGTAAAGCGGGTAACCAGATATTCAAAAACAATACGTCATCCCACAATGCACCGCGCACTACGCTGCATTACCTCATCCCACAATCCACCGCGAGATTAAGAATCTTCTGGGTGGTCGCCTGAGCAAGGGCTGGGCCCTTATCGGAGAGCCCTGGCCCCGCCCCGCCCCGCGCCACGCCCTCCAGCCAATGGGAGAGCCCCTTCATGACATCATGGCTATTTTCGGAGAGGCAGCGGCAGCAGATAAGGTTTGCCTCCACGCTGCACAGCTCAGAGTATATACACGTCCAGGCCGAGGACGTACCACAGACACTGCCGGTGCCTGACAAGAGAAGTTAGAGCCGCTCGGCGCTTTTCATTCACGGACTCAATATAAGTCTGGATACTTTTGCAAAACTATTGTGAACTCTTACAACTCAACACTGAACAATCGACCGTCGCTGGCTGAAAGAAGTAAGTCCTGATTCCTGTGTCAACCAAGTGCGCACTCAGAGTTTGGAAGTTTTTACGCACAGAGAGGACGTTTGGAAACCAGTGTTTTTTTTTCCCATCACCTGATAAACCAGGAAGAAGAGAAGGGGGGACGGAAAAGTTGTTTTGTAGAAGACTTTATAGCTACATTTGTTTTTGGTTTCTCTTCTATGTATACCAAGATGGAAACTACTTTCTATGACGACTCACTCAACGCTTTCTCCCAGCACGACAACGCCGGCTACGGATACAGCAACCCCAAGGCGCTGAAACACAACATGACACTGAACCTCTCCGACCCCACGGGCACCCTGAAACCTCACCTCCGGGCCAAAGCCAGCGACCTACTCACCTCCCCTGATGTGGGCTTGCTGAAGCTGGCCTCCCCGGAACTGGAGCGGCTCATCATCCAGTCCAGCAACGGGCTCATCACCACCACGCCGACCCCGACCCAGTTCCTGTGCCCCAAGAATGTCACCGACGAACAGGAGGGCTTCGCGGAGGGGTTTGTCCGAGCCCTGGCCGAGCTCCACCACCAGCACATGCCGGCCCCAGCTAATGTGAGTGTCACCTCAGCTCCGCAGACCAGTGTCAACACTGCCCTGCCGCCTGTTTCATCTGTTGCCGGTGCCACCGTTTACAACGCCAACGCCACCATGCGCTCCGACTCGCCGGTTTATGAGGACTTGAACACTTTCAACCCGGCCATCAGCACAGTCTCGGCTCCGAATTACACCACTTCAGCCCCGACTATGTCCTTCCCGGCCGCTCCGCCTCAGCTTCCCATCTTCGGCCAGCCCTCCTCCGCCCAGCTCCCCCGGCTCACGGCGCTCAAGGAGGAGCCCCAAACCGTGCCTGAGATGCCGGGGGAGACCCCTCCTCTCTCCCCAATCGACATGGAAAGCCAGGAGCGCATCAAGGCAGAGAGAAAGAGGATGAGGAACCGCATCGCCGCCTCCAAATGCCGGAAGAGGAAGCTGGAGCGGATCTCAAGGCTGGAGGATAAAGTGAAGACCCTCAAGTCCCAGAACTCGGAGCTCGCATCCACCGCCAACATGCTGCGCGAGCAGGTGGCCCAGCTGAAGCAGAAGGTGATGAACCACGTCAACAGCGGGTGCCAGCTCATGTTAACGCAGCAGCTCCAGACCTTCTGAGGAGGTGTCAGCGGCGGCGGAGAGAGAGAGAGAGAGAAAAGACTGTAGTTGAACGAAACGGACGCTTCCTGTGATAGTGAGTCTCTGGCTGTGTCTCCCGAAACCGTGACGGGATTTGGGATGATGTGGCGCGACAATTGGCAGGACCCGGGGCCGCACTAAAGTTCCTGAGTGCCACGCGCTCCCCGGTGGCGCGTCCCAGAGAGGGGCTCGGGACAGTAACAGTAGCCATGAACCAGAGGGGGCATGGCAACAAGCAGGATACCTTTCTGTTTCTGTTTCGTGCTGTTTTTACAGAACTGGACTGGACTGAAGTTTTCTTGATTTACACCCAGCTCTGCATGGACCTTCTCATGACCATCAAAGGAGAAATTCAGTATTAGGGGGATTTAAGAACCTGCAATAGAGACTTTTCTTGCTGTAGCCATAATGGCCTCAAACATGGGTGTGTTGGCCAACTCTAAACGGCTGAAAAGTTGTAACAAAAGCTGCCTGACTTCTGAGTTACAGTACAATGTACTTTTTTCTTAATTGTAAGAAATTAAGTTAGAAAAGCTTCAAGATTTACTTGTTTTTTTCTAAAGTTGTTTAATGGGGTTTCACTCATTGTTATATGTATATAAGATCAACTTGGAGTACTTATGTTTACCATTTGTAATAAGAATACTGTATAATTTTTTTTATGTTTTGTTTTCTGAGCACTTCAGAAACTAATCAATATTTAAGAAAATAAACCAGATGAAATGAAGCAACATTGCCTCTGTGTTATTGGAAGTGTGTGACAGAGGAGGGGGGGAAAGTGGGTGTGCCATGTCAGGAGCTCAAACAATAAAACATGTTGCAACATGTTGCAAGAGCTGCGAGTTCCCAGTACCTCAAGGTAAATTCCATTAGTGTTAGTATTGATCCAGGCTGAGTGATTGCGCTGCAGCTTACAAACCAGGCTGTCTTACTGATGGAGGCCAATTCTGCAAATTAGGGTGTAAGTCTTGAGATGTCTACTTTATATCTCAGCACACATACAGGTGTACTTCAGGAGTATAAATATGACACAACACTTCACTTTGTCCTCAGGTGTTAACACTAAATGACACTGAGAGTATATCCCTGTAACCCTCTGTAACTATATAACTTAACAAATTTACAAAATGAATCTCAAGGGAAGGCATCGCTGATTTGATACGTAGCTGGAAAATCACAAGCCATCCTCTGTCATATTGCACCATTCAGTCATTCAACATTACTTCCTGTCCCACTGTAAATGAAGAAAGCCCCAGTATGGGAAACAACTCTGTCGAAACAAAGTCAGATAAAGTCTAATGGGCAGACAAAGGGTACATTATCCATGACACATTGCTGAGTGTTACCTCAGTAAATTGCAGGTGTACCACCATGATTCTGTGGGAAAGTATATTTTGGATATGTTGTATCCTAATATCTCAGTCACTATATCTTGAATGAGATATGCTCAATGCGTTTGCTGTAATCTCCTCTGGAAAAATTATCTTAAAGGAAGAAACAATCATCCAGATGTAAACAAAAACAAAATGTAAATACCTTTTACCACCAAAAATCAAAACAAAAGGCTGACACGTGCCATCTTTCTCAAAATCCCTGACAGGTCTTTAAATACAGGGGTAGACAACTACTTTAGCTAAATTACTATTTTCTAGTGCTGATAAAAGGTTATTTATAAGACAGCCCCGTATTTTCAGTTTTACCATTTTAGAGATAAAACGCAGATGTTTATCAACAAACTCTTTGATTATTCATTTCAAATTTATGAGTGAAAATAACAGATTGGGGCTGTACACAACAGAGAGTAAGGAAACTTTGGCTTTAAACCCCCAGTAAACCTAGTTTAATTTTAATTTACTGTACAGAAAGTAATTACAGCAGGTGGCTGAGGGCAGGACAGGTCAGATTCGCCACACAGGTTAAACAGCACATTATAACTTCAACAATTGTCAGCCGCCAGTATGTACTGCCTAAAATGAACCTCTAGAGGGCGACATAGACTGAGTTACCTGACAGATGAAACGCAATGATGCTTTTTCTAAGACAACATTACACCCCTGTGGATTATGTTGGCTCATCATCTGTTGTCTTGTTCTTAGATTAATACTGACCTACCTGACATAATTTCAACCAAAAACACAGAACAGTTTGTTAACTATGGAGGCTTGAAGAATATCTTTAGTCTGACCGTGATACACAAAGCCTATATTTGAAACAAATGGTCATTATGGGTTTATTCTGTATTCTATGTTACTATTTTGTTCTTTCTCTTCTGTTCCTGTCTTTTTTGTTTGTTTATTTTCCCTTATTTTTTATACATCTTTTCTTTGAAAGCCACGTGGTGGATTTTCATAACATGGTTTGGCGCATAAATGCAGCCAGTTCAAGTGCTTTTCTTTCTTTTTTTTTCTCTCAATAAGTTCGTAAACAAATGAAATTTACATTAGACTAATTCATTATCCAATATTATGAATGAAAGGATAAACCAATTATGAAAGCTGATGGTCAGGGAGTAGGCTTGTTCTGATTTGTTTATGTCCATATATATATAATCTGATATGGTTTAACATGGCTTAATTGTAATTCTACTGTCGCGATACACCTGCTTTAACCTGCTCTGATTTCTCAAACTTGGCAGTATGACATCATTCCGGAAAAAGTGGTGTCCTTCCCTACCATATAAGGAGAGGGAGCACTCGGAAGATCCACGTCACCGCGGAGGAGGCGTGTCTTACGGGAAGTGAGTCTACTCTGTAATCTTCGCATAATAAGGTGAGTCCTGAGAGGCTATCACAAGAGGAGCCCGGATTTACTTCCCAAGGGCAAATCAATGAGGAGATTACAACTTCAACAAGTCGAAGCCGATTGGGTGTTTCAAAAGAAAAAAAGACTCTCGTACTGAAACATTGTACATTTGAATTTAAACACTGATTTTTGAATCTTAATACGTCAAATTTACGCTAATTTATAATTATATTTCATAGGTGAACATAGGTGAGACGACTCAACGGTATATAAAGTTGTTAATTACTTTCACATCAATAAGCTATAACATTAAACTGTTGCTTACTTTAATGATGTCACTTTTGATTTATAATATCACATAGAATACAATACAGTGTAATGGATAAAACTACCCTGCAGAATATAAAGTATTTATATCTCTGCCTTAATGAGCTACATCATTAAACTGCTGCATACATGTTAATTTATAAGTAATAATAATAAAATAATCTAATGTGTAATAATTTAACACTGATGGAGGCCATTCTGCTGCATAATGAGTACTTTTATTTTTTTTGACACTTTAAATAAATTCTGCTGGTGAGATTCTGAGCATTTACTTGCAACAGACTGATTTTAAAGTGAGGTTCTGTTTTGCTGCTCTTACTGATCTGAATACCTCCTCCACCAGTTCTCTCAGAGGAAAATGTTTGGTGTAAAATGCGCACAGGATCATTAAAATTAGGTTATAATTTTTCAGTATGTCACTGACTTTTGAAACGCAGGCAAGGTGTGACACAGAGATGGAGCAGAATGGGGTTACCCATGGAGTGCATCACTTCTGCACCCACGCGTCTCAGTCCTACACACACATGGCTGTTTGTTCTCTCGTCCTCCTTCTCTCACGCACACGCTAAAAACACACTACTATCTTGAAACCTGTTATGACAGTACTGTCACTGTTTACAAAGTTAAAATAACATAGAATAATTAATTTATAATGATAAAACTCAGAAGAAATAGTGTGTGGTTATTACAAACTAAAATAACACTTTGTGACCACTGTCCTAACTAGCATGCTGCATTTAATGAAAACTAACAATGTTATCTGCCCTTTGTTAATCTCACAAAGGGCAGTTGAGCCGGACAGATCTGCGTGGTGAATGGCTTCTGGCCGTATTTAGTTACCAGGGCGAAGTATTTCACTTAGCAATAAGGTAAAAAACACACGCAAACACACACAGCCAGATCCACAAGTTGTAACAATGACTTGAGTATGAAGGATTAAGAGCACCTTTAGCTTCCTACTTTATATTCTCAGTGTATTTATAATGTTCAATATGCTCAAGAATTTTGATGCTCAAGCAGCATCGAATTATATCAACCCATATGCGGTGGATGTGATCCGGGCAAAGAGAAGGGATCTGGTTTATGGGATCTCACATACCGAGGATCTGCTGGATCTGCTTGTGACAGAGGGGGTCATGACAGCGGCCAAGAGATCCATCGTTTTGACCATCGGGACTCGCAAAGATCAGAATTCCAGGGTCCTGGACATCCTGGAGGCCAGAGGTGAGAGGGCGTGCCGTAAGTTTTTCCACCCCTGTCTTATGCTGGCAGAGCCCGATCTTTATCAGCGAATCAAGACCTATGTGGGGAGTATGAATGAACACATTAGAGACACAAGGAGGCAGCTGATTGGATATTTGCTGGAGCGAGAAAAGAAGGGAGTGGTAGGAATAGTCAGTCAGACTAGTAAGAAGGCTCACAGTTTATTTGCCATCGAAGAAACTAAAAGATTTAGCCCTGAGACTGAAGACAGACGACCTGTGCCACTTGAAATGTTAGGGGATAAAGCGGCAAAACGTAAACCAGAAAACCTCATTCACATGATTGCTACAGATGGGGAGCTGGTACTGCTGGAGGAGCCGTTAGAAGACACTAATATTAACACCGTCAGTTCTTCTAATGAGACTGTATTACATGTTGCTGCTAAGAACGGGCATCTATCTGTTACTGAGCTCTTGATCCATAAAGGAGCCAGACTGGACTTGCAGGATAACCATGGTCACACAGCTCTTCACAGTGCAGCCAGCAGGGGTCACACTGAGATAGTCAGAGCCCTCATAAGGGCCGGTGCCCCCATCTACACTTTGGATATGCACGGCAGAACTCCCATTCATCTGGCAGCAGAAAATGAGCACCTGGATTCTGTGAAAGTGTTGGTGAAGGAGGAGGCCAAACAGTCTGAGAGCCACACTCAGGACATGTTTCTCCACATGGCAGCCATGGAAGACAACTGGAGGCTGGCTGAGTTGCTGCTTCAGAGCGGAGCCACTGTTGATGCCAGAAACAGCCACAAAAACACAGCTCTGTTTTATGCAGTTGCCAGGAGCAATGAGAAAACTGTGAGCATCCTTCTAAACGCAGGAGCTACAGTTGACTATGATGTTATAAATGAAGCCATTAAGCTCAATCAAGAATCAATTCTCCGTCTGCTGCTTGGTGAGTTTTTTCACCAGACTACTACTATTATAGTGAGGCATTAATTCCACAAATAAAGCATATAGTTGCTAACACAAACGTTTACACTATGTTTTGTGCAAACCACAGCTAATGCCAGAGGAGCTCAGAGAGAAGCAGCACTGGGCTCTGCTCTCTTCACAGCCGTTAGACAGAACCACGATGGAGCGGTAACTGCTCTGACAGACGGCGGAGCAAATGTGAACATGTGTGACAGACAGGGATACACCCCTCTCCTGTTGTCGGCTGAGCTAGGACACGCCGAAGTCTTCAGGTGAATGTCCTCCAACAAGGATTCAGTGTTGCTAAAACACAATGACATGTCTCCTTAACACATTCAGCTACATGGAATCTGATAGCTGCGGGGTATTGTCAGTGACTTGATTTTTTTTAATACATAAAGAGAAATTCTTCACAGAAAATCATTTACTGTACAAAACAGAAAACTGATACATATAAAATATAAATAAAATACTCAGTAAGTTAGAGTTAGTTACAAACGTTACACTGACATATATGATGTTAGAATCTGAAGCCTGTATCTGATATAAAAAGCTGCAGTAATGTAGACAAATATATACAAATATTAAGTATGTCATGGTGTGGCAACACACCATGACATACATATAAAATCATAAACATATCAAAGCATATGGGACATGGGAAAGGTGGCATGTAAAGTGAAACCCTCATATGGGTTAGGGTTTTGGTTTGGGTTGGAGTTATGGGGGTATAACATCCATGTCCAGCTTCCTTTATCATTTTTTTTCCCTTTTTGTTTTTTACTGCAGCTTTTTATATGTAGCAGCATTTCACTTTGTAGAGAATGATTTTGTTGGACGGCATGTGTAAGCTACTTGGTCAATAATGATTCTGGACTCTTCTCACTCCTATTTCTGTATTTTGTGGCTCATTAAGCATTAAATGATGACTTTTTTTTTTTATTTCAGAGTGCTAGTAGCAAAACAGGCCAAACTGGATGCTACTCTGCCCAACCTCTCCTCAGCCTTGCACCTGGCTGTTCACAGTGGCAGCGTGCCCATAGTGCAAACACTGCTGGAAAGGGGATTAGACCCCAACATTCCTGGGCCTAAAGCCCAAACCCCTCTACATCTGGCGGCTCAGAGAAAAAGATCAGACTTAGTTGGTCTATTGTTAAAAGCTGGAGCACAGGTAATTGTCAAGTCAGCTGGTGATTGGCGTCAGTTTTGCATATATTTACAGTACACTTGTGGAGCCTGAGGGTTGTCTGTCATTTCTTTAGGTAAATGCCGTAGCCCAGGATGGACTGACACCTCTGCATTTAGCCAGTCAGCAGGGCCATGCAGACACAGTGATCCAACTTCTTCGAGGCAAGGCAGACCCAGGGCTCAAAGACAGGGTGGGGAGGACTGCCCTGCACTGGGCAGCCTCTTCCCAGGGAGAGAGCAGTGTGGTGGATTTACTGCTGTCAGCCAAAGCCAACCCAACCACCACTGACAATGAGAAAAAAACTGCCCTCCACCTGGCTGCTATGGAGGGAAAATTAGACGCTGTGACTTCACTGTTGTCCCACAAGGCAAAGGGAGGGGCTAAAGACATGGATGGCAACACGCCGCTACATTACGCAGCAGCTGGTGGGCATGCCGGTGTGGTTTCAGCTCTATTAAAGTCACTCAACAACAGGGGGACAGAGGAGAGGAATGCATGGAGGAAAACACCTCTTCATGCCGCAGCTGAGAAGGGTCACGATGGTGTGGCTGCACTGCTGCTGGAGGCCGGGGCAAAGATCAACTCTACAGATCACAGTAAAGACACTCCTCTGCACTGTGCTGCCCGAGGTGGACACCAGGAGGTAGTGAAGAGGCTTGTAAACTGGGGCCAAGCTGGGCACCTGGGACAGAAGAAGACGGCGAATCTGCATGCTACAAATAACGTGGGGAAGACACCACTGCAGGTGGCAGAAAGTGGAGACACACCAGAACACGAGAACGTTGCAACTTTACTCAAGAGAAAGATGTTTCTCATCAAATAAACAGAGAGAAGTTCAGAGATGAAATTTCAGGATGACAGAAAGACATTGATACTACCTTTGATATTTCCACATGTTCAGGGACTCAAATCACTGATGAAATCACATCTCAAAGATTGCATCATAACCTGTGGAAGGTTCTGAAGAAAAAAGATAAAGAAAAAATTAATTAAAACAGAACTCAAAGACTGGTTGTTGAGGACTATTATTTTAGATCATGAAGCAAGTGTGTAGAAATGAAGCCTTCATTCCCCATGTCTGAAACTATCCATGTTACTGAACACTGAAACTGGCCTCTATGAAGGGGTTCAACAAGTAAAGGAAAGTTTACTCTTTGGGTCAGTATCACATTCAGATATTTCAGGTCAGAAATATGTCTTCTTAAGGTAATTTAGCCATAAATCATACAGCAACAGAAAGAATATGTAAACTCAAAAAAGATCATTACTCTAATTGTAAACTCAGTGTATTGGTTGGTCAGCCCACCACTTTGGTCAAGACTGAAATATCAGTTATTGGATGGATTGCCATTATATTTTGTACATACTGTACATTCATGGTCCTCGGATTGTTTAGAGGGGAAAAATGTGGCAAACGATGCATTAACGATCTCCAAAGTTTCCAGATGTGCACGATGATAATGCTCCGGTGAGGCTGTTGACGCACATCTGCCTTTACGATGAACTGTTTGGTGACTGACACCAAAACCACTGGAGACCCGATAAGCTCATAGTGGGATTTTTTTTGGTCTAGTTTTCTCACATTAACCAATATTTGCAGTTCTTTGTAATTGACCCCCCTGCCAACCAACATCACTTTTCCATTCGATGACTCAAATATTCTGTCACACTTACGGAGCGACGCATTTTATTAATAATAATACATCAAATTTGTATAGAGCTTTTCCGGATACTCAAAGACGTTGAACAACAAGATGTAAAGTTGTGTGTCATCAGCATAGCAGTGAAAATAAAGTCCATGGCGGCGTATAATATGTCAGAGAGGTTTTTTAGGATAGCAGCAAGTTTGAGTGAAGGTGGGATAGAACCAATTATGAGGGAAGTGTTTATGATGCTGGTGATGCGTTGGATGAGAGAGGGGAGACAGGCTTTAATGAGGGGTGATGGGATGGGATCCAGTTGGCAGGTGGTGAGTTTCGCGGTGGAAAAAAGTTTAGAGATGTCAAATGGGGATAAGGGTGAGAAGGATGAAAGGCTGTGACTGGTAGATGGGTTGAGTTTTGGTTCTGAGAGGGAGTGGGTGGAGGCAAGTTGTCTATGTATTGAATCAATTTCTGAGTGAAAAAAGGACAGGAACTTAATCTTAATCAAATTAAGTTAATCAAATCGGTGTCTTCTTGCAGCAGGAAATAGAGTTGCAACTTTGAAAACAGGTTAAAAGCATTTTTAAATGTGCAGTGTACTGATTCTTCTTCTTCTTTTTTTAAATCCAGATGGTTAGAAGCAGGGATGCACTTTCCCCTTTTTGTCCTGATGCTGATTCTGATACATCATCTCAAGCCGAGGGTTGACCACTGCTCCCATTTTACAGCCAGGGATGGGTGTTGGACTGAATGTTATGTCTGCAGATTAACATTTTGGATACCCAAAACACTCACGGTCTAATGACAATGACACAGAAGCTGTACTTAAGAGTGGATCAGTCATGTCATGAACAAATATCTGGGCCAATCTGGCCAATCAGATAGGCAGTTAGAAGAGTCTTGAACTGAATTATGAGTATCAGAAAGAGCGAGAGAATGACATGAAATGTTGGCCGTTTTTGTTATATCACCTCAAACTGCTATGTTTTCTGTTTTAATTAGTAAAGTTTGCATGCCGGATTGTTTAGAGGGGAAAAATGGCAAACCACCCCCCTCCTCCCACCAACATCACTTTTCCGTTCTATGACTCAAATATTCTCACACTTACGGAGCAACGCATTTTTATTAATAATGATCAAATTTGTAGAGTTCCAGAGGGTCGGGCAGCAGTGGCGTCCCCCAAGGTTTGGTGTTTGGTTCTGGTGATTGGGGCTAGGATGTTGGAGTCCGCAGATTGAAGACGGTGTGTGCGGGAATGGCGATGGAGAAGATCAGTAAGGTGGTGGTGGTGGGGGGGATTCAGGGCTTTGTAGGTGATGAGGAGGAGTTTGTATGTATGTCTGTGGAGGAGAAGTGAGGAGGGAGAAGTCCTGGGCAGAGGGGAAGAGAGCTTTGGGTCCGATGATGATGAGTTCTGTTTTATTGCTCTTGAGTTTCAGGAAGCTGCTGTCCATCCATTGTCAGGCAGTTTGTGATGGTGGAGAGGATGACTGAGGTGATGGATTTGGTGAAAATGTAAAGTTAGGTTTTAAAATTTTTCTTTAGCTAATTTGATAAAATAGGCCATAACACAGGGTAAAAAAACTCTTCAACTGAATTATGAGTAACAGAATGAGAGAAAGAGAGTTGTGGCATAATGAAAAGCATAAAAATATATTCTCATACCCTATAAAGATAATTCACACAGCCAGGGCAACCACAGGGTGGAACCACATGTGACCAGATAATTCTCATGAAGCTTATTGACTGTATTTTGACTGTTTCATAATATGCAACATGATGTTGCATGTTGGTCTGCGGTCCTACACAGTAAAAAAACAGAGTGTCAGTTTAACTCTTAGAGAGCTGAATTTAACTCTGTTACAGATAACATTTGGTCCCACTTGAAATTAGAGAACAATTTAAGGCCAGTGTCAACTTTTTGGGGTTAATTCTACTCAATTCTGTGTCAAAATTAACAATGAAATGTGTAAAAATATTTAACCCTAACCCTAACTGTGGCTTTTTTCACACTGTTCAGAATAATATGATTACACTTTATGGAACTATTTTTTACTCCAAATGTAGTTTAAAGATTAAACTCTAATGTGTAACAATGCTTACATTTTATTTCTCTGTAGTGTTATTTTTTTTACATATTCATCATATGATGCAATATTACTAAATTGCTGTGATCTAACCTATCAGATGGAAATATATACATACATCCAGGGTTAGCTTTTACAACAGGGAAATGCAAACACATAACCTTACTTCATCTGACTAGCCGCCATCTTCAAGATGGCGGCGCACAGTGATGCAGCGGCTTCTCGAGCTCCCAGGATTAAGCCTTACTTTTCCCACTTCGAGGCCGTTTTTAGCAGTAGTTTAGCGCTAAATTCACGTGTAAGGTACAGCTCTACCGAACTAAAGACCATCAGAGATAGTTCGGTTACCACAATCCCACCGACGCTGAAATCCGCACTCGGAAGACTGGGGCTCCTGAGGACGACGGAGTGGCGCAGCAGAGTACGGGGAGCAGCCAGCAAGAGGAAGCGATGCTCCCGAAAACAAAAGAGAGGAAAGCGAGCAGGCGTGCAAGTCCGGCTGAAGGCCAGCAGGCCGCCGATTCCAACTCTCTTTCTGGCCAACGTCCGCTCCCTGGACAACAAAGTGGATCTGTTACGTCTGAGGCTGAGTGTTTCCACGGAGATGAGGAACTGTGCTGTTTTCTGCCTCACGGAAACCTGGCTAAACCACAACATGCCGGACTCAGCCTTCCAGATCGACGGACTACAGCTTTTCCGGGCGGACCGTGACCACCGGTCAGGGAAAACACGGGGAGGAGGACTCTGTGTGTACGTGAATGAAGGTTGGTGTACAAACTGTGGACTGGTAAAAAGTTTCTGCTCTGAGGCGATAGAACTTATGACAGTGAAATGTCGGCCGTACTATCTGCCACGGGAGTTCACCGCGGTGTTCGTCACCATTGTTTACATCCCGCCGGGTGCTAATGCTAACGCTAATGCTAACGAAGCATTACAGGAGCTACAAGACACCATTAGCTCGTTGCAGAGCAGGCACCCGGAGGCGTTTTACGTGGTTGCGGGAGACTTTAACCACGTGAAACTGACCGACACTTTGCCCAGTTTTTACCAGCATGTCACCATCCCCACACGCGGAGATAACATTCTGGACTGTGTGTACACTAACATTCAGGATGCATACAGAGCTCTCCCCCGCCCCCCTCTTGGCCTCTCCGACCACATCTCCATCCTGCTTGCGCCAGCTTACCGCCCACTGCTGAGACGGATCAGGCCAACAAAGAAGACTGTCACTGTGTGGCCCAGTGATGCAGCCTCTGTGCTACAGGACTGCTTTCAATGCACAGACTGGCAGGTCTTCAGGGAGGCAGCCACATATGAGGGAGAGGTGGACCTCGAGGAATACACCTCCTCCGTCCTCGGCTTCATCTCTAAGTGTGCTGATGATGTCGCCACCACCAGGACAGTAACCTGCTTCCCAAACCAGAAACCCTGGCTGAATGCTGAGGTCAGAGCTCTGCTGAAAGCTAGGGATGCTGCGTTTAGGGCAGGTGAGGCATCAGCGCTGAGAGTGGCGAGGAAAGAACTGACAGCGGGCATCTCGAGGGCCAAAGCCACATATGCTCAGAAAATTCAGGGTCACTTCACCTCCAACGACCCCCGGAGCATGTGGAAGGGCATCAAGTGCATCACAAATTACAACACCAGGGATGCACAATGCCCACTGGACCCCTCCCTGCCAGAGGCACTAAACAGGTTCTATGCCCGCTTCGAGGATCCTGACTCACCCCCCTCCTGCACCAGACTCACACCACCACCTGGTGACACACCCCTCAGAGTGACCACAGCTGATGTGAGGAGAACCCTGATAGGAATTAACCCCCACAAAGCTGCAGGCCCCGACAACATCCCAGGGCGGGTTCTGAGGGACTGTGCTCATCAGCTGTCTGAGGTGCTGACGGACATTTTCAACACCTCACTGTCACTGGCATCTGTCCCCTCCTGCTTAAAGACTGCCACAATTGTCCCCGTCCCTAAGTGCTCCACAGTGACAGGCCTCAATGACTACCGACCCATAGCTCTGACCCCGGTAGTCATGAAGTGCTTTGAGAGGCTGGTCATGGGCCACATCAAAAACTCCATCGATGTCACTGTGGACCCCCACCAGTACGCCTACAGGAAGAACCGCTCCACTGATGACGCCATCTCATCAGTGGTCCACACAACCCTCACCCACCTGGAGAGCAGGAACTCATATGTCCGTCTGCTCTTCCTGGACTTCTCATCAGCCTTCAACACCATCATTCCACAGACCCTGGTACAGAAGCTCTCCCTCCTCGGTCTGAGTCCCACACTGGGGAACTGGGTCCTGGACTTTCTGACCAGCAGAACACAGACTGTCAGAATCCACAACACCATCTCCTCCTCCATCACCCTCAGCACTGGCTCGCCGCAGGGCTGTGTGCTGAGCCCCCTCCTGTTCACCCTGCTGACATATGACTGCTCGGCGAGACACCCCAGCTGTCATATAGTGAAGTTCGCGGACGACACAGCAGTAGTGGGACGCATCACTGACAACGATGAGTCAGAGTACAGAGAGGAGGTGGAACATCTGGAGCAGTGGTGCAGAAACAACAACCTCTGCATCAATGTGAAAAAGACCAAGGAGATGGTGGTGGATTTCAGAAGAGACAGGCGCCCTCTCCCCCCCCTGCACATCGGAGGAGCAGCTGTGGAGGTGGTCTCCAGCTTCAGGTACCTGGGTGTACACATCACCGAGGACCTCACCTGGAACACCAACACATCTCATCTGGTTAGAAAGGCCCACCAGCGCCTCTACCTCCTCAGGAAGCTGCGGCGAGCTGGACTTGGAGGCTCAATCCTGAGGAGCTTCTACCACTGTGTGGTGGAGAGTGTCCTCTGCACCTGTATCACTGTGTGGCATGGCAGCTGCACTGCTGCTGAGAGGAAGGCTCTGCAGAGGGTGGTAAAGGCTGCACAGAGGACTGTGGGGAACAGCCTGCCCACCACCTCAGACCTCTACACAGCACGATGCAGAGGGAGGGCCCTCCGCATCATGAAGGACTCCACCCATCCCGCACACAGTCTCTTCCAACCCCTCCCCTCAGGCAGGCGGCTGAGGAGCATCCGGAGCAGGACCACCAGGCTCAGGAACAGCTTCTTCCCTGAAGCTGTAAGACTGCTGAACTCTAGCCCTGCCCTGTAGACCCCCCCCCCCTTCCCCCCCTCACCACACACTGACAGTCCTGCACTACAACACTTTATCTGTTCCCTAGGTGCAATACATGGCGACCTCTGCACTACCACTACCTCCCACTTGCACATGAGTGTTTATGCACGTGCTAACTTCGGCTTACCTTATCTTATCTTATTTTTTTTACTCTATTTAATTGCTAATTGTTTAATTTCACAATGTTTATATATTTCTACTCTAATGTTTATTTTAATTTCTCTAATGTTATATTTATTTTATTTTTCTACTCTAATGTTTATACTCTAATGTTTATACTACTGCCCTTATGTTTATACTTCATTTTGTTCACGGCTCTGAATGGCTTAAACTGGGACCTGAGTACTAATTTCGTACCATAACATGTAAATGTCCTGGTATGACAATAAAGTTCCTTGATCCTTGATCCTTGATCCTAGCCACCTTTCCGACTGCAGACCATGTGCAATAAACCATGTTCACTGTCCTTGCATATATTCTGTATACACTGTATATTTCTCTCCTGGATATATTTATTTTATTTTAGTTTTTTTTTTCTTCGTCTTTTCTTTTGCACTGATGTGGGACAGTACCTCAATTTCGTTGTACCTTTGTACAAAGTATGATTGTGCAATGACAATAAAGATTTATCTTATCTTACAGTAAAAGCATTTATTAAAATTTATGAATATGTTCACCAGAAAAGGCCTGTGCTAATGCAGGTTGTCGACATGAAAGACAACAAAATCTTGCTTTGAGCAGGTTGTATTGATTGCGATAGAGTGACCTGTCCTCGAGCAGCATGCCGCTTCTGATTGGTGAGCTTGGCAGGTAGGGAGACGGCATGTATGTGTAAAACAGTTGGCACAGCAGATCCTGGGTCAGTTAGGAGCAGTGCAAAAAAAACGGAGCTTTGGCGATCACATGATCGCGTTGTGTGAAATCGGAATTTCGTTAAGAAGACGATAAATCATTCAGCCCTAACACAGAGAGAGCATCACCCACTTCTTGATAAAGTTCGTTCGCCTAGCATGGATGCTAATTAGCTTCTATGAGCGAACGATTATTAACATACCAATAAACGACCATTTGGTTGTTAAAACTATGCCATAAAAGAGGTGGCGATATTATTATCTCAGCAGCATTCAGAAAAAAACACACAGTGAACACGTTATATAGGTGCATCTTAATGAGAAGATATCGAACTTCTGAACTGATAGCGACTGTTGTATGTTGTATGTAGCTACTCGACAATACCATCAAACCAATGGGTACATGTTGCCAACATGTCCTCAATCGACACCAGTGAAGCTATAAAACCCTGTTTAGTTGAAAAACTAATTATTAACAACGTTACCAGCATGGGAATGTTAACGTTACTTACCCTGACTGTGGATGTGCTGCAGAGCTCCCGCAGATCGCACGCAGACTGGCACCAAATATCACTCTGTAGAGTTGAATTTTTCACTGCATGTCTGCAGAACTTTACGCTGACTTTTAACTCTACTGTTAGAGCTGGTTTACTCTCCACTGAGTTGTAAATACTCTATCTAGGTTAAAATAGGTTGACTCTGAAATATTGACACTCCACCACCACACCATTTTTTGTTTTTTTTTTACTGTGATGGCAGGACAGTCCGAGTACCTCTTGATCAAAGTTTGTTTTATCTTTAAGAAAATTCAAAAGATTCTTAGCTCTGACTCCTGTAATGAAAATACACAAGGCACAAATCTGATTGGCAACACCTTTTAACTGTATAATTAATTTAATCTTTAGTTTTATGTTAATAATTGCATCATGTGACATCGTTACTGGCTTATCTGCCAAAAGAAAAACACATAAACTTCCCAACTTTGCAAACATTATGATATTACAAGTAAGTACATTTTTTTCAAGACTTTTTATTAAAAACGTTTTCCAATTCGTCTCAGTTAAAGTTTTAAATTAAAATATTTGGAGTATTTTCAAGAAAGGCGTTCTCTTATAGGTATTTGCACATGACCGGAAGTGCACTTTCAATGACGCTGTACCGTACGCGCTGTGTTGGTGTCACGTGAGGGCTACCGGTGTGTCACGTGGCTTTGTTGTTTCCACGAGTCAGGTTCTAATGGCGAGAAACGAGGAGAAGCAACAAGGGAGGTTGAACAGATTGTGGCTCCAGAAAGAGAGAGAGGGTAAGCAGCTCGTAACCGCCGCAAACACTGATGTTTAATCAACTTTTGGCCGATAAAAACAACCCGCTGAGCGGAGAGCTAATGAATGCTAACTGTTAGCCACAGTAGTACTAAGCTACGGTTGTTCAATAAATCTTTTATTAATTCCTGTACAGAGGGACGCCTCAAAGATGCACATGAGCGGAGACCTAAGCTGGTAATTAAGAAGTAATTCATTTGTTCACCCCATATTTAATTGGACCAGCTTGTTTCAGCCAAACCCTTTCTTTTACAGTCCGCTCTTAATTCAGCTTCCTCTGTGAAAAAGTGGATCCCCAGCATCAAGAATGAAATAGAGTATTATTTGCAAGTAAGTGAATCTGTGCAATGTGAAAAATAGATCCCAGTGTAATTATAAGTGGTTGCTGATGGCTTAAGTCTCCTGTTTTGTCTGTTTCGGTCTTTTCCCTCTTAGCAATCCCAGCTTTCTCATTACCCAGAGAGGAAGATAGCTGAGTTCCAGCTGCACATTGAGGCCTTAGAGAAAGAGTACAAAAGCTTCATTGCCAAACTACGAGTACTTGACCCTTCCTGTAAACATAAGCCATGGACTCCTCGAGCATACTGCAAAAGGAGAGCAGAGACACAAGACTCTCCGAGCATCGGTCAGTGTATTAAAGGTCATGTCTCACCTTACATACTGTAAAAGCTGTTGCGAAATAATATCTATAATGCTGGACACATGTTATATGTCACATGCCAAGAGCCTGTCCTGGACACATGCCACATGTCCAGTACTTATGAACAGCAATACAATTACAGATAAATAAGCATTGCAAATAAGTCTGTAAATTCTGTGGTACGTGACAGTGGTTGATGTTGCATACCTGTCACCATAAAAGTAAACCTCAACACTGACCATGAGATAGCTGAAGAGCCTGCCCTTTTTTTTAAATAAACAAATAAAATATATACAGTATACATTAGCTTACAAAACATTCATTTTTATTATGTTCTATTGTTATTACTTCTACAAATCTACTTTGAAAGTTTTCTGACATATTTTTAATTTTAGGTGAACTATTGCTTTAAGACACCAGCAGCTGACAGTTCCCTGTCCTTTCATTTCTCTGTGTCGTCACTTTCGCTTACAGTTAAAAACCTGCGCTACAGTGAGTCACTTGAGGACAGCAGTCAGTGCAGTGGAGCTGAGAGTGACTTGGCCAGCAGTTGGACGGGATGTCACAAAACCTCAGCCACTGAGAGGCAGGGACTTTGCAGCTGTTCAGAGACCAGATTTCAGACCCCTGTCCCCACCAACCTGATGCCAGAATCCTCAGAGGCAATCTGTGCAGACCAGGACCAGCCCCTCTCCTTTGACAGGACACGGCTAGCAGTGGCCACTGCTGCGTTCAGAGGACCGTCAGTTCAGCTCAGCTCCTCTCAAACACAGAGCCTAGCCAGGGTGCTGCAGTCTGGCCTGCCAAACCTCAATAATTCTCCAACAGGACAAATATTTTCATCACAGATCAGAGACACAGAGAACAATGACGGGACAACAATGGTTTTGGTTTCTGGACAGAAACAATGTAAGTCAGACTGTGAAGCAGCAGAGAGGATACGTGAGAAACCATCGAGCACCAGCACAACAGAGGAGAGGACTGGTCATGTCCTGGGGCTAGAATGTTACTCTTCCTCTGACGAAGACTGTGACACGTGATATTTTCAGATCATGAAATATAATGGTCCATGTTTTTCTGTATTTTGCATTACAGTGAATTATTTAGAGAAACCTCTTGTGTCCTGTGTTCATTCAAAGGATTCCTTGTGGTGGTAGTGGGTCATACGAACAAAATGACTATGGTAATTGTAACAGCATTTTTTAAAATAATGTCCAAAATAATTTTGGAAAAAAATAGGCCTACTATTTCTGAGACATTTACGATGACACGCTATGTGTTTTTGGTCAAATTGAACATACTCTTAGACATGAGAAGTGGGACTCACAGTAGCTCGATATGAGTATGTTATGATACAGTTAAATAGAGAAAAGATCAAATTAATTCATGAATTAACAAAAGATACGTTTCAGTTTCAAATTAAAGCTCCATTCACAAGACTTGCTGTGCAAAGAGAAAAATCTATGTTGAGTAATGTCATTTATTTCAGGTTGAGAACTTCCTTGTCATTTTCAGGTATGACTGAAAATGACATGTTTGTGTAATCAGTCATCACGACCACAACAACCTCCATTATGCAGCAGAAAGAATGGAGACTGTGAGAAACAGAGTAATTGACAGAGATACTTGCTGATTCAGTGATTCATTTTAGTCTGGTTATATTAAACGGAGCAACAACTCTTGATGCGACCTGGTTAGACCCCAAACCCCACCCTCCCACCTAACCCACTCTCTGCTGCTGCTGCTGCTTCTGCTGCTGCGAGGACCGCTTTCAGCATGACACTTCTGGGAAACAGACACATCAGCTTCTAGAAAGCAGACACTGTGCACTTTATGGTTAAGTCTGACGTAATTACCTTTCAAGTCAAAGAAATGTATGTACGCTGTAAGTTAGGTTTCCCTTTGTTTCTGCCAGAGTCTGGAAAAATGAAACAAAACCTTTGCAACACTGGTCAGAGCTTAGGCCTGAGAATTTCCTTTGCAGTAACTTAAGCAGTATACAATGCTGGCTTAGCTTCACAGCTGCTGTAAATCACACTGATATAAGATAAGATACACATACAGATACAGATTTACAAAAAATATAAAGACTCAAGATTTACCATAGAAAATAAATACTATAAACAAAATGACAATATACACAGTATGAGCAGTATATACAATGTTGAACCACTGTACACAGTATAGGCACAGTATAGACAATAAGTCAGGCGTGTGTGATTTAGTGCAGGCCTGTGTGAAACAGCCCTGTTGGAGCCCCCCTCTACTGCAAGGCTAGGCGTGTCTTTTTAACAAGTTCATCTATGAGGCTGATGCCCTTTATCTAAAACCACCAAAAACCCAAAAAAAAGGGTGCTAACTAATACCTGGAAACTGATTTTCTTGATTAAGCAAGAGTGATAAACTGATCTCTTATGGAAACTGCTTCAGCCGCAATGAAAAAGCAGCGTAATAGCCCCATATCCTTGGAAACAAACCAGTAAGTATCAGAAAGACCACAGTGGTATTAACTCCTCAGCGAGTGGGGAGGAAAGCGGTGTGTGTGTTGTGCCTTCCTGTAAGCTCATCTGTGAGGTACTGGTTGAGGTTAATTCTCACCTCTGTAAAATATCGCTGTGTCTCTTTTGCTACGAGCTTTTCACAAGCCGCCAGTGCACAGACATACGTTCTTTTCATGTGGCAGCAACATCTTCCCACCAAGAATACAGTGTGTGCTCCTGAAACTGCTGTATCACTGTTTACTAACACGCTGTGCCTAATAAAGACTCATATACAAGAACAATACATTATAACTATAATACATTTTTGAACTGGCTGACTCCTAAAGATAAGTAAGACTCACTCCGGTACAAATTGGTCCCAGCAGCTTTGCTGACCCACGTCGAAAGATGCCAAAAGAAGACGTCCCTGCACAGCAAAAACACACACAGCAAAAGAATGAATGTTAAATCACGTTCATGGTTCACATTTCAAGCAGCACCTTGATAACCCTGAAAAACCAGCACAGAGTGCACAAGAAAACCCGACCCAAAATCCCCCGCAATGTTAAAAAGCAACTAACCTGCTGAACAAGACCTGTTACAACTAAAAAGCTGGTCAGATGACTGTGGTTGTGGTTACTAAATGTTTCCTTGCGTGGAATTTATGGACAGGTTTCTTTCTGATGAGTTGGTGGTTAGTGAAATGGGGGTCAGATGAAACGTGTGGCTTTCTTTCCATTCAGTTGCAGGTGTCGACACACAAACACACACACACTGCACAGTACAAAAAGAAAGATGAACTAATGAGCCCATGAAAGCTTAATAAAGTTCAATATTTGTATATAGGCACAATTCTGAAAAGCAACCCAGAGGAGTGGAATAGATTGGTGGATGGTTTGTTTGGTTTCTTGTTTTGCGTGAGTTTATGAAAAGTCATGTGCACTTGTCTTCATTATGTGTTTGTGGGAGGGCTTTGTGGGTGGTTAGTGCTTTGAAGGCTGAAGCTTGGTCTTTTAAGACAGAGGTGCTCACACATAAGTACACACCTCTTTCATGCAGAGACGATAGACAGTTTGCCACAGACAGCTTGTCTCACACTAGAACCTGCACCATGAGCTGTGACCAGAGCTGTCCCTTCCCACAGGTGTTCCTTGTGGATGGAGCTGGAAATTCGCAGCCCTCCGCGCAACCTCCGAGTCTTGTACCCTGCTGGCCGTACCCACCTGCGCAGGGGAGAGTGAGGAGCCGTGAGAAGAGTCGGGGCTTCATGGGAGTCAGCCCCTCTCTGGCCATGATCGTGCTGTTGCTGTTCCTGCTTGTGTTTGCAGCCCTGGGATTTGAAGCCTATCAGATTTACAACATGCAGACAGAGCTGAGAGGGATGAGACAGGTAAGGAACCCCTGGCTGTGGAAGTGAACAGGGGAAAAGCCAGAGTTTAGATATAAGAGAGTAGTTTGAAGAGCTTTGAGAATTTTTATTGAATTAAGAAGCTAATGGTGACAACAGTAGTTGTCAACAAGTAGTGGTGAAACTTTACAAAGTAAGAAGTAAAGTAATTATTGGGCAATGACAGAAATATTGTAAATATTAATAGTATTCCTCTGTGTACGATTTTCCTTCTTGTACAGTTTTAATGGGGGCACAGCTGCAAAAAATAAGTTGTTACTTATCTCACCTTTACATAGAGAGGGGGTGATTAAGAGGTGTAAAGTGGGAGCATGGAAAACGTGGCTGGAAAGTTAACTCAGCTGTCAAGTTTAATAATTAATTCACATTTTACTTTGCCACCATTTGAAGAGTCAGTATACCTTAGCTCTGCTCTGACATTTAAAAATGCAAACCACGGCTTTAATCGTTCCATTTGTGGTCACTGGTCCGGTGAGACAGGATTTCCTCTCTAGCTCACGCTCTGAGAAAACTGTTTGAAGAGAGCGCTGAAGAAAAAGGCATTTGTGTATTGTGGTATTGAGATTTCTCTCTTTCGTTTCACTGAAGGATGAACCAGGGACAGAGTTTGGTACTGCTCAGAAGCAGATTGGTAAGTATGTACATGTCTCAAGACACATGAATTATCCCCAACAAAGTGATAAAGTTCCCAAATAAAGAAAAAGAAGAGGTGATGTGACTCTGATCTGTGGGTTGTTTCAGGTACCTATGAGCCTGAGTTGCAAGGACAAGATGAAGACAACAGACCTGCAGCACATGTGATAGGTAACATTTTTATTCAGATTTAAGCTATACTCAGATTTTTTTTTTACATCTACACATTTTTTTAACATCAGGTCTCTCCTCTTGCAGGGCGGATAGAAACAAAGGTGTTCCCCAAGACTTTGCGATGGGAGCCAAAGGTAGGCCGGGCGTTTGTATCTGGAGGAGTGACCTACCGGGTTGAAGACGGTGGCCTGCACGTCAACGAGAGCGGACTGTACCACGTTTACTCTCGAGTGGAGCTGATCTTTAAGCACTGTTCCCCGACATCCTCGTTTGTTCACTCTGTGTTTGTGAGGAGAACAGGGCTTTCCTCACCTGTGACCCTGATGGAGGCCCACAGAGCAGGTTTCTGCTCTCAGCAGCACGGTCACGCCTGGACCGCAGAGAGTTACCTCGGCTCTGCCCTGAAGCTGCAGAAATACGACACCGTTTTTGTGAATGTTTCACATCCTTTGTATCTTAGTCACGCACATTATGCCAATTTCTTTGGTCTCTACAAGATATGAAGAATTTGGGGCAATGGGCTTTGTGTTTCAACGTTCTGTTCAAATGAAAGAAAGTGAACGGCTCATAATGTCTCAGGCAGGAGTGAATCTTAGTCATCACGTTACCCAACCGATTCCTATGTTGAATGTTGTTCCTGTGACACATAATAACTGCAGATTAGCATAATATAATGTTAAAACACAGGGAAAATATTGCACACTCTCTTTATACCGTTTAAATTAGTGGTTAATTGAAACGATTTCCACACCTATTTATAAACAAACATTGTGCCTTTTGTCAATGTTGAGAGAGACAGTTAACACTAAGATACTGATTTAGTTGTAGCGATTTTAAAATATTTATTCTGGTGTGGATCTGACACTTATGATGTCTAAATGTGTGGTTATGAATCAGAAAATGTATTTTTATATGTGTTTTTATGATGATTATATGATGTTTTGAAGTAAATAAAGAGATCATTTAAGTTGATTTACATCAAACAAACAAGGAAGTGCTTTGTCAGTAAGTGAAGTGTCTCCCACTGAAATCTAAAGGGTGCCATGTCTGAGCAGTCTGTCATGTAATGAACACCCACATGAGTTTTGGTCATGACCACTGGAAAGTATTTAGATAAAGACACCAACTCAGGCTTTGCTCCTGACAATGAACATGATTTCCATATATTCCACTGAGGTACAGCAGCAGTCGAAAACAGAGGTAGGTTTTTATTTTGAAACCTTCCAGTTAAAATCTCTAAAGCAGCTAAAATGTGGACAATAGAGTCATTTCCTGGTTAAATGAAAGTTTGCACAGGCATTGTTGCACATCTCTATGGTTTTTTTTTTTTTTTTTCAGTTTTAACACCCTCGTTGCACTGTTCTTTTTCAGTATACCACAAACACATGTTAGTGGAGTGCAAGAAGATGCACAGGCTGGGCACAGATGGGGGGACAAAATGGTGACAAGTCTGACGTGTGTTTCCTTCCTGTCTAAATATCAGCAGGGTCTCATATGTGTGCAGGTCGATTTTTGTGAAAGAGTGTCTGCTTCCTTTCATCCACATGGTAAACTTCTGAAATGAATTTGTACTTTTTTTTTACTGTTTTTATCTCAAGAGCCTGAACGCCTCGCAATAAGGATTCAATAATCCTTTACAACATGAGAAAACAACTGTATTTCAGTCATTTCTGGCTAAAGCACAAATTAATCACAGATTCTCAGTTACTGACCAATGTACTGCATTGTTTCCAACGAGCATGTTAGTGCAACAAGTTGATTTATGAGGGATTTAGTGTATAACTCAGCCGGTGAATCAGTTCCATTCATTTTGCTTATTTGCTGGACTACAGTGGTGTTTCAGCACAGAACACAACATTTCAGGCAGCAAATGAGCAAAACAAACAAACAAATAAAGTGGCATTTTCCAAAACAAATCAATTGTTAATTTGTGATAGTATATCTGTTCCGTTTCCAGAGGCCCGCTTTTTTTTTTTTTTTTTTTTGATCAGATTTGATGAAGATTTAACTTGGCAACACAGTGAAGATAATTCAGTCTGGACCACTTTCACCCAGCCTGTGATCATGTCTGCAATCAACGGACTCATCTTGCATCTTTTTCCAGTAATCGCTTTTTACTCATTACAATACTAACTGTTGAAAGTGACACCCTGCCCAGAATCGCTCTTTTGAGTGTAAAACCTACTATAGACCTAAAAGTGTGCTAAATAAAAAATAAAAGAATGTATATATTTGGATCCATATCTGCATCAAATTACACTCAGATGCCATAATGGTCATGTTCAGTCTCTAAATGACAGGAATATTACGGCTTTGTACAAAGATGAACTGTGCAGATTTTCACAGAACACTCATAAGTTATGACCATTTGAGTTTATCATCTTGCAGTTTGTTCTTTTTCATTCCCATCCCTCCATCTTTAAACAGCAATGTCTTTGCCGGGCTTTGTACAGTAAATATATGTAAAATATCAGTAAATATTTGTAAGTTTTTTTATGATCCCACCTGCACAGATGGAAAAAATCTACATCCTATGTCCAACTTACAATGTGTAGCCTTTTCAGACTACATAAATAGATACGTTCAATCGACTTAGGCAGACCAGGTTATGTTTGAAGGCCAGAGCAAGTCTTGCAGGGTAGAAGAGTGTTTACAGCTGAGGCTTAAAAAAAAAAAGAAAAAAAAAAGAAGTAATGAGATGAAGCCAAGATAAGTTTGAGAGGTAGCAGCACGGAAACTCAGTTCCTTCACAAGACCTGCTCTGAGACTTTCTGCATCACCCAACACACAGTAAACAATTTCAAATAAAGCAACTGAATGTGGAGTTTAAAAGTTTGTTCACCACAGTCATGACAGAGCTCATGCAGCATTTCTGCAAAAGTTAATAATGAAAGTTAAAGTTAATCATCTGGGCCATGATTAATGTCAGAAATGCACATTTATGTTGTGAGACTAAACATGTACTAAACAAAGCTAATATGATGGTATAAAGAGGGATCATTGCATTACAAAAGTGTGACTTTATAATCTACCCAGAATGCTGAAGCCCCATTTTAGCTTTGGTTGAAATGTGGAATACATTTTTTAACCCTTTGTTTTTGCATCAAATGTTTGGAATTTCTCTACGACCTTAAATATTCATGATGAAACAAGCAATGTCAAAGTTAAACGAACAAACAAAAACAAAAAAAAACATCTGTGCGTGCTATTTATTCAAATTAACTGCTCCATCATGACTATGTGGATACGGTTTCATGTCACCAACTGTCAGAAATTCTGATTCACATGTTGGTCAGATACTGATTTGTGACAAAACGTACATGACACCACCGTTATACAACTACACCCACCTGAAACCAGAGAGAAGAGCTCAGAGGGAAAAAACTGAAACGCAAAACTTTTCTGACTTTGGTAGAAAACAGTGCGTTATGTAGGATACAGTCACCAACAGTAAGCTGAGTGGAATCTTATCGCTGCTTTAGTGATATTTTAGACAAAAATCTGCATCCAACTTTGTGGTAACCTAACTGGCCTGCAAAGAGCCAAGACCTCAACCACATCCAGGACCTTTGGTCTGAACTGGAACACTCCTGACTGAGAGTCAGGCCCTGATCACCCTCAGTGTTTGACTTTACTAATGCTCTTGTGTCTGAATGGGAGGAAAGTCCTGCAGCCAGGTCCCAACATTTTGTAGAAAGTCTTCTCAGGACTGGACGATGTTTTAGCAGCATATTAATATAAACTAGGAGGAGACAGAGAAGTCTGAATCAAAATGTGGCATGCGCCCTTAAACCTTGTCTTTAGCTCCATCTGCCAAATATTTACTGAACTGCATATGATCTGACGAGGTGACAGCAGCAAAAAAAAAAAAAAAGAAAAAAGGAAAACAATTTTGTCCAAAAGAAATAACTGTTCATCTCAAAGATCAGGTATTTCCCCTGTCAGCTTCTAATAATCTGAATTTTTGACCATGTTTGATGAGAAAATTACTTGTAATTAGTGCTAAAATTGACAAACTAATCCTTTCTTCTGGTATTTATGTGAGTTCAATGCCAGTACACCAGTACATGCTGCCTCCAGGAAATAGCCCTTTTCTCATTCTCTGAAGTCTGACACTGATAGAAAGTCTCACCTTCTCCCACCTAATTACCCTTTATATGTTACCAAAGTAGCTGCCAGTCACATAATTGAAAGCATTACAAACTTAAATTGTAAGATCATACAGCTGATTACAGTTTAAGGCTACAGTTGTCGTACTAGTACTTAGTTAGTACAATGAACCTGTACAAACCTATACTCGACTCGCGTGCTGCCCGTACCAGCTCTGGTATAAGCTCACTGCCCTCAACACCTCCCATACATGACAAACTACAGCCCGTACATGTCTCACTGCTACAGTTCGGCAAGGTTACACAACTTTAATTGCCTGTTAGTGTTAATAATTCCTTTGCACTTTGATAAAAAAATTTTTATCAGCTCCAGATCAGGTCTAATTCCTGCCACAAAGCGCTTTGAGACAATTTTGACTGTGGAAGGCGCTATATGAATAAAATTGAATTGAACTGAAAAAAATTGCCACTGTTATGATGCAACATACAGAATTTTTTAAATTGACTTAGCAATCAGCAGTCTCAGTTATAATTAGAATTATATATAAATAGAAATATAAAATTAAAAAAATAATTTCTATCATAAAAACTTGAACTTTCTCAGTTCATGTGTCCGTTCAGCTCAGATAATCTTACTTGATAACTGTTTGTTCTGTGTGTTTTATGAAACGCAGGAAATATAAGTGGGTGCTGGATGCCAGGAGGGAAAAGTTTAATAAAGACAGACTTGAAAGAGAATGTGTGCAGCACACCACAGTATGTCCAGTTGTGTCACAGTTCATGTATTTTGCTTAGATTTTTGCCCTGACTCCTGTTTGGTACCAACCATACACCAGTTTGTGAAAGGCAATAATTGGACACCAGGCGCTGACTGCAAGGCCCAAATACGTTTGATCACTACAGCCTCTCTGTCCACACTGCTTCTTCCTTTCAGACCTTGCGTGGGGTATTGCGTGCCATCCAAAACAATGAGGTCACAGAGGATGGAGTAATCTTCAGACAGTGACTCTATTCCTGAGCTGATTCTCATTATGTACTTCACTACTCCTAAACAGAGGCACCCGTAAGACTAGAAAAGAAGTCATTTCCAAACTTAACTTTGGCGTCCCTCACTGGCAGTAAGTGGTGCCAAAGTTGCTGCGGTTTATCTTTAAACCACCAGAGGGCACCAAAATATAATCTATGCCAATGACACTCCCAAAACCCTACATTTAGAAAGTGGTAGTGGGAAACTTAAAATGGCTCAGAAATTACTCTAAAAAAATGACATTAAAATGTTTTTACTGTAGTTTATCACTTATACATATGAACAGGCACATTTGTACCATTGGCAGATGGTATTACACATTGTAAAGGTACAAATGCCAAGTATATCTGGTGACCACTCATTGATGCAAGTAACTCAAGGTTTGTCTTTGAAGAATTTATTTCACAAACTCAGTTGTTTAACTGGGAGATTCAGACTTGCTGTTTTCTGTCCCATAACACAGCCTAAGCTGTTGGTCAGTGTTCAGGTGTAGCTATCAGCTACTTCTGTCTGAGAATGACAAGCATGATCATGAGAGACTCACCACTCTTGGATTTTGTGAGCATCAACCACACAAGAGTCCAGTTTAATATTTAAAAAGAAAAGAGAATTGCGTTGCTCATTCTTTAAAATTGTACAGGCATTCTTCAGGGGTGCTTTCTTGAAAACATGAGTTTTCAGGAAAGCACCCCTGAAGAATAAGCTAATGTTAATTGCCACAGGTGATAAAATCTGCAGGTGACAACTTTAATTAAGTGATGCTAACTGTTTCAGCTTAGGCTGCTATATAGAAACTGGATAGAAATTAGGGGTCCTCTTATCTTATATTTAACGCAGCAAAATGTGATGTTGAATTGTTATTTCAACGAACATTAGTCCTGTGGAATAACCTCATAAAAATTATGAGGTTAAAAAAAAAGTAAGCTTTACCTGTAGTTAATGTTAAAGGTTGAGAAGAGGTCAATGAACCAAAAGACATCAGAGTACCACACAAAGAATAACACTGTGTTTATTTACTTTTCATAAAGCAAAGCAGCAGGAGCCAAAACAGGTGAAACTGTGCGGGTGAGCGTTTGTGTAGGTAGGTTTCACATTACAAGAAAGTGAGTGGGTGGAAAAAAGGGATTAAATGAACCTAAAACTGGGAGGTGTAACGGTGATAATCTCAGTTCTTTTTATGTTATAAACAAATATAATACATTTGAGTAATACAGCCTTTGAAAATGAACCAGTGATAACTTTGGCATTTAAAACATTTTAAGAAAAGGTGAACATTTGCAGCTTTGCTGCTCAGAAAACAAAAACTGTATCAGCCAAGATGCAGCAGTGTCTGGATAGAGCACATAAAACAAGCACTGTATGCTGAAAGCTTTGTAAAGCTGGATATTGTGATCTATGAGATGAACATAAAAAAAATAAAAACTCAATATTCCAGCTGAATATAAACATTCCACTGTTTTTGATCATGCTGGTTTAGTAAGCTTTGGGCTGAAAGTCCAGTGCTGCTGGAGGTTTCAAACCTACTGCAGTGTTAGCCTTTGGAACATATATAGGTTAGTAAAGTAATATGGGTAGGTTAAGTTATAAAGGTCTGGAAATTTTACATGGCTTTTGATTATCCAAGAGGGGAAACTACACACATATATATTTTTTTAAACCTTTACCAGCTGACATTGTTAGTCCTGTTTGGTCACAGATGAACCCCACCTGCAGCAGAAGTCCATCCAACCCAGAGGCAGACAGAAGCTCAGCTCTGAAGCTGGCAGAGGATGAAAAGGCCATCACAGTGAGTGAAAACAGCATAAAGCTGTATATATCTATATAAAGTAATGTATGAATATACAACAAGGCAGCAAGCCAGCCATGTTGCCCATATTTCTGTATTTGGTGTAGTATGTGTTAGACATTATTGTATTTTTTTTTTTTTTTTTTTTTTTTTAAATAAGTGCTGTGTAATTGTCCTTTATCTCCCCTCATTTCCCTTTTCGGTGCAGTTACTACTATTCCTCACAGGGGTCACTGAGCTTCCACTGTTGTTATCTAATCTGATTCCTTCAAACTCGGCTTCATTTATTATCAAGATAACACTCATAGACTGAGTTGAATTGCTGATCTGAAACTGAGACCAACATTCTCCCAAAGAAAAGGTACAGAGCGGCATCCAATTGTTGTGGGGACTGTACCTTTTTTCTGACAGTGTACCAATAACAACACTAAGGGGGTCCACCAGTATTTATTATTTTAGTCAGCAGAAGGGTTCCTGGAATTTTACAGTATGTATTAAACCTCTATAAATTGCTCACAAATGCCTATAACATGTCTATGAAGCTTAATGTTGCTGAAGGAGTTCACAGATACTGGCAGAGTGCTGCAGTGGGGATTCCCCATGCCATGTTGAAGCTCTGTGAGTCTGTTTAGGGAAGGCGACACTAAACACAGCACGATGTAGACAAACAGCTTTGACAAAAGCCCACTCATGATGCGAGATAAGCCTTTCGCCCAGTGTGGAGGTGGGACGAATAAGCCCCGCCGTATCTGAGCCTGGGGGACTCCCCTGTCCATATATTGGGAAATCTATCTCTCTCTTTGTCTCTGATTCTCTCTTTCTCTCTGTGTGCGTTTGTCTGTTTCTCTCTTTGTCTGTGCGTCTTCCTCCCCTCTCCCTTTCTTTCTCTCTCAATTTCGATTTATGCCTGTAGGGTTGCATCCTCTTGAGGTTTCGTCTCACCCTTGCCACATGCAAACACAACACTTTTTGATTTTCCATAGAAAGGTGCAATATGTTTATCTAGGTCTCTCTCTCTCGCTCTCTCTCTCACTCTCTCTCCCTCCCTCAGTGTCCTTCTGACACTGTCCTCTCTGATGCATAAATGGGTTCATAATGACTCAGCCAGCAGCAGAAACCTGTTCCACACTGCTCTCCACTCCCCACAGCCATCACACTTGCTGTTTTGGGAGCACAGTACCAAAAAGTGTGGGTGTATTGTCCAAGAAATGTGCCCATCTTCTCCCTGTGTGAATGAAATGGAAAGTATGAGTTTACCAGAAATGTAGGTTGCAGATCATTAGATTATATAAACAGTTATTTGCAGTCTTTTCTGCAAATAACTAAGCAGTTTTTACTTTTTGGTCAAGCTCAAGGTATTTCAAGGTCACTGTGAAATTCCAATGTAATATCAAAGCATTATAGAAATTAGTTTTTTGTTTTGTGTCATGTCACATGCAACATTTCAACATCAAAAAATCACATCCATGTAATGTGGAGACTGTGTTACAATTACCATGCTGTATTCCTTTTTATATAAAGGTTTGACAAAATGTGCTGCTTTTGACACAACACAGGAAGAGACTGTTGCTCTTAAAGTGCAGATGAAGTGTGTTGGAAACAGAAGTTATGCCAGAAAGTGGGGTGGTGGACAAGAACTAACGCTGTCTTTGCAACATGACATGACAAATAGCAGCATTCAAATGTTTAAAACCGCAGTGAATGCTTTTTTTAGCTACTCTGAGGCAACTGAAACGAGTTGTGAACAAAACCTTGACATATAATCACTGCAAGTTGACATGAAAAACTTGTAGTTAAGGAGCAACAGCATCATTTATTTGGAGTCTTGTTTGTGGCCACTTGGCAAATAAGTCTAATATTCACTTGCCTTCTAGCTCTGTCTTTGGTCTCCACCAACCCCTGAGAATCAGAATCAGAAGAATCTTTATTGTCATTGCAGAATACAGGCTGTACAGTGCAACAAGATTTTGCCTTGGCTCTGTGAGGTACTCGAAAAAAAGAAAGTACAGTCAAAAGATAAATATATTATAAATTAGAGAGCTCTAAGGATAGGAGGAGGGAGATATCTGGCCCTTCAGCTACTTAACGCAGCACAATGTTCACCAGCTAACTGTGTCTGTCTGTTCTTGGGTGCTGACCAAGAAGCGCTCAGTGCGTTTTTAAATCTCTTTTGCTCACAACAGCTGCTGCCACCTGCGATCAAAAGCATCACTATGAGAGTGTTGAGTGAACCAGAATGGTAGTGTTGTGGGCCACTATAATGTATAATAATGTGTATATATCTATATGTATATAATTTAATATAATGTAAGGCCAGGATGGGGCTACAGATTCAGGTGATAATTCTCTGTATGTTTATCACTATGAGCAACACTTTTCATATTGCTACTGTATTTTCACATTTTAATCTTTGTTATGAAAATATTTATGATAGCCACTTAACCCAATGTTTTATGTGAAAGGGCCTGTGACTCCATAGGCATGCATTGCTGGCTCACTAAATTGGGACACTTGAATAGAAATAGAATAGAAATAGAAATTGTTTACCTTATTAGTGAAAGCCGTGCTTTTCTTACCATAACAAGCAAGGTCAAGACCCATATAATAATAATATTTGGGAAAGAATCCAGTGATGCTTATGAATATGCATATATGGAAGGTTTGATGGTGTCCCACTGTCACTCAAGTCACAAGCCAGCTCTGGGTTAGGAAACATTTGGTAATAACATTTGCCCTGAGTTAAATTTAGAACAAGTCTGGTTGTGTGAGATGAGATATTTTTGGATTTGTGTTGTTGTCCTAGCTTTGGTGTGTAGTGGGCGAGGCTCAGTCGGAAAAAAAAAAAAAAAGTGATGTCACAATTGAAAGTCCTAATGAAACAGGGCAGTTGAGACTTTTGAATGTTTTTTCTTTTACCTTGAATATTTACTATTACAAACAAATCCCTAAGATTTAAAACCAAGTTTTCAGGGACTTGAAAGGAAATGAACCCTGGTATGTTGTTGTAGTGGATGAAGGCCCGTGGCTCTGGAGTCTTTATGCTCCCTAAATATGAAAGTTGACTTAAAGCTGCAATATAACTCTGCATGTTGCAGTTGAGCGTGACTGGAAATGTCTCTGGCTGTATCTATAGTACACACAGCTTTTTTTTTTTTCCTTAATGCTTTTTACAGCATGATTTTAAAACTAAAGACAGTTTCTCTGACCCATATAATTAATCTGACAGGAAGTAACCCTTCCTTTCCATTCATCGCATGCTGATCCTGTTTGTATCACTGAGAGTAAATCAATCAACCAAATCACAAAATCCCTCCTCTCAAAATCAGAGTTTGACAAACAAATCGCCACATGGTACAAAACTGAACCAAATCGAGGCCTTCACTGACTCTTACAGATTTTCAGGAAACTGAACTATAACTTTTTCTGCAGATAGAGGTGGGAGGTGCTATGAAGAAGCCCCTGCAGAGCAGTGCCTGTGGGACTCCCCCTGTCCATATTTTATCACTTTGTCTTTTCTATGAAATGAGACTCAGCACTGTCATTAAAAGCAGTGAATGTCTCACATAAACTGAGATTCTGAATTATAACCTTAAGTCAACTGCATGTAGACATACATACAGTGTGTGTACAGCCCAATTACTTAAACAAGTAAAGGTTTAGTTAGCACAGATGACGATGATGATTGAACAATGAAGGCCTCTGTGAGTTTGGCCATCACATTGACATAATTACTTTTTTTTTCTTAGAACTGTCAAATTAAAGATGTTGAGGTATGATGTTGAAAGTATTATGTGGAACTGCATTCACACAGGCCACTCAGGGATTTGGTGGTACTGTTTTCTACAGTGGGAGGACTTGGATGACTACTTGGGAGATGGTTACGGTTGATGTTCAATTTTCTCCTGAGTATGAAAGAAATTCAAGGATGTTGTATGAGTCATGTACAGCGGAAAAAAACTTTTTTTTTTTTTTTTTTTGTCTGTATTTCTTTTGGCCCGGAGTTAAAATGTTTGTGCCATGTATGAATGATTGTGGACCTGAAGTGTTGGGAAACAATCACATATGGCTTCCATGTGTGGATTCGGATACTGAATGAATGAATGAAAGCACAAGAAATGAGTGGGAAGAGGCAATGAAAACAGGAAATTGTGTTCAATAAAATGTGTTTTCTCACAACCAACATTTATCCATGAATCATAGCCGGTCCAAGTGGTTTGAGTGATAGTTGACATGAATGGTGGGCAGAATGTCTCACTACTGGGAGGAAATGTACATCTGTCGTATCAGGTTAGATCTCCTGTGATCTGTGAACCAGCCGTGTACATGTGGGTTAACTAGCAGTGTATGAATGGACAATTTGGTTACCTGCCCTCGACACCAGACTGTTGCACAGGAAGTCAGCTGACCTGTGTGGTGTGATCTGTGCATGTCACGAAGGGGATGTTTATGCGTCACAGCGGAAAGACGGGCCAGTGATATTGGTAGACATGCCGTGTTCCAACTTCACCTCCCCCAGCACATCAAAAGTAGAGGAAATGGATGATGGTGGAGAGACTGTAGGCGAGATCTACATATACAACATGCAACACACACACAGAAAGACACACACACAGGCGCAGTGGGGGGATATGTAGATGTGATCAAATGGGCAACCTGATGGACGGTGCTGTAGATGGAAAAATAGATGGTTTTGTGACGTAATGCAGCACACCACAGACTTTCCCAAATACACGCGAAGGGAAAAATCAACTCCTTACTCCTACTTCTTTATGTGTTGTTGAGACGGATTGAACTTCGATCGAGAAGAAGAGGCTGTCAGTGTGTGCGCCCTGCAGAACTCAAATGTCATCTGAGATAGAATCTAAGTTGCTAAACACCTTTTCACTCTGGGCCTATTAGTGGTAAATTGTAATGTTAATCACCAAGTAAAACCATGAAAGTTCCACTGGGGTTTTTTGGTCAGATTTTATTTATAGAATAATAATAATAATAAAATTAGAAACATTCTAACGCTTCCAGACACAACTGACATTGTGGAGGACATGATGGTACTTGTCATGTCCTCCTTATGAATCATCAAGATCCACTCTTACCTCCAAAGCGAACAAGGAAGGCAAAAAAAAAAAAAAAAAAGTCTTTGCAGATTTACAAAACAGAAAACAGCTAGTAACAGTAGTAGAGTGGTTGAGACAGATCCTGACTTGGATCCGAATATTTGTGGTTTCTGTCACAACTCTCCTTTTTTAATTTCCTGGGAAAACAAATTGTTGTCCATTTGTTGCACAAAGTAGTTTTGTCTCTTTTGAGTATTCCCTATTTCACTTCCATCCAGGAGTTTGAGTATTTCACTTCCATCCAGGAGTTTGAGTATGCCGGGGGTTTCCAAAACCACATGAATCTGGTTCGATTTTGTCTGCAACGTGACATTTCTCAGGAAAGTACTCTGGGCAATCACGTTCATGTAAGCACACATTCCTGGTGGAATCACTTTGTAGTATGAACACCTGTGTTTCTGCAGTTTCGCTCAAGATCGTCACGCCAAAGATAAAACAGCTATCGCCATAACAAGAAGTTGCAAAATCCCAAACCACTGTCCCGTGTTTTGGTGTCTAGCATTGAACACATGGATACATTCCTTCTCCTGATTCAGGCAGCTGAAACAGTCTGTGAATGCAACACAGACATATCATCACCTTTTAAGCCGATATGATGAGTTTGTTAGAAAACAGTTGCTTATTAACTTATGGAGCAAGATTAGCAGTCGGGTGGGATGTTTCTGACGAATGTAAGACCAATATTCACACTCTCTTAGCTCTGTTTTTTGTCTCCACCAGGTCCTGGGTGAAACATCTGCCTCTTTGGCTGCTGCTCCGCTATGTTCACCAGCTAGTTGATTACTCTTTTTGTTTGACATTTGGTGCTGAGCTGGTATACGGTGAGTTTTCAGAGTTTGTCGCTGAAAACATCTGACTCGCTACGAGAGACGTGAGAGTGAATCAAAACAGTTGTGAGCTGCTCAGCCAAACAATGAGCTGAAATTCACTAGATGGCTCTGTGAAGTGAAGGGAGCTGCATATTCATTGGTTGTCATTTGATAAATCAATCATAGCCACTTTTACATCAGAAGTCAAGTCAAATGCCTTAATATTAAACATTTCTGCTTTCCCGAGCAACAGCATTCACAAACAAAAGTGAAAAGAATAAAAATGATAAAGAAAAGCAGAGGTTATCTAAAGCAAAAGTGTGTTTGTGTGTCTGATGGAAAAATACTGTGGCTGTTACTAAGGTATCTTCCCATGGAAACAGTTTCAGGTCTCAGTCATCTCATATTTTTTTTTCACTGGGTGATTTTTTTTTTTTTAAAGTGCCATCTCATAAGTCTGACGTCATTCCTTCACCTACTAAACATGTTCACAGTTTTAACCTTTGTGTGGTGTTCATTTCAAATTTTTACCAAAAGAGAAGTGTTGGTTTATTTTTGGGAAGAATATGTAAAAGAAAAAAAACAAAACAGCCCATCCGTGGGGACACCAAGGCGTTCCCAGACCAGCCGAGAGATGTAATCCCCCCATCGCGTCCTGGGTCTGCCCTGGGGCCTCCTCCTGGCTGAACATGCCCGAAACACCTCTACAGGGAGAAGTCCGGGAGGCATCCTGACCAGATGCCCAAACCACCTCAACTGGCTTCTCTCAATGCGGAGGAGCAGCGGCCCTGCCCGGGCGTCCAGGCTCTAAGGCTGAACCCTGCCACCCTGTGGAGGAAACTCATTTCAGCCGCTTGTATTCGCAATCTCATTCTTTCGGTCACTACGCACACGTTGTGACCATGGGTGAGTGTTGGAACATAGATTGACAGGTAAATTGAGAGATTCAGCTTTCGGCTCAGCTCTCTCTTCACCACAACAGGTCGGTACAGTGTCTGCATCACTGCCAATGCTGCCCCAATCCGTCTGTCAATCTCCCACTCCATGTTTCCCTCACTCGTGAACAAGACCGAGATACTTGAACTCCTCCACTTGAAGCAGCAACTCCCCTTCAACCCAGAGTGAGCACTCCGCCCTTTTCCGGCTAAGAGCCATGGCCTCAGACTTGGAGGTGCTGATCCTCATCCTAGCTGCTTCACACTCAGCTGCAAACCGTCCCAGCGTGAGCTGGAGGTTAGTGTTCAATGACGCCAATAGGACCACATCATCCGCAAAAAGTAGAGACCCACCCCTTAGGATACTTTGAGGGACATGGTCGTAAGCCTTTTCAAATCCACAAAACACATGTAGGCTCGTTGGGCGAACTCCCATGCCCTTCCAGCACCCTCATGAGCTGGTCCAGTGTTCCTGGACCAGGGTGATAAAGACAACTTATGTTAAGGGTTTTTTTTTTTTAAGGGTTAAGGTTTTTTTTTTTTTTAATTTAAAAATCAAAAAGTACATTTTTATTTCTATTTTGCTTTGAAAACCCAGATAATGTCCCATGTCAGACTGAACTTAAAAGTACCACAGGGTCAAAATATTAACAGAATACGAAGTTTAATGTTACCACAAATGTCAGCTAAAAGTGGGGGCGATGTGGTGCGCCTGCTTGATATTCCACATGATAATTTTCTCTCAACTCTGATGTAATAAAACAAAACCCAAGTGGTCCTGTTGCAGGGAAAAAAAAAAAGCCTACGCTATTGACCGATGCGTGCAGATCACCAGATTAATGCTGTGTAATAAGTGACGCAGAAACTGAAAAGCCCCTTTAGCAGAAATGAAATGGAAGAGGAGTGCCTTGCAAGATAGGAGATAAGAGCTACTGTTCGTTAAATTGATTTAGTTTAGTTCCTCTTTTATATTTAAAACTATTATAATTAAACCATAGTAGACCAAGGTGATAAAGTAGATACTGATCCTGAGTGTTCAGCAGCTTTCAAAAACCCGGAAGTCATTTCTTTTGAAACATATACTCAATATTTTACACATATACTTGACTTTACCAATTTGAAATTGCAAATAGTGCAACTAAAAAGTATTTATTTGAAATGCAATTTTCTGCTACTCCATTACAAGGTGCTCCTCTGTACCTATATCACACCTCGGACGCAAGGTTTAAAGACAGTATAGACGATAATACTACACTAAAGCAATCAATAAAAATAAACACAATCCTAAATGGATTTTTTGATATTGAAATCATATATTTACATTCTGCACAGCGTACAACATCCTCTGTGCTTGGACGCTCGATTTGAAAAAGGATAACAGGGAAAAACATGGAAGAAACCTCAGTTAAAGCAACAGGGGACACCAAGGCGCTACTCCCACTACTTAGAGACGTGCAATCGTTGTTGTGTGTACAGAATCAAGATCAAGATGAACAAAAAAAAAAAAAAATCACATTTCATACAAATTATAATGACAAAAATACAGATATATGTCGATGGTAAAACAAAAGTGAATCCAGGACGGCACTGGATCAATGTCCTTTGATAAATTGTGAATGTTGTGCGAGATATAGCCCAACTGCTTCCACGATCTTTTGACAGGATGTGGAAATGGAAGCAGTCGGTGCGACGGGCAAGGTGGCACTGCTCTCTTGTAGTTTGGTGAGAATCCCTCTGTCAGAGACTCCATGAGAGCCATTGCATATACTGGGAGAAGGGAAGAAATATTTAAATTGGATTAGATTCGACTGGATTCAGCAAATTATCGTTGGCTCATGCACTGACTCACACTACCAATAAAACATAAAAATAAAGCAAAATATAAAAATTAACATACAGGTTATGATACAACTTCATTTTTATACCAGTATAATTAACAAATATCCTAGTGTTGTATTTTTCATCCTGCTGCTCCAGGTTTCCTTGGGATTCCCTCAGAAGGCAGGACACAATGAACTTGCCCGCAGTTCATTTTCTGTAAAGCCTGAAAGCAGAAGAACAGTTACTATTTCTCTCTGTGATTCAATTTTCTGTTACACGCAACAGCAAAACATAAAATTAAAGAAATAAGTCATACTTGAGGATAGGGTGAGAGTCCTGCTATGGCTCTTTTGACGGTTACTTGTCAGATGACTCACCCATTTTCTTGCAGCGTTTCATCATCGCTGTGCACAAGACTGGGCAGTGGAGCTGATGTTGGTTTCTCAAACTTCACAGATGGAAGAAATCACATCCTTTTAACTTGCTGATCCCTCAAGCTGGGAAAATTTATCTCTGCATTCTACGCACACCAAGTGAAGGAAACACACACACACAAGCATGCACATGCACTACAGACGCTGGGGCAGGGGGCTGCCTAGTAAGGTGCCCGGGGAGCTGGGGTGGATCGGTGCCTTGCTCAGGGGCACCACAGCCATGGTCGCAGAGGCCTTCACCACCACCCATATCCGTTGTGTGTGGGTTAACATCCCTCGTGCAGAAGTACTTTTAGTTTACTTACTACACAGTAACTGTTCTTAATTCAGAGAACTTTATTTGTCCCCATGGGGCAGTTTAAGGCACATGTTTTTGTTTGTTTTTTTTGGTCCCGTGATCAGTTTTGTTGCTTAGCGGATTTTTTGACCACAAGAGTAAATGTAAACTTGATAAATTCACTGTTTACTTATGTTATTCTTTTTTTTTTTTCTTTAAATCTGCTATCTGATGGTCCCTTATCTGAGTCTGCTTCCTCTGTATAGTTTAACATCTCTTTGCAGTTCACTGCTAGTTCTCTGCTAGTCACTGCTGGGTTTCCTGGCATCAGCTGACCTCATTACCTGCCTACCCGGCCTCTTCCTATTACTCAGTAGCCTCAGTATAAATTGGGACTGTTGACACTCAATAGCACATGTAACAAGAGCAAATGTAAAGATTGCTTGTACTCCTTTTGCACTCCAAAAAAAAAAAAAAACTACATCTAAAGAAAACATTTATGGGAAGAGTACCTCTTAGTTATAGAAAATAATATGTGAAAAGTGAGAATGAGACAAAAACTGTATTTATGATTCTCATAAAAAAAATGAAGCAATGGAAAACATATCTCAGAAAAACATAGGACAGATCCTTCCAGCAGCTAGGTTCTTTTTTTTTTTCAGGAGCCTGAGCAATATCATCTGTACAAGTAAGCAAACTGTCACAATGTGTGTGGGTGGATAGGGCAGAGCATTCACCACTTATCATTTACCGTAATGTTAAATCAGTGAGGTAATGTCTCTATTTATAGTCTCGACTTACTCCTTGTGGCAGACAGAGTCACAGAATGGATAGAACTTTCTCACAACCCTTGTCAAATATGGGTGTAACTAGAAACTTTAACACTGACAGCATACCATTCATGTGAGTCAGTTCCACTGCTATTGTGCATAATGACTTGAGACTTAACCATGCAAAGCTAACGTGCATGGTGTTAATTAGGAGTGTCTGCATGGCTCTTTTTTTTTGTTGTTGTTAAATCTGCAGGGATGTTGTGTATGTGAGTTTTTTCCATTTCTGTTTCAAAAAAAAAAAAGAGAAGCAGACAAATACTGTATAGCTTGAAAATCAGCTCTGTCAGAAAATTAGAAAACATCTCTTTAAAAATGTTTCGTTTATTTCTCCTAGACAGCTACGACATCTGTGTGAAACCGACATGAGACTTATGGCTCTGAAGAAAGCCACAAAAACATCAACAGATGCATGACTCTCGCTAGTGCAGAGTGCATGTAATCTATGCTGGTAGCCAAGACCAAACCACAGTCTGCATAGACAGGTAAGGTCTTTCACCCCATGCACAGTGCTTTTGGAATCATAGTCCATTTTAGCATTATCAACAAACCCTTTATGAGTATGAAGGGGGGATTTTGGATCTGCCTTCTGACAACTGATACCCAAACCTAAACTGACTAGTAATGCCTCTGCCAGCAAATCACATGTTCCAGCTCTGGATCACATGTTCACAAATCACATGTTCCAGCTCTGGAATATGTGATTTGCAAACTAAATGCAAACTAAAAATGAAATTCCATCTCTTTCAGTTTTGTTCAGAGTGTCACATAGTGGCTCAAGGAATTTCAGCATTGATAACCACAAGGCCCCAAAGCAAAGATGTTTTCTTGTTTTGTGAACTGAACAAACATTAGCTCGTTTAAAACACAATAATAAGGCCAAACAGAAAACTTCAGAGAGAGGTTTCTGGGATCACTGAGAGGCCTCCTGTAAGTTGTGAATTTCTGATAGACTTCTTCATCACACTTCCGCAGTAACTATCATGACCCTTGTTTGGGTCTATTGAACTTTTTCCTCAAAACATTCCTTCAATTGTGCCTCTGTAGGAACTTCAGTGAAACAGGAAGTTGAGCCCTCCATTAGCACATTTACTGTCTGTACTCTTGCCTCATGTCTGTTAAGAGTACAGACACATTTGCTGTGTCTGTACTCTTAACAGACATGAGGCAAGCACTGAAAAATCTGCAAAGGTAGAGAAAAGGAAGAGGAATTATCATTTTCTGTATATTGTGAAGACATTTAGTCTAGACATCAGAAATGTCATCAGGACGACGCAGCTCTCTGCAACAGCCTTAATGCACATCTGCAGAGTGCTCCTCTATTTTTAGCTCTACGCTCTCCTCCACGACAAATTCAGGTAGAGGTTCAAGAGAGAGGTGAATTGTACTGGGTTATACTCAGAGGGGTCCCTAATATTTTGCCAACCTTCATTCATGTGAATGGCACGGACATTATGTGAATTCATTCGCGCACACCATATCAGCAGACCTTTGCTGTATGGGTGCAGCGTTCAGGCCTCTACCATTCTCTTGGTGTGCGCCACACATGCCCTCGCACGCTTGTTGAGAATATGGTGAAAGATGACTCATCTGACTGTACTGCTATTTTTCCAGATCTCTGTAGCCCAGGGCCTACGGTTTTTGCGCAACTGAACTCCCAAATGTGCTTGAATGGGTTGTCTTTGTGTGGTCTGATGTTCCTGTGATTTCACAGCACTGATTTCACATAAAAAAAGAACACAGAAAAACAGCATTACAACTGTTACTAAATTAATAATCACTAATTTATCTTCTCATGCTGTAATCAGTCCATTTTATTTCACCACAATGGCGGTTTGAGTCTGAGGACAAATTCCTGGTGTGGAAATTGTCACTGTCCGATAAACTCTTCTAATTATGTGAGGTATGGCTGAACCATTTCAGGTGTTGTGGGGTCATAGGAAGGCTAAGTTGTTGATTGTCTGACCAGTTGTGTTAGGTCATGCAAGGTTGACCTGCAAATGGTGTCATAAACTGTAACAGGGTCTGGTAAACAGTTGTAAAGTAATTGAACTCAGGGGTTAAATTCTTGGTGTGCAATGGGGGTGGTTACTTACGATATATAAGGAGTTGTTCTGAACTGTTTCTTTAGATCTGTGACAGAAGGTACAGGGTGCGTGTCACAGGTCTCCAGATATCTGAATCTGAATTACCCATATATACTTTGTAAGAATAAAGTGTATTTTAAATTGGAGAATTTGAGGTTCAGTGATTCCTTCTTATTAAGTAAGTTGGGGTGAAGAGAGAAAGCATTTCCCCAACAATTTGGCGCCCAACGTGGGGCTCAAAGGAGGTTGAATCTGGACCACTGAAAACGAACTAGGAACAAACGAATGCAACCCAGCCCGGGCAATAAAAGAAGGTAAGCAGAAACCTGTTCTATCAAATTCTGCATATTGACTAAGCTAAATTAATGGGTTGTGTCGTGAAGTTCTGGTACGTTCCAAAATTTACATGTTGTATATATGAGTAATTCAGATATTAGGGGGGTAAAGATAAAGAAATAAAGGGTTAGAGTCCCTAGGTTGGAGTCCTTCAGTTATTAAACTGTAAAGTACCATTGGGTTAGAGTCCCGCGATTTATCTCTGTATCAGAAGGGTAAATCGTAAATTCATTAAGGGTTAGAGTCCCTAGGTTGGAGTCCTTCGGTTATTAAACTGTAAAGTACCATTGGGTTAGAGGCCCTCGGTTTATGTCTGTATCAGATTTTAAATCGTAAATTAAGGGTTAGAGTCCCTCGGAGCGGCGACTCCGTAAATTGTCCTAGGTTTGGCAACCCCAAATAGAGCCTGACGAGGCCTATTTTTAGCTGGGTTAGAGGCCCGGGGAATTAGGGACACCCCGAATTAGAGTAGAATGTATGTGAACGTGTTGTTTACATATAAATTGTGATAAATTGTGTTAAAATAAATGTTGTCAGAATGTTGTTTGAGGGAGAAAAAAGGTGGGGTAGAAACCAGTAGAATTTCAATTGGACCAGTTGTTTATGGCCTTAAAAATAGAGATAAGGCAGAGAAGAAAATGAAGAAAATAGTAGAGAAGGTGCTAAAAGAGCAAGGCATAGAATTAGACATGAGAATGTTGTTTGAGGGATGTGTTGGCGAAGAGTGAGTGTCAGAAGCGGGGAGAAATAAAGAAGCTAGAGGAGAAAATTAAAACAGCCAGGGTGTGGCAGAGAAGCAAATTAAAGAAAAAGGTGAAAGATCTGGAGGCATTGAGATGTGCATTGTTTGATGCATGGCTTTGTTGGAAGGGAGTAGATGAAGTGAATAGCAAAATTAAAAATCAAAAAAAAAAAGGAGGAGGTAGGAAACACAGAAGAGAAACTTTTACCGCCGCCGTACGCGATAAGTATGGTTAAACCATCAGCTCCGGCTACTTCAAAGTATCCTGTTTTGTTAGTAACGGAAGGAGAATTTAGAGTGCAGCAAGTTCCAACAATGCTGCATGATATTAAAAGACTTGATTCACAACACCCGCTCTGAGTTTCCTTTGCAGGATTAGACCCTCACATTGTTTTCACATTGTGGAGGTCTCACCGAGATGGATGTTCTGCTGACCGGCGCCTGGGTCTTGACTGAAAGTAAAAGTTGCCGGCAGGGTTTTAAGAGACCAAGGGAAAATTCCGCTCCTAAAAAGAGGAGGACTGGATCCCGCCTGAAAGTCTAGGCACAGGTGACGGCCAACAGACACTCCATCTACTAAAAGAAGTGAGTACGGTGTTTGGAATCGATTGCGTTATATGTATGTTTGTGTTTGTATGTAAAGGAAAGTCCCCTGCGTGGCCGTCATTAGACGTACCCTCCAAGTGTTTATTTGTTTTGTTGGAGGACGATACCAGCGAAGGGCTGGCTAACACTGACGTAGGATAAGTGAAATCCTCAGTGTTTGTAAAATTAAACAGATAAGAAAGGCTGAATAATGGTAATGACCTAAAGGAACGTTGATGACGATGAAGATATACCGCTATAGTTGATGACCTAAAGGAAAGTTGATAATGATGATGATATACTGCTATAGTATGTGATAATTAAATAGGGCCCCTAGTATATATTTAACCTTGGTGGTGGTTTGTTCAGTATCTGGTGTACTACAAGGGTTGTTGTATGTTTTAGAAACCACCTGGCTGAATAAGTGAATATTTGTGTGTGAGATCATACTTGTATGAAAAAGAGTGATGTGTGGAAAGTGTATATGTGTATATGTGTATGTCATAAGCCCATTTGGAAGTGCAAGCACACCAGTAGGCAAGTTTGAGTCAGTGAAAACCAGGAAACAAATGGGGAATAAACAGGGGGCACTAGAACCTTTACCTGACCCGCTTACAGGGCCAGTAAAGATAATGGAGAAGAAATGGGGGAAAAATGTGATTGAGGGAGTTCCATTGTGGCACCGTTTCACACAAGGAATTTTTCCAATAGTAGGAACATTGAGTACAGAATGTTTGAGAAGGTGTAGAGTCATGTTGGAAGAGCGGGAGCAGAGAAAGAATGTGAAGAGAAAGATAGACTGGTTTGCTTTCCAACAGTGGGAAAGAGAGGCAGAAATGAGGGAAGCAAAGTCAGTAGCAGGATTGATGATCAAAAAAGAAATGAAGGAAGAAAGCATGTGTAAAAATGAGGGAAAAAAGAAAAGTAGGGCCAGAGATAGGGATCTGTCTCCGCCATATGCTACCTGTCCTACCTCCTCATCGGCTGTTCTTGAAGAAAAACTGGACTCAGAAGTGGAGGGGGAGGGAAAGTTGTATCCTGACCTTCCAGAAGTGAAAGACCTCTCCCTGACCCCAAGAGACCTCTCCCCAAAGCAGACTAACCATGACTCTCCTCTAGCTCCACCTTTTGCTTACTGGAGGCAGAACCATGAGAGGAAAGGGACTGTGCATCAAATGCCTATGCTGCTGTTTCCAGAACTCCAGTCTTGGCCAGAAGATGAGGATGTGCCTTGGACTCCAGGAGTGTTTGTGTACAGACCCTGGCTGCCAGATGAGTTAAAAGAAGTAGCAGAAGACCTTCCTAAGCTACAAAGGCCTGGAGGTGAGAAACGGGCTACAGCAATGCAACAGTATTGTCCATGCATAACCCAACATTGCAGGAAGTGGAGGCTGTCTGTCACAGGTTCTTCAAACTTCAATGGGCTAGCATCCGGCCTACCGAGTGGTCCACAAGTTCAGAAGTTGGATCAAGAGACTTTGCCATCATGGTGGACAAGCTGTATGATGCAGTGTGTATAGCAATTCCTTAGAGAGTCTGCTGGCTGGAAATCTACAGTACCAAACAGAAGGAGGGTGAGTCGACTGCTGAATATCAGGCACGTATGGAAACTTTTTGCAGCTCACTTTGGTACTGGCTGTGACAATGAGGCCTACAGTGATTTGTTGAAGACTGTTCTATTGAATGGCCCTCATCCAGAACTCAAGGATAGAGTATGATTACTTGTGTATGTTGGGAAACTGAGCCATTTGGGACTGTCTGGACACATGTTCTACATGCTGAAAGAAGTAAGGTAGAGTTTGACAACAAACATGCAAGGAAGTCACAAACTACACAGTTGATGTACTACCAGAAGGGTGTCACCCAACAAAGTCCTGGGAGAAATGGGCCCTTGCAGCAACGAGGGAGAGGTGGAAAGAGACAACCGGCACAACACCAGAAGGGAAATTCCAAACCGAGATGCTACAGATGTGATGGATATGGCCATCTATCATGTAATTGTGCCACCCCGGTGACTTTTCAGAGCGGCAGACAGGAGAAGGGAAATTGTTGGCCACATGCACCACCTGAGGAGCTCTAAATCCATTCTCCAGGATTTCCAGTGGCACAACCATAAGAAGTGGCGGAGGCAGGTCAGAGTGAGTAGCATATAGACATACAAAGAGAGAATGTTGACAAAGTAGTTGTTACATATTAAGAATATGTGAAAATGACCTAAATATTTATGTAATCCGACCTAGTCCTACACACACACACACACACACAGTTGCATTTCTTTCAACGGCTGAAGAAGAGAAAATGCTTTCAGCAGGGCCAATTTGGTTGTGGGCTCAGAGTAAATATGATTTTGATAACATACAAGGAGCATCTTCTGTCCTTGTTCAAATTTTAGACTTGACTAAAAAATAATGTCCACTCAGCCCTGAAGCTGTTGAAGGCATTGCATCTGTCATTCAGTTTCTTGTAGACAAAGGTGCCATTGTGGAATACCCAAACTCAACCTGTAACACTACCATCTTGCCAAATGGCAGCTGAACACTAGTTCAGGACCTTAGAGCGGTTACTGAAGCTGAACAACATCCTGCCCCAACTGTACCAAATGTGGTAACACTGATGTTACAGGTACCAACAGATTCTTGTTGACTCTTTGTTATTGAAATATTTTAGCGTTCCTATTTATCCTGACTCACAGCCCTGGTTTGCTTTCATTTTCAAAGAGAAATGGTATTGTTATCTTGGGCATATAATCATTCTAGAAAAGTGTAAATTAGGTACGGTCCGCATCCAGATTATTCTGGATGTTCTGCGAACCAAAACAAACAAATGATGTTTTGTCCTAGGCTTAGCAGGCTATTGTCTTACATGGATCAATAATTTTGTGGAGATCTCCCACCCCTTGTATGACATCACTCAAGGGGGAAAACATTTGGCTTTTACTGATTTGAAACAAGCTCTAGTTAGTTTTTTATATTTTGTTTTTGGATTTCCAGACATGACTAAACTTTTTAAGTTTTTTTTAAAAAAACATAGTTTTATATCAGTAGTATTTACTTAGTCCCATGGTGACAAACCATGACTGCAGTTTGACACTCTTCTGACTAACCCTGATTCTGTTCATTTTGTAGATGGTTCAATGCTAAGGAGTCCATCAACTGACTCTTAACATGTTCTACGCTGCATGCACTATGCATAGCATAGTTGAAAGTGCGAAGCTTCCAGTTGCCCAAGCAGATGAACTGTTTGCAATAATGCATGTGTTCATTTTAGAGATAACACCACATACTCTCAGTAGGCATTTTTGATTATGTAAATGTCAGGCTCACGCAGGGTCTGCTGATCCAGTAGCACAAGGTAAAAGAAGAAGAAGCTGGCAGCAGCCCAGGTGGAGAGGACCACATCAGGTGTTGATGACTTTCATCGCCATCCGGATCGCTGAGAGGGATACATAGACTCATGCATCCCAGTGCAACGTGTTCACAAGAGATGTAGTGGCTAAGGAGAAACAACCTAGTCACAGCATCGTGGGTTAAGATGCGGTTGTCATTATTGGAGTGATAATCACAGCCATCACCATCCATTAATAGTTTTCAGTGAAACACCAAGAGTTTCTAAGTAACATCCAACAGCAGCTGAATGTTAGCCATTCTCAACAAATGCAGGGTCAGGAGACCCCAGAAAAAGATGACATCAGCACCACTACAGCAGAAACCTAATCCAGAGACACAGACAATTGATTTGACACTTTGTGTCAAAAGGGGGGAATGTGGAAACATTTTTTCAATGTATCTGTCCTTAGTGAAAGTGAAGTCTAGGATTGTTCATTTAGTACTAAGCTGTACCTAAAACCCATCTTTTGTACAAGTCTGCCAACATTCTTTCAGGTTGTAAAACTCTCCCCAGAGTTGTTGTAAGGAAATAAGGATTATACCTTGTGATCATTTTAAACAAACGTCCCCTAATAACATCTGTAAATGTGGATTTGGAAAGACCTTAACTAACCTGGGAGTGACCTCCGGTTAATTGTTCTGAGTGCTTGTAATAGGTGTAAAAACAAATGCTTTCTAGAGTGAACTGTATGTATTGTCTTCATGCTGCATGAGCATTCAAGTGTGAGTAACTCCCTGGAGAAGTGGATGACGTAGATTTTTGGAAAATGGAAGGGTTTGATTATGTCTGTTATGTTTTCTATAGCTACTTTTATAGCAATTCTTGTAACTTGTGGATGTTTTTGTGTTCCATGTATTAGATCATTGTGTACTCGATTTGTAACCACTGTTAATGAAGGAAAACCGGATCCAATACAGATGATGCCCCTCTTAAGCTGCAGCACTGGAGGAGAATGATCTTAGTAAGATGTTGGAGCTGCAATGACATGGTGTGATCTCTTAGAGAGATCAAAAGGGGGAATTGTGGGGTCATAGGAAGGCTAAGTTGTTGATTGTCTGACCAGTTGTGTTAGGTCATGCAAGGTTGACCTGCAAATGGTGTCATAAACTGTAACAGGGTCTGGTAAACAGTTGTAAAGTAATTGAACTCAGGGGTTAAATTCTTGGTGTGCAATGGGGGTGGTTACTTACGATATATAAGGAGTTGTTCTGAACTGTTTCTTTAGATCTGTGACAGAAGGTACAGGGTGCGTGTCACAGGTCTCCAGATATCTGAATCTGAATTACCCATATATACTTTGTAAGAATAAAGTGTATTTTAAATTGGAGAATTTGAGGTTCAGTGATTCCTTCTTATTAAGTAAGTTGGGGTGAAGAGAGAAAGCATTTCCCCAACAGTGTACATGGCTCTGCTGAAAAGACAAAAACTTAAGTTAAGGTTAAGGTAAGCTACATTTTTTCTCTTCTGTATTGTTTAATGAATGTATGTATTTGCAAGACCTTCTTGCATCATTATTGCATAACTATTATTATTGAATTATAGCATTATATCATATTGAATTGGCATCATTATCATTATCTGTGGTAAATGTAATGTGGGTTAAATTTTGTCACATTTAGATGGTTGGTTCTGATACCTCCTGAAGAGACTCATCCACATTAGCAGCGAATAGTCTTCAGCCTGGATCACATGCGGCAATGAACTTGTTAACCCGTTCTGACAGTTAGCACTACCCACTCAGTCAGACTTGTCTGATAAAGGAAAAGTCCCCCTAACAAAAAGCTTCCCAAAAAAAAACCCAAAACATTGTTTAGAAGCTATTCAGGTCAGATACGTGTGCGCTTTAATTTGTATCTGTATGTGTGTGAAACGTACAGCCCCCAGAAATGTGGTTAAAAATAGGGTCATCTGCACCTCCGCTCATTATGTATGTGACTGGCCTCACCACAAATCAATGGGAAGGGAGTGCTTGATTTGATGCTAACAAATCCAAAACGTTTTCCTACACAGTCTCTGTACTTTTTATTTTGGTTTAATTTTCCCTGCATTTGCATTTGCAGAGTGGGAGATATTAGTTAAACTAGATAAGTAAATGTCACAAGAGTCACACAACATGTTTTTTTTTTCCATTCACCCAAACAGCCAGTTGGACTGTCAAGTTATTTATAACACATGAAAAATGTGAATTTTTTTTTTTTTTAAATGTTGTATTTACCTGTTGAAGACCGCTCTCTGCACCATGGCAGTCCCATTTAGTTTACAATTATGGATGTGTGCTCTGGATTTTTTTATTATTATTTTTTTTCATCTCTGAAACGCACTGCACATGCATCTCCGTCTTAAACAAGAGACATAATGAAGTGATTAACTAAGACTCTCTCTTTAAGAATTTATGTTTTCTTATTAAGAGATTTAAAAAATGTGTTGTACTTTTATGCATTTCATAACATGGAATGCCCAACAAGAAATTCTGAAAAAGAGATGCCCAAAAGAGTCTGCAACCCCCCGAAGAAGATACTGTAAGACCAGACCTGGGCTCAGTAAAGCCCACGTTAGCAGTTCAAACAAGTATGACCTTGCAGTTGAACGTCTCCAGTGTAAACACATTTTAGAATTGAAGCTCAGAGACAGTCTAATCCAAGAAACTCCCAATAGAAATCTCTTTATCTTACAAGATAAAACACAAGGATAGAAAGTTAAAATGAGCGTAGTGCAAAGACTGGACACTGACTTTCCCCAGCTAACAGCCCACCGCTGTTGTAGGAGGAATTAATTTCATCAGAAGCTGTGGTAGACTGAATGGATGGACACAGGTTGTGAAAAAAAAAACAACAACCTTGAGAAACAAAGCGTGTAATTCCTGAATGTGTCATTATTGAAATGGCCATCATAACCCTCATGTACAAATTCTGCATGAGGGCCTTAAAGACTGTAAGTTGTTGTATGTTGTGCATTGTTGTGCAGCTGTGCCAGTGACTGTTACATGGTCTTACTGAGAAGAAGCACGTGTGCAGTTCAGATTTTCTAAGTAATGAATACATAGAACAAACTGTTGCTATTTCACAAGTTTTTAAAGTTTTTTTGTATTGATTTGAACAAGCTAGCGTGCCTCCAAACCAACAGGGGGCAGAATATTTCCAGTAAGTCTAGATGTCCACCCCTGCAATGCAAAAACTCAATATTACCAAGTGTAATTTCTAATGAAAGTGTCTAATTACATGTAATAAAAAACTTAATCACCTAATAAAAAGCATTTTAGTGACATAAGTTACAGCAATAACTCGTTTGTGCTACAGGGACTGTATATATATATATATATATATATATATATATATATATATATATATATATATATATATATATATATATATATATATATATACACACATTCACTTTCCATTTATTTTATTTATTTTATCAGGTACACCCTTCAATAAATTCCCCTTCATGAGGATTATAATGTTCAGTTTTTATTGAATCTGTTTGAAAGAAGTGTTTCTTGATTTTAATGGTGATTTTAGAGTTTGTGGAGCTGTTGAACTGGATTTTACTGAGAGGTGTTCCTAATGTTTTTTTCTACCATAATTCATTTAACTTTAACAGTAGAAATATACATATATGAATCACATATTGCTCCGTGGTAGCTCTAAAAGGAGAAAAAAGGAGCCATTAATAACAACACAAGTTAAATTTAGTAAGACTTACTTAAGTCTCAAACGTGACTCCTTTTGCCAAATGTGCTCTCTCACTCTTTCTCCCAGTGAATTCTAAACTGAATCAGTTGAAATAAGAATCACAGAGCAAACTTTGTACAGCAAATCAAAAAGTATATTATCCTTTTCAACTCTTCATCAGAAACATATCTGTAGAGAGAGGTTGGTCAGGAGAGTGGAACAGAGATTCTATCAGAAGCTAACAGAAACCACCAGAAACTTGTGTCTTTGCCAGACATTACAGTTTCAAAAGGTGTTGCTCAAGTTGTTGGACACAGAGAGAAGCAGCAGCAGGCGGCTGTCTTCCAAAAAGCTTTGATAAACCCACTGTACACTCCCTGCTCAGCACCAGCTGGCAGCACAACAGACAGAGCAACTAGCAGGTGAACACAATGAACCGTTGTAGCAGCTAGAGAGCCAGGTGTTTCCCTCTGGAGTTAGTGGAACTCAAAAAACAAAGCTTAAAAGAGAGCGTGTCTGCTAGATGTGTAAAAATGCCAACTGTAGGCTAGAAAAACATTCAGAATAACCTACTGATGACAAGCTGCAACTTTTTTTTTTTAATGTAGGCTAAAATTACAGTTGATGAGCAAGATAAAAAAAAAAGAGGGCGAAGACGGCTTTCTTTAGTTTCTCTCTGAAGTGGCCAAGATTTCATAGTGGCCATTTTAGGATGTTTAATCCTACTCATCTCTTAATACTGGATATAGCTCTGGCTCCCATTTCAGGAGGCTGCTAGTTCCAGCTACTGATCTCAAAATCTCCACGCCTCTTTCTCGTTCAGACGGGCACTATTGTTTTTGCAGTTACCAGAAAGCAAATGGTACAATTTTCCTACCAAAGAAAAAATGTGATCTTGAGTTTAATTTCGTTTCAACATCAACCATTTTTGATGGTGATGCACATTTTAACCCTAAAATTTACCACTAGGATGATATCACTTTGCTGACACGACAATTCTATTGCTCTTTCAGTTTCAGTAATTCCTGTAAGCCCATACACAGTCTGAATCTGCCTTGGTGAAAAAAATTGGCACAATAGCTTGAACTTGTTTGGTTCACTCACACAAAATATGAAAGCAAATTAATTATTTTAGCATTAGCTTTGTCCCCCTCATCTATAAAATCATCTGATGCTGATAAGCCTAGAAACAGCCAAAAAAAATAAAATAAAATCAGGCCTGAACAAGGTGATTGTGCTTTTTTCTGTCTTACCGTAGCTTCTCAGACAAAAGAGAAGCTGCAATCTGATGAGCCGATGTTTAAAAAGCTTGGCTTTGAATTGCACCAAACACTGCAGCTTGTTAGTAGTTCTGACAAATAGTTTCTCTGATTCAAAGTCTTCTGACCATTTTGATAAACATTGTGATTTGTGTTTGGCTTTGCCTGGACATTACTCCATGGGTGGATGCTCGGGGCAGAGGACACACAGAGGTGCTCAGACCTTGCATCACGCGGGTGACACACGGCCTCACAGCTCTGACTGACTGCTTGCATTTAAACTTTCACTTCCTCTATGAACAAGATTTACAGCAAACGAAATCGGTCTGGAGGAAGTTTACCAAGTATGTGGGTGTGAAACATCATAGCCGCATGATGAAACAGGTAAATGTCTGGTACCCGAGGGCATGGTAGCTTTTTACCTGAATTATTATTAGCAGTTTCTTAACACTTGATCCAGGTGGTCAGCTGGCCAAGCGCACTTAGGTTTGGCTCATGGAAAAGTACTAGGGGGTATTAATAAGTTTGTGTCCTCACGTAGAAGGAGTCAATTTTATTTTTCAATATAGTCCCATCCTGCACTTACGAACTCATCAGTCACCCCTTTTGCATTTTTCTTCCAGTTATCAGGATCTCTCTTTCTTTTCCTTCCACTTTGTTGGATCTCACTCTCACCTCTTATCTTTTCAACACTCACTGGCTCTAATGCTCTTCCTCTTCCTCAGTTTCCCCAGTACCTTTTTGTGGCTGCTTTGTCTGTGTCCTGTGCCTGAGTTTATCTGTGTGTTGATCCTGGCTTGCTGCATGTCCTGTATCCTTTCCCCAGTCATCTCCACAGTGTGCAACTTTCTGTCCCGCCTCTGTGTTTCCTCTCTTGTGGCTGACAGTTACTGAGTGCCTACACAGTGAAACTTACCATTAATATTTAACTTATAGGTTACTACCAGCTAGCTAGCCAAAGAGCTAGCTTTAATCTTGCTGAAACATGCTGAGCCAAGTTCCTTTGTTACTCATCACTGACATTGAATTCTGGATGTTTTCACTCTTCCCGTCATCATCTAGCTGTTCCTCATTCTGAAATCTGTTTAATAACAATTCTCCTCAGCAGTCAAAAAAAAAAAAAAGTTTTGTTTTGTTGGTTGACCTACTTGGCTTTGACCAATGAGCCATCCGCAGGCTTTACCCGCAATGCAAGGGGGTGACTAATAAGTTTGTGTACGTGCACATGCAGTTCAGCTCTTTGAGCGATAATGCAGAAAGTTCTGTGGAACCTCGGTCTGAAGGGCTTATCCCCCAAGCAGGTCCTTGGCCTGATTTGACCTGATCTGGCTTCCTCAGACTAAAACATCTTCCCTAAGATGAAGAAGGAGCTCAGTGGTCACCAGTGATGATAGTGATGATGATGCCATTGCCAGGAGAGGACTATGTTGAAAATGTGCTAGGTTTTCTAAGATTAACTCATTTTACCTTCAAACTTCAATCAATCACCCCTCATAAATAAAGGCTGCATAGTACAGGAGACAGCTCAGAACTGTGCTTCATGTCATTCCAAATGAAATCACAATTTTTCTTGGAAATAAAGTTTTATCACCTCTGGTAAATTAGATATGTGGCAACACAGAGGGATTTCATCATCAATCGCACTGACAAAAAAGATAAAAGGGGCAGTCTGTGGCAGAACACCATTGAGCAATAACTCACCACAAAGGAAAAGTTAATCTGATTGTACAAAGATTTCTTTCTGAAATCACATGATACGTCAGAAGTCAAGTGATCAAGAAATACTACTAGGCAGCCCCCTGCCCCAGCGTTTAGTGCTTGTTGACAGAAAATCAAATGACTGCACTGCATGAAAGAGGATCCAAAAGGTGTTCAGTTCAATTATGACGTGCACAGCCAAGCACAACGCTTGAAGCTGGGAAAACAGGCGTCCAGGCGTTTTCATGGATCACTGCGATTTAAACAAAAGGCTTACCTACACAGTGCGCACATGCCAGTAACCCTCACCCCTGTCTGGACTTGTACCAGGTTTTAGTCAGAGCAAGCCACTGTCTCATTTCCAAATCAATCTGAAACTTTAATGCTCTTTAATGAAATACACAGTTTTTGCCATGTTGTTAACTCTTCAATATTCAGAAGCCTATTTCATGTTCCTGTAGCGTTTCAGTTGGTAATGGTGTTGAATGTTATTAATTAGTTATTAATCTTTATTTATAAGTTATTAAGAGTAAGTCGCTCAGTTAATTAGTTATCTTTTTTATTATTATTACAAAGACTGAATCTGTAAAATCGTTTCAATTACTATTTTAACCAAATTAGTAATATTCAATACTAATTTGATGACAGGATTTCTTTATATTTGATTTTGTCACAGTGCATTGTTGTTTCTTTTAAACTCTTGTCATCAGATGTGGCCACAATTTATATTCAAAATAGAATGAAACACTGGTACCAAAAAGGCACGTGAAGTTTTCCAGATTTTAATAATGTAGGAAAAATAAAGTTTTTTTTCCTTTTGTTTTTAAATACACGTCATCCATGCGTGTATAATAAGTTTATTATTAAAGGCTGAGATCCATACACAAGGTCAGCTCAAACTGGTTGGTTTTGTTTTGGTCCTCCTGTAAAGTTGATGAAATGTCACTTAAGGCCCTTTGGTTCTAAACCCATGATATCAGAATTTATCTTAATGTATTATGGTGAAATTCCTAATAACCCAACTGCTTGGTGTGGCTTTACATTTTTTTTTCATGGTTACTACGCTATAATACCACCACCGGGAACAAAAAGAACAAAATACATGCATAAACTTGTGGCGTTTATGCATGTGCGGACTCCAGTTCATCGTTGTAAAAGACCACGGCAGGCTCACTCAGTTGTCTCTCTCTCTCTGTGTGCTAGGCAGCATGCGTAGCACACACAGCAAAAGGTCGCAGCATATTTGTCTGCTGTAGTTGTTTCTTTGGTCCGTGCTGCCCATAAAGAGGCCCAAAGTCCACAGTCCTCATTTTGTGTGAAAATACTATGAGCTTCTGCAGTCTGAATTTCACAAGTCAACTGAGTTTGTCTATTTAACATATGTGGGGTTGTGGGTATTATAATAAGATAGATTAGAAAATATGTAAACAGATCCTAAAATAAAATAAGAAGTTACATATACACAACACCCTCTGCTCTTAGACTAACATCAACAGTGCATCCACTGGAGTGAGAATAATTGGCTGGAGTATGTTTCCATTCATCTTCGAGTCAACTCACATAAAACAAAGCAATTAAATTAAAAGAATTTCATAGTTTATTATTCACAGAAAGCAAAGTTGACAAAGGTTTTCAGGAACATTCATTTAATTTTTACAGAATTTTTATGGTGTTAAAACCTGGCACCACCGTAAATTTTACAGCCTTTCATATATAATAATCAGACAGTTTGGCTGGCTCGTGAAAATGCAAATGAAAGATGCGGTTCCTGTCTGGTTGGTCATCTACACAGGTAAAAGTAGTCAATCAGTGAAATGAAATGACTGCGCACGACAGAAAGTTTTTTCTCATGAAAGTGAGATTAACACTATTTGTGTGACATGTTCTCTTACAGGATGATGAAAGACAAGAACATAAAGCGCAGTATGAGTTACAGTTAAAGTTATGAGACACCTCTGGGTTTCTAGCAATTTCTTGTCAAAATATAAAATTCATATTAAATGAGCAGCTCCACCTTATGGGGCTTTCGACTTTAATTTAGCCAGAGTCATTATGAAAACGGGTACTTCTACTAAAACTGACGAGTTTACCTGTCAACACTCCAGCAACTGCAACTTTGGTTTCTCACGTCCGGAGGAAAATCGTACTTCAGAGGGATCACACCCACTCCTTCCAGAGCAAACACAACACAGCCATGAAACGGTTTCAATATTCATGAAAATATTGTATGATAAATGCACCCTTGTCAAAAAAAATGCATAACATACAGAGCAACAGATTTTGATGCTTAAATACAGACAGTCTGGTTTCAGTGTCATCAGAGTTCATAGAGATGGAACAAGCTGTCTGTGTAGTCGCACCTGAAATAAATGCTTATTTTGAAGTTCCTGTTCAGTAAGACCCTACTGAAAAAGAAGATCTCTTTCTCATTCTTGCCATTCTTCCTTTGAATTAATCCTTCCATTCTTTCCATCACTTGCTTTAAATCAATCTCCTCGCAATCACTGCTGTCGTTTGATAGCTTCACCCATCCGTAGATTAAGTAGGTTCCAGTTTTATGCACAGTGAAGGTGTCATATCTCCCCTGTTCATCACTCTCTACAGACAAAAAATGCAATGTTTTTTCCATCAGCACACTCTGACATTGACATCTGTATACAAACGTTTTAAACAATTAAAATAGAAGTGATGCTTACTTTTTAGTTTACAGGTTATGTTGACCTTTGCAGCGTCAGTCAGTGGTGGAACATCCTGCACAGAAACGGCCTGATCCCAAACAGACATACATGGATACGTAGAGAGAAGTTAGTGATATAGTGATATTATTTGCTCAGAAGACTTTCTGTCAATGCCATCACATGTTTCTCACCTGGTTACATGACGGTGTGAACATGAAATAATGCAGGATGAAGCCTGCCACCAGGGCAACGAGAACCAATCCTATCACGGTTACCAAAGCAACGATACACTTGAAGCGACCATGGCGGTCGGCTGGTGAACCTCTGGGCTGATGAGCCATTTCCAGACTGAACTCCATCAGTTTCTCCTTCTGTCCTGCTTGGTGTGTCTCCATTATGTACACTGTGATACTTGTGGTGGAGACTGACTCTTTACTGCCTAATATAGCCTGTCTTCCCACACACGAACAAAGTGAGAATCCCGCCTCTTGCAATAAAAGTGAACAGAAAGGAGTGAGGGAATCCCTCTGCACCCAGCAGCAGCAAAACTGGTTTAATAATTACACTCTTTTTTTGGATCACTCGCTGCTTTATTTGAGTCTCTGCCAGAGTTCATCAGTATCTGAAAAACATCTGAGGTAAGTCTCTCTCTCGAGGAACCGGAATAGAAAATATACTGTACATAGGAAGACATGCAGTCATTGTGCTTGTAGGTATTGTGTAATGTGTGTGACTCTTCTTCTGAATCTGAAACACTGATGTTGCTGAGTGGTTTAAAAGCGGTTTTGCAAAAGTTAATAAAACTCAAAAGCTGCCTCTCTAGCGATGATAAATTGGTGCTTTTGGCTGCTGTGAGTCTGTCAGGGTCTTGGCATGTGAATGATAATATCTGCTCTACACCCCCTCTGCTCACTCTTCATCCACGTCCAGGTGAGGATTCTGGGAGCTGGGTTCATGATTATACCATCACTTGTTATCACACCTCGCAGGACGACACTTACTATCTGTCTGCCGTGCATGCACAAACCAGCACGGTCCTACTGCAGAACTGGTTTCCTTCCAAAAGAAAAAATATTTTTGCTCTGTATTAGAGCAGAGTAATTATCGAGCCTGATTTCATGAATGAACACCTGAAGCCACTGCATTGTCATCTCTGGTGTGTGTTATGATTTACTGCTTTTTCACTCATCCCACTCGTAGAAATTGTATGTAAATTGAAAACACAGCACTGTCATCATCTCGTGCAGCATCACATAGTAGAATAAGATTGCTCAATCTCCTTAATTCTAAGACTTGGCTGGGGCATGAATCACATACTGCTTTCACATGCCCGGCTTTATCTATTCCACAAACCGTTTCACTCAAATCCAGGTGGCTGCAAAACACTGAAAGACTGGCTGAAACACTGATGTACAATGAAACACGAAAGTGTAATTTTAAATAACCTCACTCTCTCTCAGTCTGTGTTTCAGTCTACCCGTTTACCTTGACCCATTTCACAGGAAATTCCTCCACACGAGAAACTGCATGCGGTTACATCACTGTTATTGTCCCGCCCACACACACACTGAGCCAAGGAACAGCCGTTGCATCATTGGTGTTACTCTATATCCGTCTTGGCTTTGGTCCTATCTGCCAGTGAGGTATGATAATATGAGTGGGCATACATACACACACACACACACACACACACACACACACACACAAAAACTACTTATCTTTCTGGCTCTTTACTCAGTCTAGCCTCTGGACTTTCTTATCTCACTTGTGTGTGCGTTTGTGTCAGTGACTTTGCTGTAAGAACTTGCAGCTAGTTTCACACTAATTGTATATTCCCATCTTTGCCCTTACTTGAACATAGTTAAATAGCTCGTACATCAGGTTTCAATGACAAAATCTGGAGTTCTTCAAGAAGGCTCTCTCTCTTATTTAACATTATGTTTAAAAATTGCAGCTTGTCCATGGAAACCATGCAGGACTTGGCATGCATTTTCTCCACGCACCAAACTGTTACTGGACTAATACAAATATATTCCTCTTCAGACTCTAAATATCTAACCAGACAGATACTGCTGAATTCCTGTTCACATGTTCCCCAATATTGAGGGTAGGACATTTGAAATTTTGAACAATGCTTGAGAAACACAACAGCTTAATACTGCAAAAGGCTTGGCAATGCAACACACAATCTCCACTGTGAAGTGCCGTATTTCCTAAAAGAAAAAGCAGTAAATAAAGTACCTTATCTGTCCATTCACGGGAAATTTAATGGCAGCTTCTTAGGTATTTCTTGGGCCTGACTTTCTTTGACAGCAATGTATCTATTTCAGTCAAAAGGCACAATTTTACATGTGGCCATTCATTGCTAGATATTTATATGGAGGAACGTTAGTCACAAATTGCAGCAATTCCACACAATTATTTCCAAATTTCACGAATAATATTACAGTACAGTCATTCTGAGATAATGTAAATAAAGATGCACTTCCTCAGAATGACTCAGACCTGCCGAAATCAGTGGGCTTTAGAGACTCTTAGGGAGGCATGGTGTGCATTTTTTAGCAAGTACTATAACAAAAGATTGGTAATTCAAGGATACTCAGTATCCAGTGCTCATGTCTAATTCCAACCAACAATGTAGAGACTAGATTCTTTATACTGTGAGACAGCAAACAAATGAATTTCAAATAAAATGAATCGTTACAGAAATCCCAATTAAGGGTCCACAGTCAATCACAATCAACAGTAAGCATCCATATTTCAGAGATCAAAACAGATGTGTGTATGTGTGTGTGTGTGTGTGTGGTGGGGGGGTCCCACTGGTGGTCACTGTGAACTTTTAGCTAATAGATCACAGCACAGAACATAACCGCCTTTTGTGGGCTACCTGTAAGAAAAACAGTTTTGGTTGAAAGTGCTGGCAACCTGAAACCACAGTGGTGTTCTTACTTAATGCACAGGGATTTACCCTCAACTCTCACTAAAGGTCAACAGATTGCATTACCTTACAACACTGTTGCCCATAAAGTTGGAATAATTTTTTGTTTTGAGACACATTCCTCGTTTATTCCTATTTATACACATCAGGAATCGCACTGGAAGAGATTGATCAATGAGGATTTGAGTCACAATCATTTCATGAGGAGAGGTCAAATATATTTTATTCCAACTTTATGGGCAACAGTGTAATATGACCTGCAAGGAGCTTTCATATGTGACGGTTGGTGAATGCATATTGGTGTCTACTGACAAGAAGATTGAAGATTGTACAGCCATGCTAGCAGCTCTATGATGCTGTACAAGCAGCGCTTGCAAGCCAGCTGAGCCTAATGTCAGCGTTTTTAGGTATTAAGTCATAAACCCAAGCAGCCTATTGAACCAACTGACAAAGGCATGATACCAAAGTAGTACAGTAACGCCTTCTGATGTAAAAGCAGGATTGTAAGTAAGAGGTGAAACGGCACAGTATTGCTCACTGAGACATAACCAAACAAACTGTCTGTCTTGAGCACTGACTACGCTTTTATATGCTGTACTTTTCACTTTCTGAGGTTATAGCCGTCAAAACACTCTGTTATCATACTGGGCATCTGGTCATGAGAGCAGAGCAGTATCACTGTAAACGTTCAGAGTGCAGTACCTGCAAAGATATCTGTCAATAAAAATATAAAGTCTCATGAAAGTGGTACCTAGAGCCTTTAGCCAAATAGGATTAAACTGTAAAATAAGCCTTTATAAATAAGCATAAATAAGCATTTATGATTTGTCACAGCTGGTCATCTAGCTTAAAGCAGCCACATCAGAGGAACAGACACACAACAATAAGTCTGGTTCTGAAATAATAGTTACTGTACATGTATATGTAGCTTATATTACTAATTTATATTATGGGAAAGTGGTCTACAGCCCCCACTGTATATTTGAATGTATTTTATATGTGTTATTACACATAAAACACCCACTGTCTCGGCACTATTTCACGGGACCTACATGGCCATTCTGGTTGAAGGACTAGTTGCAAAAAGAGTTCTCATCTCATCACACCATGCCTCACAACTGACTATATCAGTTTTTTTATGCAGCTTTTAACCAACACTATTTCCCACAAGCCCTACAGACCTCCGCGGGCTAAACATCATGGCTTGGCTACCTTTTGTCAGTCCAGTCTGGTAACACTGAATGAGAAATTGCATTGAGTTAAAGAGAACAGAAACTTTGGCCGCATTAGGAGAGAGGGTGATGACATTTAGCCCGCAAAGGTTCAACGCTTAGGGGAAATGGCATTGGTGAAAAGCCTATAAATAATTTAAATATTCTAACAACTGATGTTTTTTTTAAAAAACTACTGTCCTCATCTGAACATGTGACATTAACACAACATACTAGGCTGGATTTTGGGGGGGTTTGCCTTACCAGAAATCAGAACAGCTCTGGTTTCACTTCAGCTTTTTACTGGACTGTTTGCTCAGCTCTTTCTCCAGATATTGATCATCCATTCTTAGCTCATAAACTATAACTAGGCACAGAAGGACCGTCAACAGTGACGTATTTGTTAAGACCTTTCGAAAACAAAAACATCAGAGCAAAAGGGGTTTAAACCATGTGTATCTGTTCACGTAAAACTACAAACGTTAGCAAACGTAAGCTAGCAGGCAAAGCAGCTTGCTAGCACTAGTTTTGGCAGGAACCTAACTCTGTTACTTCAAAGGCCAAGGAGCAAAGAGTGACGTATTTGTTAAGACCTTTCAAAAACAAAAACGTCAAAGCAAAAGGGGATTAAACAGTGTGTATCTGTTCACGTAAAACTACAAAAGTTAGCTAGCAAGCAAGCAAGCCAGCTTGCTAGCTTACTAGTTTTGGTAGGAATCTAACTCTGTTATTTCAAAGGCCAACGAGCTAACAAGTAACTTCATTACACCATGTCCTGGAAAATAACTGTCGGATTTTAGTTAATTTCTTGTGAGCACTAATGATAGTGAGTTTTTCTGGTTTCACTCGAACAGTGTAACAATAAATAATCACCAAATGCCTAGTGTACACTTGTACATACACGTACGTGGATGGTAAAAATAGCCAATTTGCTCTGGGCAAAAAAAAAAAAAAAAAAAAACCTGTTGATGTTGGCAAGTTTTTCCATGCATGTCTGATCTTGCTTCTACGTGCAGTTGAGTGTCCTGATACCTGAAGAGCAGAGAAGTTGTCTTACATCAGAGGAATTTTCCATGTCTCAGAAAGCCTGTTCAGACACAGCAGGCTTTATTTCAGCAGAAAATGTTTGTGGCTTAACTTGTTCTATTTTTTGAAAGAGAGAGGGAGAAGATAACCCAGGCAAAATGAGCCAAGCTGCAGATTCATGTAAGAAACACAGACACAAACAAGGAGAATACACTCCTTTTCTTAAAAAAAAGAAAGAAAGAAAGAGTGCACCTGGAAGTGTGTCTGAAATAGAGCCGAGAGTTCTTAAGCTCTCCGGCTCAGGACTGATCCTTCCGCACGGAAGAGCCGCACCAAGTCATTGTGTGACGTGACAGTCCGCAGTTCACTTTCACTTTTGGTTGAGCAGTGTTTACCATGTCAGGTAATGATGATGAAACTGCTGACTCTCACAGCAGCCAGACAGAGAGAGGGACAGAGACAGAGAGGGAGCGACAGGGCTGTGAAAACAAAGTAGATACGTGCTAATTGCAAAATGGAAAGTTTCATCCCAACACATGATCAGTGCCAAAGCTTACAGCAGGGAGCTACACTTTACATTCCCTGGATTCATTATACATTGTTATGTCAAATCCTTTTTTTTTAAACATATGAACCTACTGTAGCTGTTTTGTGAGAAAGTTTCGGCTCATGTTGCAAATCGTTACCGATCTTTACTTATCTTCTAATTGGTTATTTGAAAAATTCAACTGCAAAGTTCCTCCGTCTAAAAACATGATGTCTGTGCACAGTATGTATAAAATATTTTATTTATGGCATTGTAGAAATCAAAACCATCAAACCAACCAAACAAACAAACAAACAACAACACTGAACGTAACATTGTTTGTAAGTTTGGATCAGATGGTAAACCTGCCTGTGTTAAGGTTGACAGGCATACAATACAATGTGTCTCACAGCATACTTTATTATTCCATCATCATTACAACATGGCTTTTTAATGAATAGCTTAACTAATAAAGTATATACAAAGAACCTCTACCTCAGAACAACACTTGGTTTTTGCTTCAAATGTGCCACACGTGACACATTACAATATCACAAAGTGATGTGAGCGCTGTGAGTGAAGATACAATCAAAAAAGTGAAAACTTACTCTTCATTCATCTCCTCTCTGACCTTTACCCTGAGCTGTCTGTGTATTGTGTGACTGCAGCATCAAACCAGTCCCACATGTGTTTAACTCTCTGCGAACACCAGCTCCACAAACGTTAGATCATTTCCAGTGACATGTTAGTCAAAGTTAAAAAAAAAAAAAAAAAAAGGTCTGGTCATCCAGGTGAGTTAAACATAGTTCGAGCTGTGTTTGGTAGTCACGCAACACACAGGAAGTTTATGAGGCTCAGATTGGAGCTTCACAGCAGAATAACTGCACCAAAAACAAATACATTCATTTGGTACTGCTCAACTTAGCACTGATAAAGTAAAATAAAGTACAGAAGATTATGGTATATTATCTATCTAGCTATATCTTAGAAATCTAGAAGGCACCTGAGGAGTGCAGAGGTTTTAACACCCCTTCACCAGGGTGTAGGTACATTATTTGGGATAGCATCCAGTTCAGTCATCACTCTCCTTTCACCAACAATACATTATTCAAATACATAAAGCCTTGTGATCTGTGTAAGCCACTGTAAGATCCCAGACTCACTGCAATATCACAACAGTTGGTCATTTTGCAGCTGGAGTGCATCCAAAACATAATGGTAAATTTAAAACAAAACCAAATAAACAAAACAAAAAACAAACAAACAGCCAAAAAAAGGTGGTATCTTTGTGAGTGTGGTTCTGCTCAGAGTGATCCTGATTTTAAACGTCAGTGTGGTGACTGTAATCAAAAGTAGAGCTGAAACAATCAGTTGATGAGGGGATCATTTAATTTAATTGTTGAGTACCAAACAATTAAATGGTACTCAATAAAAAAATAATCAGCTGGTGATTAAATTAATATTTAGTTGCAGCCTAAAAGGACTCAAGAAAAGTAACCAATTTTGGACCTTGTGCACAAAAAAAGGGGGACTTCTTGTTAAAGAGACTGCTTCTTGGTTTGGCTATTTTAAGTCTACAAAATGAGACTGTCAATTGCCACCACCGCCAACAAAATCAAATCATTTCCTTTCACCCAGGACCATGTACACGTTGTAGCTGACAGTCAAACTAATAGAGGCACAGCTCCCATGGTTGAGGTAATAAACAAAAGAGTGTCAGCAGAGGTTATGCCTTTGGTCTGAGTCCTGCCTAGTGTGTCTGTTCTCACAGCGGAGCATGAACACAAGTGCCGAGGTCCCTTCCTCCTTCCAGTCGGCTTTGATTTTTTTTTTTTTTTTAAATCTTCTGAGAGCGTTTGTTGGCCTCCATCAGTAGTCACATCGATTCCCCAGCAGACTGCTCAGGCCCACAGTCACCTTCGTAATCTTGAAGAGATCATCTGCAGACAAGTACAGACTTGCCTTGTCCTTCGCCTTGAGGTAAGCTATACTGTGGAGCCCTCTGCAGTCCTCATGTGTAGCTTGCAGGGTGAAAGAGCTGGCAGGAATTTCCTTTCCCACCACCTGCAGCTGCAGGGTCCCATTGGTCTTCTCTTCGCTCCGGCTCTTGTAACACATATATATATACAAGACATAGGGTCCATTGCAGTTGACTCTGATTTGACTCTTGTCTATCAGACTCATCTTGTGCATGCTGTAAGGGTGATCAAATTCCAGCATTCCATTGTCTGAGGGGCCTGGAGGATGAAAGGAGGAATGTGAGACAGAACGGGTAAAGTGACAAATAGTGAGAATGTCACACTTGTTTAACTTGGTGTGAAACTTTAAAGCCTTTTCTCAATATGAGTATCTGGCAAAAAGCTAAAGATCAGGCAAAGAAATAACAGGATTTTTTTGGTTACTCACCTATAGTGACGTCAAAGTGTATGTGCACATTATCCTGAAAAATGAGAAAGTTGAGAAAAAACACAAGCATTACATTAGAGAAATGGCAACTTTGCTTACTGACCATCTTTCCTGATGTTAGTTGGCCTTCACTGCCATTATGACTCTGACATTACAAATGTCGCTCAGTGTCTTTTGAAAGGTCATACGGCTGTGGTCTGTGATCCCTTCGTGTTCGACTTAGGGAGGCACAAAGCTTGTTTATTTGATAAGGTGGTTATGTGACATGGTGTGAAAATAGGCAGGCTTATAGAAACTAGGGAAAGTCATGCAGTGGGGTGATTAATAACTGTAGTGAGAGTAGCACTGCAGCAATAAACATCACAGACTGAATGTAGAACAAATGTTAGTCACTGAAATAATCATTATACAGCAACCGTGTAGATGGGTCTATGTAGATTATCAGTCATCCAGGTCATAGGATATCTGGAGAACCTCTGCACACCCAGCCCTGCTGCCTCTGACCTTTAAATACTTTCACTGAAAACCACAAGTAAAAGTAGCTTATTTGTAGACAGTCAGTTATTCTCATGTGATAACAGTGAAACGACCAGTGTGGCATCTTGTCTGCAACTGTTATGAATATGAACTTACTGTACCACACCGACATGCTCCCCAAAGCAGTGACATCTTCTTTTTATGAGAAAGCTCTTTCACAGGGGTTTCATCATCGTCTCAGTAAAGATTAAGAACCACCAGCCCCTTACCATAGCTTTCCAGCACTGTTACCAATTGGTAATTGAGAATTTTATAAAAGGAAGTGGCTGTTTTTCCAATTTCAAAACGCAAAGTGCAGGGTGCTCTCTGCTGCTGTCGCCTCATTTTAAAAAATTGCATTGATGTTGATGCAGGATGCAGCCTCCTCCTGTCTCCTGTGAGAGCATGCATGACCCAAACATTTCCTCAAACACGCTATGAATGAAACAAAGCTGCGCTGAGGTAGAGTTCCCAGTCTGTGTTTAAAAGAAGAAAAAGAGTGTGGGGGAATAAAAATGTATGCAAATCTGATATTTCGTATCTACTAATACCTAGTAACCGCACGAGTGGAGGAAGTGGTCGGAATGTATTCGTGGATTTAAATAAACCTACCCTGACACATCAGCAGAGATGTATTTGGCCACCTTTATCGGAGTCAGACGCACCACCTTAAATCCTCACCTCACATGATAGCGAGTTGCATTAAGCGGACGTAAGAAATAACAACTCGTTTGTCTTGAAACATTCAGAGCGTACTGCATGAGGACGACCAGTCTGCGCATCACTCACCTCCTGATGCCGAACAGCCCAGTAAAAGTAGAGCGTGACGAACAGGCACGCGGCCACCACCAAGTTCTGCACGGCGACGACTACTGCCAGCTTCCTCGCGCGCCACTCCCGGTGGACCACGCGGACTCCCTCAGCATCCATCCTCCTCTGGTGCATCAGTGCTGTGAGCGCCCTGCGGGAGCTCAGCGAGGCTTTTAACGCGAGTGGGCAAGATGAAAGGAGGGGAGTGACTGGAAAGAGAGCGCTCATGATCTAGCTGCACTTTATTTTGCTTGTGGCGCTGTGTGTGTGGGTGGGGGGGTTGCGACACACACATAAGTTTTACACACATGCACACGCACACGCGCGCGGACTCTCACACACACGTACACACAGCGCGAAAGAAGAGCAGGAGTGAAACCGGGAGCTGATTGGCTGACTGTGATGCTGGCACACCAACCGAGCAGTGAAACCTCCCACATCATAATGTACGCTTCAATCACTGTCATGTTCCCATAACATTCATCAGGGGGTGTAGGGACATATTTGAACCCTCGCTTGTTTCTAGGAAATAAACGATAAAGTGCTCATGTGACCATGCATGTATATTTTTTTCTCTTTCTTTTCTCTCTTTTTTTTTGTTTTAAATAGTCCTTCACTACAGTCACACAGTGAAAGATGAAGTTAAAAAAAAAATAAAAAGAAAAAGAAAGCGAAGGGAGCACCCAGTTGTTGAGCAGGAAAGATGATGACCGTTCTCACCTCCACAGCTGCCCACTTCGTGCTTTTCTTTCTGTCCCTCTGGATGGCACCAACCACTGGATACACAAGGAAGCAAAGGACTGTGAAGTTTATAAAGTAGGGCACCATTCCGTACACCTAGCCTGACTCTGACTGAAGGCCAAGACATATCCTCATAACCCTGCAAAAATCACAAAGTGTAGTTTATACACTTTGATTCTTCTTTCATTATTTTTTATTTTTAAGAATTGTAACGTTTTAATTAGTGAACATTAGAGATGCTAGTAAGCGGATGGATTTTGGCCATTTGTTTCACCCCATTTTCAGTATTTATACTCAGCTAAGCTAACAGACAGCTAGCGGTCGATACTTATTGAGCGTACAAACGTGAGCGGTATCAGTCTTTGCACCCAGCTATCAACAAGAAAGCAAATAGGTTTATCTTTGAAAATTAAACTATTCCTTTAGGAATATGGGCCATGTCTGTGTGCCATCAGATGGGATATTCAAGGACACTCCGTTTCAATTTATATTTATCAATCAAATTACCACAATCTAATCACCATACAGGGACCTGGGGCCTTTCGGGGGCCCCATGAGGGTCTGGAGCTGCTGTTCGGTTGGTAATCCTTTCTTGCATCAGCCTATCGCATGTGTTTTATCCATGTTGCTTCCCACAACACCACATATTTTATTGGATTAAGTTAGGCTGAGTCTTCCTACACACATTTCTTTGACATTCCTGTAATAAGTGATGCGGGCTGCAGTTGTGCAGCCCACATCACTTATCATGTGGCTTTACTCTTCATCCCAAAGGCTATTTATAACATGCAAATATTATCCAAGAGGGACATCTAGTGTCTGCAGCAATGTGTTAATAACACGTGTGGTATTTTTAAGTGGTACTTTTTCCACTATGTTCACTGCGTTTCCGGGGGCGGGTGGGGGGTAACTCTCTACTCCAGAGATCAAAGAGAGGGGAAAAAGTTGCACACAAGTGATGAAAGCTGAACACTGCATGGTAAGGGGACAGCTACAGAGACAGACGTGACAAATAATTAGCTCTGTGTTCTCTCTCTGCGGAAGGGAACTATTTTTGGCAAGTTATTTTTTTTTCCTCGATCTACAGTTTGTAGACTAAATTAGAGTCGCTGACACTGGAATTTGTGGTGTCCGATGTGTCTGCGTTACTCGTAGTAAGTCAACCCTCATATTTTAAAGTTTTGTCTTAATTGTCTTCCTACACACATTTTTTGACATTCCTGTAATACGCGATGTGGGCTGCAGTCGTGCAGCCCACACTCTTCATCCCAAAGGCTATTTATAACATGCAAATATTATCCAAGAGGGACATCTAGTGTCTGCAGTAATGCGGAAGCACAGTCAGTATATATACTGATTATACATATAGTGATGTGACCTGACATGCCCGAACACGACTAGAACGGTAGAGGTTTCAGTGTTTTGGTACACGTCCTAACAAAAACACCTGCTTAGCCTAAACGAAACAGCTGTCCTACATCATATGAGGTGTTGCACACATAAACACAGAGGTGGCTGGATGTGACAGCAAGACAAGCCGGCAGCTGAGAGTGAACATCTGCATGTGGGAAAGGGGGGGAACCTGCCACATGGTTTCACAATTACATTTCCCCTCTGTGGGTGTAGCAAACACAACACAACACAACACAACACAACACAACACAACACAACACAACACAACACAACACAACACAACACAACACAACACACTCAAACCAGAGAATAAGGCTGTAGCCGTGATACCACCACTGCCAGTGTTAACAGACATGATGAAGTAAATGTCAAGTGATAAGGATGAGCTCCTGTGGTGACAGATGATCTGTAACAGAAGCACATGGTCAAATGGGGAAATCCATCACCAGATGTACTGTAACAACACTTAGATGTATTCACAGGTCAAAAATATTGATTCAGGGAATACTGAGTTATCAGATTCAGAGGGATGAGGGTTTTTTTTTTTTTTTTTGGACTAGGTAAGCTAGGTATTTCAGTTTCAGCATCGATCAACATCAAGAGAAGAAGGATGAGGAAAGTTTGAGTTTGTGGAAGAAAAGTGTTATTGGCTTAATCATCAACAGCCCACACACATCCTTTTACAAACCATCAGCAACCTGATCATGAGAACATGATGTGAAAGAGGTAGCGAAGGCAAAACTGATGCAAAACTGAAGTTCGTTCGGTTGTAAAATTTAAGGCGAAACGTTGAACACAAGGATCAGACATGTCGTGTCTTCTTACAGATCGGTTCAGTCTGCTCACAGTCAGCTGTTCTTACAGTCCTCCAACACTGGAGGATCAGACCACAGCTGGATGTCGGGGGTTTATTCACAGGTGTGCAAACCACAAGTGAAAAACATTGCTGCTGTCATCGTCAAAGTTCTTGTCAAAAAACCCCCATGGATTTTAGTTTGCTTTGATGTACTAAACGAACTGGGAGTGGCTGCTCCAGATGGCACAAAGGGCACATATCTGTAATCCAAGCTGCAGCCACAACAACAACAAAAAAAAAGAAACCAACCAAAACAAAAAATCACATTGAGACTGACACTGCAATGCACTCCGTTTTTTTTTTTTTTTTTTTGGAGACAATCAGGAAACGGAAACAAGTGTAATTCCGTAGGCATGGCCAGTTGTTTGAAATCACACCTCTGACTAATTTGTGACTAAAAACAGAGTAAAACAGTTACTGCTGCCTTAAATCTGGACCAAATTTAGCGCATGAGAGCTGATTCAGATTTGGAAAAACGAAAACAAACTTTTACAGAAAGTGAGACGAGGAGAGATGAAAACTAAAACTAGTTATTATAAACTAAATGTTAACCATAACCAGTGTGTTCCAGATATGACCTATAATGCTACTCAGGTTAAATCTGAGTAAGATAAAAAAAAAAAATATCTGAGCAACTAAAAGTAAAAGTAAAGTGAAAGTCCCCTCTAACATGAACACTGACAACACCAATACATACCTCTGAACAGTATTTGTGCTTTTAAGTGGTGAACGCATGTTAGAAAAAAAGGCTGAGTGAGAACCACAATGAAATAGATCATACTTTAATGCTGAAGATGAACCTACACACTTGACCTCTGTGTCCCCTCACTTCAAGTCTTTCATGTCAGTAGCTGTCCTCTTTACCGCACAATATGGCAATCTTCCACCCACATGGCCACCCACACACCTGCACATGCACGCACGCACGCACGCACACACACACACACACACACACACACACACACACACACACACACACACACACACACACACACACACACACACACACACACACACACACACACACACACACACACACGCACACACGCACACACACGTACCCTTAAGTTTATTTATTGTTACCCACACATGTATACTCTCTCTTCTCATAATTCTGTCACTACTTAGTTAAATATGTACACACTGATGGGGTAGGGCTGAGTTGATTCTCTTTTTTTTTCCCAGTCAAAGTTAAATGTCAGTTGAAGGGAGGAAAGAGAGAGAGAGAGGAAAAAAAAAAAAAATTTCAGTTCTAAAACTGATTTTCTGTTTCTCGGACTGTAAGATCCAAACAGTTTCTTCCAGATGCTGGTGGCTCATCTGAACCTTCCCTGCTCTTCTATCCTGCTCTTCTGTGTGTCAGCATCTCTCCGAGCTCCGGCTTTTTTTTTTTATAAGCTGAGAAAAAAAAAAAGCTGGACTGGGAGGGAGCAACTGGCGCACGGTACAACCAGTAGTAGTAGTAGACGGAGCGGTTCTTACAGCAGATACTGTCCTCTAGTGCACAACAGTCCTGAGAGAAAGTTTTTATAGCTGAAAGTGACACAGTTCTGACACTTTGAATCCAGTGATTCCTTTCTGAGAACCACTCCGGTCTTGTCAGAGTGACAAAGAAGGACAAGGGCAGAAGAAAAGCACAGTCTTTGTTCCACCCTGTCGATCCATTGACTCACTCTGCATCTCTTTCCTCAGTACCACAACTGATCTGTTTGCTCAGTCACCTCTTTCTATGTCCCTCTCCTCCTCTCCAGACTCAGGAAGTAAAGCCCTGGCTGTTCCTGTTTTTCAGTTTTCTCCTCTCCCTCATTTCTAGGGATGTGGGAGGTTCATCCGATCCTCTATTAGAGTGTTGTCGGGGCCCTGCGCTTCCATGCACTGCTTAACGGTTGCTATGACTCCAGACAGACGCCTGTCCAAGGCTGCGAGATGTGGTTCAGCCAGGACCGGGTGGATAGGGTCGAACGCCAGAGCCTGCCTCATGGCTGAGCTCAGAGCTCCACTTCTCAGCAGGTTTAGCCTGTTCCATGTTGACACACGGATCCTGACAGAGAGGGGAAACGCGTGAGAGATTATAGAAAAAACATGATCGTCGAAAATCGAGTTTTGACAGTTTGTGGAGTACTCACATGCAGCACTGGTACAGTGGTGCTAGGATGCTTCGTTCATCCAGAGCTGCGTTCCCAAAGCTACACACACACAGACAACAACAACAACAACAGAAAAAAGACAACAAATTAGAGTTAAAAAATAAAGTAAAGCAACTGAAGCTGGAGGCCTGTGTGCACTGTGATCAGGAGAAGCCATCAAAGTGCATTAGCCACACTCTACTGGCCACGGCACGGAAGAGAACTGCAGGAACACTCAAAAACAACAACAACAAAAAACTTTTAATAAATGCTAAGACACACTCCACTCAGAAAACTGAGGAAGAAGAAGAGAGTTCCCCTTTCAGCTGCTCAGAACCAAGCATGGATAGTGTGTTTGTAGTAACAGCAGCTTCCCTGTTATTGCACAGGGACTCACTTTTTATGGTATGGTGCGAAATTATCAAATATTTTGTAAGTGACTGCTGGATCTGGAACAGGCCCTGGTGACGTGCACAATTTTCTGTCACTTCTTCTTTCTTGGCAACGCACTTGTCACACTGAGAGATGGCTTTGTTTTTCACATTTCGTTCCTGACGGGGCATGTTCTTCGTGTGTCGTCACAGGCCATGGCTGCAATTCCTGCATGATTAACCTTTAACAATCAGTTGCTTCTTTGGGTTGGATGAGGTTTCTTGATTTACAGTCTCAAGAAAGGAAAATAATGACACACAAATCAACGTGTTGTTCTTGTCTATGTTGAAAACACTTGGAAAAGCTTGAGATCAATCAGTGAGACCAGAGTGGAGCTGTGGGTTAGAGCGACTTCGATTTATATAAACAGTCAAACATTTTGATGAACTTCTTGTGACTAACAACAAAAAAAGAGGAGACAGAAGAGCTGGAAAGAAATACAAAGTCACCTGAAAGAGTTTAGATATTCATCAGTCCACAATTAGACAAACCGTCTATAACCAGAGATGATTTAATATTCTGGTCAAAATTACTGACACCCCTGAATTTTAAGTACAGAAAAGTTAGAATGTCTTCAGAAATAAATGCAAATGCTAACGCTTTAAAGCTTTAAAGCTCTTCTAAGTTTGCAGGGGTCCTTCTTACGATGGCAGACTTCAGCTCTCTCCAAAGGTTTTTCAATGGGTTTTAGTTCAGGACTCGTCGCTGGCCAGTTTAAAACTTTTCCTTTTCAACCACTGTGTGAAACTTCTTGACGATATTATTAATAATATATTATTATATAACTGTTGAAACAGGGATTAGAGGATCTTTGGTGATTTGCTTTGTAGCCTTGTGAAAAAGATACTGGAAACAATAAGCCTCTTTTTATGCAATAAGACCATCATTCATTGGTTAATTCAGTAGTTTAATTCAATAACTGTGTTCACTGTAAATTTTATGTCTGTATTTTTTATTTCACTATATGAATTTTTTTGTTGTTGTTATAGCAATAGCTATTATTAAATATTCTGATGAGACAAAATTGGCTCCTGTGCATTAATTTCTAAAGATATTCTAAAATTCGGGGGTGCCAATAATTCTGAGCAGGACTGTAGTTCTGTGGCTCCCCTCCCGAGCAGTGGGCATCCACCTAAGATGACTCCAAAGACACAACACAGGATGTTGCAACTGATAAAACCAAGGTTGAACTGCTGGGAAGAAACGGTACGATGTAAAAAGGAAACTGCATACCGACATGAAAACATCATCCCAACATTGTCCCTGGCCTCTGGTCCTGGTTGGCTCGCCATCAGAGACGAAAATGAATTCCCAAGCTTATCAAGATATCTGACAGGATAATGTCAGCGTGGCCGTCCGCCAGCTGAAGCTCAGCAGAAGCTGGGTGATGCAGCAGGACATTGACCCTAAACATCGAAGCAAATCTACTATAGAATGATTTAAAACGAAGAGCTTGAAGTGGCCCCAGTCAAAGCCCAGAGCTTAACCCAAAAGAGGCTGTGGAATGACCTGAGGAGAGACGCTTACACCAGACATGAAAAGAATATGTCTGAGCTGAAGCATTTCTGTAAAGAAGAAGGGTCCAAAATTCCTCCTGAACACTGTGCAGGTCTGAGCCACAGCTACAGCAAGCTCCTGTTTGAGGTTCACTTATTTTTTTATCAGCACCGTGAATGTTTCATTGGTGTGTTCAATAAAGACACAAAAGATTATAACTGTTTTCATGTTACCAGCTCAAGTCCGTTGCATATTTCCCTTTAATGCACACTTATAGCTGTATTAAAGCGGAAGATAGCAGATTGTCTGCAGGAATTAATTTCCTGAACATGTGGAAATGGCTTGGATTGATTTCAGAGGTTTCTGGTTGGTTGTCCAGCTCTAATACTAGTATAAAATGACACTGACTGACAGGACTGTCTGTTCAGTTAGGAAATAACTCATCTCTTGACAGTAGTGAGCAAGAGTCTGGTTTTGTGGGCTGAAGTCGAGAGGCAATCTCATCTCAGACAGGGATCCCTGACAGACTTATGAATTGAAGCGGCTAAGATGACTGTAAAATATCTGTTTTGCTACCAAATATACAGTAAATTTAGATGATATGCTTGAAAGTGATATAATCAGTGGTTCAGTTGGAAAAACAGCCATCGAGCAGACAGAAAACTTTTGACTGTTTCAATCATCAAAAACAAAGTAAGTTCAAAGAAGGATTAACAGCTCAATGTCCTGACTTCATGGAAGCGGCTGTTCCCATGAGTCAGCTTTAAAGTGGTTTCAGTCCCAATAAGTGAGTTCTTGAAAAAGAGATGAGCATGACAGAAAATGTCAACGTAAACTGTAATTGAAAATGAAAATGAAAATTAGACTTCAAATATGAGATGAAAAGATGAACTTCTTAAAAATCATCAGAACGCTGCACTGATGTGCCAAAACATATTGGCTGAACGGAGTGCAAAATTTTCCACTAATTAATTTTTTATGTTAATGGGGGGGAAAAAAATCCCATGTTTTACTTGAGATTTTAGGTTTAACTGACAGTACTGCTTTGCTGGAAAGATGGTGATTCCCCTTTCTGCAGCAGTGTGGTTTAATGAGTTCAGTCTTTAAGGGGGACTCCCAGTGAAGTCACTTTAAAACATTTTGGATCTCCTATTCAGGAAAAAACCTCAGAGGGTGTGTTAAAAAAAAAGCTTGAAGATTACTATCTAAGTGTTTTTATTAAATTTTTATTCATTTATATTGTTGGTAGTTTAGTACTGTAACTCTATGAAATTTAATTAATATAAAATATTTAAGCGTGAATTATGTTCTGTACTCTTAAAAATTAAAAAAAAAAAAAAAAAAAAAAATCCCATTATTGCTCACCTCTTTGCATTGTCGAGCAGGATGAGCATGCTAGCGCCCCCGTCGTCCTGGAAACTCTCATAGTGATGCCGATCGGCGTTCCCAATGAGATAATCAAATATGGCCGTGTCTATGACGTCTAGCAGCCTCGGCCCTGCGTCGTATGGGGACATTTTCTTCACCGCGTCGCAGTAACTCTCGTCGTACTCCCACCTGGATGTTAAAAACACACACAAATGAGAATGAGAATGGATAAATGTTGAAAGAAAATTTCTGATGTCGATAAAACATGACAAAGTGTTATAAAATTTTCAACCACTGCACACAAACCTATGGAGGTGGCATTTGTGTGTGTGTGTTGCACATCCGCATGTTTTCTGATGTGTTTGTGCGCTCCTTGTATCCAAAAGGATAAGTAAAGAAGAAAAGACAGTATCTGCTTGAGCCAGCTGAAGACACGGTACACATTCATGTGTATGTGTGTATGTGTGTGTGCATATGAACAGGACGGCACCACCTCTGCCTCATTCTGAGCCGCGGAAAAACTGGCAACTTTACATCATTTTACATTTCTGCACTTTGAAATGCAGCTGAACCTGAAGTTCAATTATCTTTGAAAAAAACATAGCGGTGAGAGGCATCGTTCCGGGTGAGCTGAGCAGATTTCCTGTTACACATCTAGAGCACAAACTTCTTTAGCTCTGACTCAGAAGGTGAACTGTCCTCAGAAACTGAAGTCTATTAAAATCCACTCTTTGGTTATTCTGTAAAGTCAGCTTTTCCTTAATATTTAATTACCAGCGAGCGAGTGTGAACTGTCATGATCAAGCTGATGATGTAAATATAATGACCTGTGTCACCATGAAAGAGCACACACTGCATGCTGAAAGAACTGTGTGGGACATATAGGACTACATCTCCCACACAGTTCTTTCTATACTGATGTAACCCTATTAAAGTTTAGGCTGAGACTTGGCACTTTAATGTAGTAGTCATCATTTTTATTTCACTACTCATTTCAACTACAGAAAACGTGAACATGTCCAAATACTTAAGAGTCTGGACTATGTTTTATTCTCACCATTACACAAACATTCCTGTGAAATAACGCACTCGAGAAATCCTGCTGTGCTCGTCTTAGTGGTAAATTAAATATGTCTCAGGAATGTTTGTGAGAATCTGTTTAACATTTTCACATACTAAAACTCATAGTGCTTAGTAGGCACTACGTGATCACACAGTGTTTTATTTGTGTTTTCAGGAGAAAAACTTGCTCTGGTCAGCAAAACTCTCTAACGATCCTTCCCGGAATTCCTGGGAAAGATCGATGTAATTCCGTACTTGTTATGGGGAAAACAGGAATGTCCTTGAAAGAAAAGCTCCATTTAAACCTAAGTAAATGATGTTCATTTATTATTGGAAACTTACTTCTTCATTTGTTGAATTGTATGTTTAGGTTCAGGAGCGCACAAATTTCACGTTATTTCAACGCAGCTGTGCACCGTCAAAACGATTCTCTGTGCTCGGAATGAACCGGCATTGAACTGCATTTCTGTTTCTGGATCGGTCGCTCTTTTCCCTTTCATTAACAATAAGTTCTTTCCAGGGAACGTCTTACTCAAAATTATAAACCTCGAAAATATGCCGCGTACCACCCACTACTACTTGCCTCTTTTGTTTTTAACTCCACCAGAAAACAATAACAGGAAAGAGGGGGATTCAAATAAATGTTTCACTGTAATAAATTCGGTGGTGTTTAAATTTCATACTTCGGTTTCACTCTTTTATCTTTAATTTAAATTCATAGAAATATTCACACTGCTGCCCACACTGACACCACAGCCAATAATGATGGACATCATACAGGTTTCAAAAGATCCTGCCCCCGTCACTCGCCTCCCCCTTCTCTGATCACACTCCCACCCCAGGAAGCTTTTCTCAGAATAAAGATGGTGGCGCGTCATCACAATAGTAGGAAAGAACAGGTCAATCTTTTTTACATCTGCTGACATAAAATACCTTCATTATGGAAGAGCTGCTGACGCTCAGCATCAGCAAAACAACATTTCCATTTTCAAGTCACAGGATTTCCCGTGACTTCATGAGATAATAAAACAACTGTAGATTTTTGGACCCATGCTCAACACCCACCTGGCCAGCTTCCCCTCCCTGTATGTGCGTCCCCATGGGTGTCTGTGTTTCTGCAACGGCCAGACGTCTGGCAGCCAAAGGGTTAACGATCCCTCCATTATCTCTCCCTCCGCACACGCTGGCTCGCTCTCCCGACAGTAGTAACACTTTCCGTAGAAACACGTATTATTACCTGGAGAGAAAGGAAAAAAAAGGAAAGTGGTACAGATGAATAAAAGCCCCCCCCCCCGACCATGATGTCTCATCAGTGCTGAGCTATGAAAACATGGCTCTGTAAGGAGCTACAGCATGAAGCCGTCTGCCACACGTTTACATTACATTACACTGGGAAAAAACAAAGCTACGAATCCACTGACTGTTTTCACCAATACATCTGTTTGGACACCCACATTTAGTCCTCACACCATCTCTCACAGACAGACACACACACACACACACACACAGTGTACACAAGCTGATGATGAGAGAAGCTCACAGGGAGGCTCAATGAAGAAAAAAAAAGGAAAACACTTTTGCAGAAATCCCCTATGAGAAGAAAAAAACATTCACATTTTCATATTGCAAGGTGATGTCATGTAAGAAAGCCTGACTTAGAGCATTCGTGTTTTAGGGGCAATCAATCGGTCCCACCTTGGGACTGATTGAGGTTGAAAACAGCAAATGAACGCTTTAATTATATGTTACTGAAACAATAAATCAAATATGAAAACAGATTACACTGATTAATTTCTGTTGAATGACTAATTGGCTAATCAAAAAAAATTATTTCAGCACTGCTTAAATGAGAAGACAAAAACACAGGGCAGCTCCTTAGGATCTTTTTCAGTTCAGCTGAATGAAAACATCTATAATACTTCCACAGCTGCTTCACAGACAGGCCGACCACAAAAAATGACCACAAAGAAATGTGTGAATGCAAGTATAAATAGAGGAGTCACGAAGAGATAAAGAGTGTTGAATTAAACTGTGGCTGGAACCAAACTTTTCAAACAGACGCTGAGAAATCTGTCTATTAAAAATGCAAGAGGGAGAGCTAACCAATCTGAGGGTATGTAAAAAGTATTTTCAACCATTCGGAAGCTGTCACCTGAGCAAACTAGTTAACAAAATCAAACTTCATTAACTAGAACATACAATCCTGGAATCCCTAAATTCTGAGTACAGAGTTAAACACAATTTATAATCAGAATATTTAATGAAATGTCCAAAGTTACTGAAAAAAAAAAATCAAATACGTTGGACTGAACCCTTTAATGAATTTAAACCAGTTCCTAAAACTAAATGAAAAGCAAACAAGACTCATCTGTGGATGTGCAAATGTTGTCAAAGTAGAAAAAATAAAGAAACCTAATGTTCAGTCTGACGCCTGAGCCGTCATCTCACAGGGATTACTTTTACATACCCCATTATTTTACTTTAAATTTTTAAACTGAATACATCTGGACATCCCACACTGTAAAATTATACGTTTGACAGAAAGTAAGGAAAAGATCGTTACAATCCGTTCGCCCACTGGCAATTAAAAAGCGATTAATAGATGGAAATTGCTCTTCATTCACTCTTCAAAAGTGGCAGGAACCTCCAGCAGACGGCTGCAAGAAGCTTCTACGTGGCTACAAAAAATGTTGAGAGGTCGTCAAAGGTTCAGCAGCCAAATATTAGACAAGGGTTCCAACCACTGTGTCCGGGGTACATTCTGTTTTTGTGTTGTTTAACTATTAGGAAAGTTTTTATTTTTTCATTTTGTTCAGTAATGTTGGACAGTAAATAAAAAAAAGAATTCTGGTAATCCAGAGTTGGAGTTGGAGTATTAGCATTTATCACTGAAGATATTCTGAGTTATGTACTTGAGGTTCAGGTTAGTCAATAATTTTGATCAGGACCGTACATTTCAATGTTCTTATTGCTCACACTGAATTTGAACACGCGATTACATAGAGAGCACCGGAGGGCTAATAGATTATTTAGAGATAATCTAAATTTGACTCTGCTTGTCAGTGTCAGCGTTGACTGACGCTCCACAACATGCTGCCAAAAGTTCGTTTTTTATTTTGCTTTGTTTATTTCACTGATTTTGTTCCTCTCTGTTGTTTTATTTTCAGTGGTATATGTTCATTTCAATTCTGTCTTTTTTATGTCTGGTTTTTTTTTCCCCCACCGTAAACTGATGTAATCTGTGCTTGAGCTCTCACACCTGATTTAGTCCTGGTTCAGTTCTGAGCTGACTTGATGAAACAGATGAACCCTGGTTCGGTTTGTTAAACTCGTGCTTTAACAAACATGATTGTTTGTCACAGTAAGACACGCCTTCATGAAACACCCCTCCGGCTCCTTATCAGTTATGACAAGAACCCAGAAAATTATATAGTAATATGTCAACTCAGCATTAGGTATCATGTATGTTGCACTCTGAACGTTCAGATCAAGAGTGAACAGGTGTGAAGATAATCGCTGATGAGGTTGTAGATTGCGCTGCTGTAAAGCAAATATCTCGCAGACCTCGTTAGCCAGGGATGAATATTTTCTCAGCTACTGTCAGTCAGTAGTTTCAGTCTGTGGTTAATCCAAAGAACACCTTTTCTGGAAGATATGTTTCTGTTGAATTTTGAAATGTCATGTTTCAAAGCTGTTAGCGGGGCAAACAAAGTTTTGTTCACCATTGTAGTTTCACTGGTGTGAAGATAGAAATCTCTCAGTCATATATTTCCAAAGCCAAGCATCCCTGTAGCTGTTTGTTGGTGCCGTGATAGTGGCTGTAAAAACCACAGTGGCAAAGGCCGTTACACAGATGACTCATAAACACTGATTGGCGCTAAATGACGGATGGTTTAAACATCAGGAAACTTATAAAAAAAAAAAAAGACACAAACCTTAAAAAACACACACACAAAAAAAAACTCTTCAGCGTGACAAAGGAAAAACCAAACTGTCACACGATGATGACGACATGGGCTAAAAGTGCAAGATAGGGGGTGGTCCTGCTGACTCTAACCTTTAACATGCTGGTGTGCAACGGTGACTGTACAGCTGACGTGTAAGGTCAGATGCATCACCACAGCATCAACACACCATCAGCTGATGGGTTAACTGCATAAAAAGTGCAGCTGCAAAGACAGGGAGTGGTCCTGACTTTAACCTTTAACAGTGACAGAAAGGTGCAGTACAGATGGTATCTGTAATGTCAGCTGAATCAGTACAGCATTGATCTACATGGGACACAGAGATCCGGTTTGTCTTCACCGGGACCACGTCAGTTAATATTAGTTTTCAACAACAATATCAATAAACTAAGAATTATTAATTAATGTGACAATAATTTTTTTCAACTAATCAACTTATCATTTTCTCTAGAGTCCAGTCTGCTGTCATCAAGTGTCAAGTTTTGTTTAACTAAGGCTCCAAAATCCCAAAATATTTACTATGACATAAGACAAGTGAGAGTTTTTCTGGAGAATCAAGTCTGAACTTTTTTTTGGATAAAATATTAACGCCTGGCAAATGTAGGCATATCATCAAATTGATAAAAATTAAAACCAAAAAAATAATAAAATAAAATAAAATAAAATAAAATAAAATAAAATATTAGAGTCATGCCTATTTTAGCCCAGAGATATTTAAGGGAAAGCTACTACGATATAAGCAGCAAAGAAAAATCTCAGATGGCAGAAACATTCATAGTCATACTGTCGACCTTAATGAGAGCTTGACAACACAAAAATGATGCCAGGATTGAATCAACCTCTCTCTGACACAGCCTTAAAGGAATATTTCAGTGATTCAGAATTACACGGCCGTGAATTTACTGGGACTCAAAACAGGCAGATGAAAGAGAAGAACGGTCAGAACTGAAGTAGCAGAAGCCTGAATTTTAGTCCCCGGTGTGGGTCACGCTCTGAAAAAAGAAACTGAATCCTAAATTTCCCAAAATGCAACCAAAAACATCTTTTCATTAAAACCCGATGACACCATGGGGAATTATTTTCTCACACTTTCGACAGTTTGACCACAGTGCATTAGGCAACTGTTTTCACACCTTGAGCAGTATACCCCATGACTAACTGATAACTTGACCTTTGTGTGTAAAAAGAGAGTTCCCCTTCAAAGAAAGGTAATGCTTATTGCAGAGAGGGGATCCCTAGCACCATCTAACTTTGATAGACAGCTCTGTCTATCAAAACACAGGAGTACTGAAATGTAATTCTATCTATTGTTCTCTATTTTTTTCTCTCTTGACAAACGTGTCTGTCAAAAGCATAACCTTGGCTTGATGTGATTACGCTGTATTAACTGTGCGGTGCCACACCCTCACCAAACAGGCTTGGAAGGCCATATCCTGGTCTAGAGTGTTCCCTGATCAACCCAGAGAGAAAGACGGGAGATGTCAGTGAGACAGAGAGTGGGAGAGACCAACATACAGGGTGAAAACTGAGATCACAGTTAAAGAGAAGGGGAATGCATTCGTACAATAACACCCAACTCTCACTCTGGGATGTCTGGAAACACGCACGTCTTACTAGAATGTTACTGGAGACAGCGGGAGAAGAGAAAAAAAACTGACCCTGCATGAGGAAGGTGCTCAGCAGCTGGTCTGTGGCCACAGGTTTAATCTCTGTTCGCAGGTTGACGTATCGCCCCACCACAAGAGGTGCTCTCCTGAACCCCAGGATCCTGCAGAGAGGACAGGAGATGACAGATCACAGAGTCTGTAAGAACAAACTTCAGACGCCGAAATGGCGACGCCTACCCACCTATCCAAGTGAAAAGCCGCCACTTCTGCGTTGTGTCTGTCATAGCCTGCGTACGGCTCGCCTTCGACAACATAGTCTCTGTTATACCTGAGGGAGGGCGGAGAGTACGAAAATTAAAAAGATGAATCACTCTCAAACGTACACGTATGTAATCCCATTTTTACCGTTGCCGACCTTTTGGGTTTAAAGACCACTTTCTGTCCCCCATCTAGCACCAGCAGGGCTTTGAGCTGAGTGCCCTTATAGCCCACATCCGCTCGTTCTATCCTGGCCGTGCTGAGGGCAGTGAGCACAGCAGCCAGCTCTGGGGTCTCCTCAGGGTACACCTCTCTCGGGCCCACCCACTGGCTTGCTATCTCCCACGGAGACTGGAGGGTGTGGGTGAGACGAGCTCCGCGGGACAGAGAAAGGCCAGCTTCCATCTGTTAGGGATGAATGATAATTACAGTGTGTAATGATAAGCATGTCCGCAATCGCTCTCTCGCGGCGTGTGACTTCATACCAGTTCTAACTAGAGCACTGCACAGTCTACTTCATAAGGCTCCACAGTATGTGGTTGTTTTCTATACAAATATTTTTAAACAAAAATCAAAAGGGAAGCGTCGGCTTGCACCCTGACCTTGTGAAACGCTCTGAGGTCCCGTCGGCTGGCTGCAGATCCTTCACCTCCATCCAGGAGGAAGATCTTGGCCAGGCCCAGCAGGAGGAGCACGGCACACAGCACCACCATGCGCTGTTTGAGCTTCATCTCCACACCGACCGGCCCTGAACCCCTCCTCACCCGGCGACGTGTGTTTCCCCCGCTGCAAATGCCCCTCACCCCTGATGCATGGCCTCCGTAACTCCCCGTCTCCCACCCACCCGCTCGGCCCTGGCACAGAAAACTCTTCTGAAAGGACGGGGAGCTGTGGTGCCCGGAGCTACAATCTGAGCGAACAGGCAGTCACCTGGAGGGACAGAGTGGGAGACGGAAATAAGACAGGGCTGGGAGGGAAGGGGGAGGAAGTAGAGAACAAGGGGAGGGAAGAGAGAGCGAGAGATGAAAATTTTTTCTGGCAATGAAATGTGGAGAGAAAATTGATTGATTTGCTGCCCCTCTTGCTTATTTCCCCTCAGGACAGAGGGTGACCCAGTACTGCAGCACAGCTGAAGCCTGTCCAGTGTGTATAACTACATCAGGATATCAGCCTGCTTAGTCTCTGTGTAAATGCGTGTGTGTACATTCAAAAGTATGCCACACCGCAAAACATGCACTATGTGCAAAAAAGGGGGCAGCTAAGCCTTTAAACAGCCCCTTATCTGTATGTGCAGCTACAGTACAGGCTGGGTTGTGTTGTGTTGTGGGCAATAACATCCCTCCCACTCCAACACTGGGTAAAAAAAAAAAAAACGACTTTATTTTGACCCTAAAATGATCCGGACCTCCGTGACCACAAAACCTCACGACGCCTCCATCCGCCTGCTAAAGCTAAACATGTTTCCACAGCGGGCTTGAAACACGGGGCGCTTGTATGTATGTCAGCTGTGCATGTTGTGAGCTTCACATCAGGGCAGAAAACAAAAAAAAAAAAAAACGAATACAAATGCCACGTTTCACTGACAGTTATCTGACTCGGCCGTGGATAACGAGCGTCGGTGTTACTGTTATCAAAACTGTGACAACATGCTAACAATTAGCGAGCTAAAACCCCTATCAAAAAAAAAAAAAGGGTTCAGCTGGTGTTGATACAGCTCAGCCTGCACAGGTTTGGCCACGCAGGCAGTCACTTCTTCCACACAATCGGTCTTTCATACATTGCTATCTTTCCTAGCTGTCTTTTTTTTTTTTTTTTAAACACTAGTGAGAAAACGCCTTCAAAAAAAAAAAAAACGGCTGACCGCAATGAAACCTCTGAATGACGGGTCTGCTTTTATTATGATTACACCGGGGTTATTCAGGTAGTCAGATCACTATACCTGCAGCGATGTGGTCTCATCTATCTCGACAGAGCTAGCTGCTTAGCAAACCGCTGTACACCTTGCTCCGTAGGTTAGCTAAAGCAAGCAGCTAGCTTCATTACAGTGCGTCGTCTGTGGCGTTTACTGGCAGCCGACCAGGCTGTCTTACCTTATGGCCGTACGCCGTTCACCGTAGACAAAGTAGCTTCAAGTGTCTGTAAAAGTCCTGCGAGATGGACATTAAGTATAATAATTTAACGCGCCGCTAATGAAAGAAAAAAATCGCGGTGGTTTGTCATTTTCTCTGTCCCCCCTCGGTGGCTCCCTTCCCTCCGCCCTATTCCTTCGATTCCTCCGCCGGCCTGCCGTCTCCACTTCCTCCCGCTGTACGTGCTCCACGCAGCCACCAGGTGGCAGTGTCACACTACGTCCCATTCACCGCGAGCCAAACCATTATTTTGCGTTGCATTATTAGCAGTGTATAAATATGAAATAAATGGTTTATAACATACTATAAATGTGGCTGTAAGCAGATGTAATACATTTTATATTACTACAACAACGTTTTACTACATTCATCATCTGTTTACACACCAGCCTTCACTTACGGGTGTCCACACTAGGAGGTATAGCTGTAGTCAAATACATTAACACTTAGATCTGCTTACAGCTACATTGAAAACGTTTGTTAGATGTTTATATACTGCTTGTACATGCCAAACAGGCAAACTTAAAGTGCTGCCAAAAAGCACAGTACACAGTAGGACCCAGCCTTTCTTTGTCTTGTCTACTTGGCAACCCCTTTAACAGTTTGCATGGGTCAACACCAGTTCAGCCAAGGGATGGTTCTTGCTTTTCAGATTTTGTTTTTCTTTGAGTAACTAAAGGTTTGGAGAGATCTAAATTTCTGGAAAGTATCTGAAGAAAAAACAAAAACATACACAACCCCTCAGGAACACCACTATCCCCTTAAAATTGTAATAAAAAAAGAACAGTGTTGGTTGCTATACTTACAGCAAAGTGCTGACTTTGTTGTAGGTGGTGAAAATTTGAAAATGCATAACAAGAAATGCCTTCCTGTACTGACTGAGCCGTCACTGTAAATGAACCCACAGCTACTCATCTTGTTGGTATTAAAAAGCCGAAATCACTACTGTGATGAATGTAATTGTAACTGTAACCTAGTGAAAGTAATTCTTCATTCAGAAAATCTGCTGACTAAAAAAATGAGCCCGCACAATTACAGTAAATGTAAATTGTTCTTTGGTATTTTGCTGACTGATTTAAAACATCTCGATTGTTGGATAATATTTTTAGAGTATTGTCACAAAGAAGCCATAGTAATAACGATGTTAGCCTTGACACAAAGTCACGCACAGGGTGTTGACACTGCGGGAGAGAGCTTGAAACCTGAACTGATTATCAAACGGTATTGAGTCATGTAATACTAACTCCCACCCCCCGTATCCCAGATAAACAGTCACACAATCTTCTCCAGAACAATGAGCGTGAAACTGATGTGTGGAGTAAAAAAGGGCAGAGTGTTTATTGGTTCTCAGTCTTCACACCAGGCAGCACATCACTCAGCACTGAGGTCACAGCGCTTGCCACAGTCATGACACGGGAAGACAGAGACAGACACACACACACAGCCAGGTAAAAGGGCGAAGGTCAAAGATCACTTACACTTCACCTTCCAAGGGTTGAGTGACGGTTGTTGTTGATGTCCTTGGTAAACAAGTGAATGATGCCTGGCCAGTTCACAGGAGGCACAGATTCACATTGGTTCAATTTCTCCACCAAAAGAATAAACACACCATGTAACCACACTCAGAACACTTCCTCTGGTTGAACCCTTCATCTCAGCTTTTAAACATTTTTCATAACCATAAAAAACAAAGAATGAATTCAGAAGGCAGATTCACTCAAAACTGTTAATACGGGGAAAATTGTGCATTTGTAGTCAGTATGTTCAACTTAACGGAAACGACGTGAACTCTGACCACAGCAAAGAGAATTTTCAAGCATGGCATCAAGTTTCTTCATAATAACCAAAAAAAAAATGATCTTGAACGAGCGGCTGATGTGAATTTTCCACCCTGATCCAAAAATAGATGATTGTGGGGTCATTATGTTAGTAGTGATTGGCCTCGAAATCTAAAAAAATGAGTCAACTAAAACCACAAAACAAAAATGAAATGTGATTCCCTTATGCTGACCACGCACTGTACAGAAATGATTATAAAAAAGAAGTTCATGTAAACTCACATTACAGTAAGGAAAACCTCAGAAAAAAAAAGCGCTTGACCTGGGAATTTCTCGAGGGGAAGCTTGTTAAACCCAAATGAATTCAAATAAATTAAATTCTTAATTTAATTTAAATTCTTCTATCTCAATTAACATCAGATACAGCAAACAGAAAGAAAGAAAATGTGATTGGGGATGTTGTCTGTCTACACTGGGTTTGTTTACATCTCAGCCATTTCTGTGCACAGTCTTTCTTTTTTTTTTTTTTCAGAGGTTCGGAGGCAGAATCAATCCTTGCTTAATTGCACCAGTTTGTCAATATTTTGTAAATGACAGCAGGTTAATATGTCAGTAGAGCGAGAAAGAGAGACCAACCAGCATCTGTAGAAACCCTAAACCTGTCTCACCCATTTCACTTAATTCATTCACAGCTCTCTTGTCCCTGTCCCACCAGCAATGATCAGCCTCTATAGTGCTTCAGCTCTGGGATTTTGTCACTTCAAAAAAACCAAAGAAACATTCTCCATTCTACAGCTCTCCAGCCACAGTAGACACAGACGAGTACAGTTTCCACTTCCTATCTGCTCACCAGTCCTCCTTTCTTCACGCTTCCTGTACAACAGAAGCCAGTGTGGAGTCGTGGCGTGAGCTGGCAAGAGTCAGTCACACAGATGATTAGGTGGCCGGTTACCCTCACTGCTCAGCAGCGACGGCAGCCCCAAGGAATTTGCCTATCAGGCTTGAATTACAATGATTTTTTAAAAAAATAGAGAAGTATGCACAGGCACACAAATGCACACACGTACTTAGAGTAACTGCTGCATTAAATTAAGCCTGTGTTTGGCTTCCTCATTCATTCCTCCACAGGTTCATCCACTACCATCTCTTTAGTGAATATACAAAGGACTGAGCGTCTCCTGATGGGGACTAAACAGACATTGTCTCAGTTCGTAATGTTTGTCTGACCTAAAAAGCTGAACTGATGATTTGTATTTTAAGCTGAGGACAGTTTTGATGGATCAAATTAGACACATTAAAGAGGATCCAGTGCTGCGCGTACAGATATGTTCAGCCTGAAACGCCGAGCTTAATATTCCCCAATGTTTGGAGGACATTTGTTTCTACGCCATATTTCTTTCCTAAATTAGATACAGTACACGTGGAGCAGTGAGTGATGTTGGGCAAAAGATTGTGTAAACATACAATGTAAACAGCTGTTTTAAAAAGGAGATTAGATTTTGTTGAGAATTACTGGCTGAAAAGCCCCTCATCATTGTCATCACCACCATCCTGATTATGTTTGCTCAAAAACAAACAGTCATAGTCTATTTGTGGCGCCCTCAAACATCTGCGATGCACCGTGGAAATACCAGGTTCTTCCCACTGCCAGTACCTACACCTGATTCCACTGCAGCTCTGCCCTTCCTAACCTTTCATCAGCCTGAAGCAAAAACAGTGACAGTAACATCACTTGGCACTTTTTATAACCAAGGTGCTTATTCTATTTCTGAATCAGATGCAACATGGTTAGGGCCTAAAACTGAGCTGGATCTAGGTTAATAGAATAAGGGGCAAAAAAATAGAAAGAAAAACAAAAAATAAAATTCACATGTACATAAAATATTCAAAATAACTGCTCCAAAAAAAGAGAGAAAAACACAAAAACAAAAATGTAACATTCATATGTAACAGACAAAAGAAAAAATCTACATAGACGTGCAACCATCTCTACTACATGGTAATACTGTGAACTGCACCATCCCTCCAAAAAAAAAAAAAGGAAAAGAAACTAACAACACAAAACAATATCAACAAACAAGCTTTAAAATAGACTCTGTATGGCTCCAGGTAGCTTTGAATGTCTGCTCCAGACCAGAGGATCTAACCATGTTAAGCAACAAGAAGAGGAGATAAAATCGTGTATCATGAGTTCTCGCTGCTCTCTCGTGGACTCTTTCACAGTTTCAAGTCTTTAGTGTTTAGCATGTGTGAGTCTGGTGAACCAAGCGTCACCTTACTGAGCTGATGGCGGTGATGACAGAGAGCGCACGACGCTGGAGAACAAAGAAATTTTTGCAGGTCCGTAAAAGGAATAACTCTTGTCTACCCAACCGTGAACACATCGTAGCTTAGATTCTGGGATTATCGTACCTGTGTGGAACGCAGACAAGATTCCCGCAATATAAACATTTTCCCTCCTGCCCCCGCTCCCCCCTCCTCACCCAATGCAGTTTACAGGAACACATACGTACAGAACACTTAGCGAGTATATGACAAAAAAGGGGGGGGCGGCTAGGTTCTGTAATAAAAACTAGAAACATTCAGGAAGTGTGGGAATCGTTTCTGCTGGAATTGATTGCGAATCAGAGCCCTTATGTTTACAACGATGCGATCATATAGGCCTGTGTGTGTGTGTGGGTGTGTGTGCGTGTGTGTGAGTGTGAGGTTCATGTTAATAATCATCATCCTGTGACTCCAAGCCAACTCAAGTGAATGAAGAGAGCAACAACTGAAAGTGTGAACCCAGTGAATAAAAAAGTGTTTTTTGTTTTTTTTTCTAAACCCTCCAAAGTCCAGCGGGTTAGTCCGATGTGAGCGTGCGTGTTGTGATTTTGCGTCCCGCCAAATAAAAGGCAAGAATTTTGCATTTGAGCAAGGCAGGGACACGGATAAAAACAGCTAACCCCGTTAAGAAAACCAAAGGAGAGGATTATTTCTGTCCATCCAAGGACTGCCTGTCTGTGAGAGAGGAGAGGAGAAGAGTCGCATGGCTCCACTGAAGTGCTGAACACTCACAGTTCAGAAAAAACAAAACAAAAAACTAAACAAAACACTGAGAGCAAATGGGAAACAAGAGCAGTGGTCCAGGTCCTTGTTCAGTAGTCAATACATCCAAAACAGTTACTTCCATCCACACACACAGATGACTCACATTCGCTCTCACACACACACGCACACACACACGCACGCACGCACACACGCACGCACACGCACACACACGCACACACACACACACACACACACACACACACACACACACACACACACACACACACACACACACACAGGGTACTCTGGTTAAGGCAGTGGTGGCAGGTGAGGCTGCAGTGAGGCCGGGGCTAGAATCGGAGAATCGGCGGGCAGGGCTCATGGCAGTGAAAGCTCCCACTACTGAGTCAATACTCCTCCTCATCCTCCTCGTCTGTTTCCTCATCCCTCTCTCCTTTGCTCATTCGCACTCCCGAGCATCGGTCATTCAAACGACATCAGATTGGCTGGCACCTGGAAAAAAAAGAGTGAGATTTACAAAACATGGCTAACACTCAGCGGTGTGTGTGTGTGTGTGTGTGTGTGTGTGTGTGCGCGTCTGTTGTTTGTGTGGCTCCATACCTGTTGCCTATTGCTCTGACAGGCAGCACTCAGATGTTTGAACCAGAGCAAAGCGTTCATTCTGTTCCCTGCTTGGTACTTGTAGGTGTTACCTAGGCAACGGAGACAAACAGCGTGAGTTGCCAAGGCTCTCGTTTCCACCTGCTTTCTCAACACTCTGGAAAGATGGCTGAAGCCTCACTTGACTTTGGCTCGTCCAGTAAAATAAAAACTGAGTCACAGTGGAAAAGTTCAGGACAAAGTGAGTGTGTGCGTGTGTGTGTCTGTGTGCATAAACAGTTGTATACACGCATGGAAAAAGCCAAATATGACTAGCATAAAGTGCCATACTTAAATCGAAAGTTAGACTGATTGTGGGTGAGATGGACTCAATCTAATATGTTGTGTGTGTGTGTGTGTGTGTGTGTGTGTGTGTGTGTGTGTGTGTGTGTGTTTGGGGGGGATGGTGGTGGTGGTGGTGGCGGTGACGTCACCTCTCAAACCAAACTCCACTGACCCAGTTCAGCTTTTCACTGCATCTGTTTTCAGAGGAATGATTTCTTACTTGTTAGTCATTAGTCATTTCAGTTTGTTTTTTCCTTTACTGCGTGTGTGCGTGTGTGTGTGCGCGTGTGTGTGTGTGTGTGTGTTATTCTCACCGTGCTCTGAGTCAGTCAGCAAGAACACATCAGGATGCTCGGGGTCGTCAGCCATCATGGCCATTAGGCCCACCACACACACGCTCTTACTGGACGTTGACTTGAACTGAGCAGAGGACAAACGAAACAGACAAATCTATTTTTCTCATAACGACTCTAAATATGAACACAGCCCGTGTGTGTGTGTGTGTGTAACCTCTGGATACTGCCTGTGAGCCCTCATGTGCACTCCACAAGGTTCTCATTAGCCTATGAGTGACACACAAGTCTGCAGTGATGTCACTGGTCTCATTATTCAATGAGTGCTACCATCTGTCTGTCCCCCCGCTGCACCAGACCCAGTCCCCTCCACACCCACACACATTCTTGTCTTAGTTGTGAGGACTCTCATTGACATAATACATCCCCTGGCCCCATACCCTGACCTAACCTTAATCATCACAGCTAAATGCCTAACCCCAACCCGTACCCTATACCTAACCCAAGTCTAACCTGAACCCAGAAACCAAAAAGTCTTAACCCTCAAACAGCCCTTTGAAGGTGTGAGGATCGGCCAAAATTCATCCATATAACCACAGAAAGACAAACACACACACAGACACACACACCTCTTCTGCCTCCTCTCTTCCCCACGCTTTACTCTGAACTCAACAAATGCTCTTACACACAAACACACGTCCAGCCGGACACACTGAACACGTTTTTGAATCTATGCTGACGTAAAAATGTGCGATTTTTTCCTGTCTGCATCTTTACAGCCATTTCCTTTTCTCCTGCGCACACCAAGCACAAACACGTGAAGAAGAGTCGTTACATGTTTTTCTCTCGAGTTCATTCTATAATTAAACCTTTTAAGACTGAGTAAGTAATGGCTATCATATGTCGTCTCCTTATAAAACTGAGTGTGTTTCAGGGTAATTTGGTACATTAACTCTGAGCTCTATCAACAAGTGCAGATCACATGGAAGAAGTGTGAGACTTTCAGATGTTTCAGTGCATTTCTCTGTCCTCACCTGCCTGAATAAACATAGTAAAACCTCATCTTCTGCAAAAATGCATGGCATGAATGCATCCTCAGACTGAGAGACAGAGGATGGTGACGGGCCAGTGTGTGTGACTTACATGTTTTCTCTCAGTGGCCTTCAGGGACTTGGCAGGGTAGTAGTAAAGCTGGGTTCCACAAAGAGCGACCCAGTATTTGGTCCAAGATGCCACCTGGAGGCACAAAGGTGAAATCAGTTCCACTTCAGCCTGACTGAGTCAATGAGAAACTCGAGAACGGCACTCTCATCAGATCCATTTAAAGAGTAAAATGTGAGATGTTTCTGTGACTCACAAACCCTCAGATGGCACAGATAAAGCGAATGTGTCTTCAGCGATTAAATGTCTTTTTTGGAATTGTTGAATGACTGAAAAGTTGAATGACTGGAAAATGCGTGAAACAAAATTAGCATCTTGTTCCATAAACACAGAGAGCTTTTAAAACTAACAAGACCCTGCTAATTAATACTCCTGGAGTGGACAGATCTCGCCTGACTGCAGGGCCAGATTGGGAAATTTTTTTTAGCCCTTGTTATATCATCAAAGAAACTCGTAAATCATCCACACTACTTACGACAGATTTAAGTTATTTTAGCTGCATAAAGGGCTCCACATTTGTGTCCAGCCAAAACTGAACAGGATAATCTCAGTGCAAATATAAAAATGGCTTATGCAGAGACAAGGAAAACAAAAGCAGTGGAAAAGAAATGCAAGCACCGTCAGTGAGGAAGAGAATTACAATGAGTCTAAGGAACAGACAGAGACAAAGATGTTCTGCAGGTTTAGGAGTCTCTGAGGTCCAATCTGTGCAGACAGCATTTATTGCCCATCTGGTCCTGTATGGTACATGCAGGTATAGATGTATGAACAACATATGGACACATGCACTTGTGCATGTACACGTGAAAGTGTGTGTTTGTGGGTTCTCACTGTTGGTTTCTTGCCCTCCTTGAGCACAGTCTTTCGCCTCAGCACCCCCTGCACTGTGACTGCTCCGGGGTACAAGTGAACGGCGAGCTCCTCCGACTCCGCAGAGCTACAACAGGACATATACAAACATTACAAGCTATATACACAAACGGACACATGAGAAAACATGCCCGCTCTCATGCACCCACACATACCAGATCAAATCAGAGATGAACTAGTAGTAAAGGCAGACGCAATCTGCAAAGTGACCTTAACCTCTGCTTCGTCGATTTTTTTTAAATAACTACATCTATTTCTGCCGCGTTTTGCCAGAGTTGAATTTCACAGATATAAATCTTAACACCGCTATCTGCAGAAAGAGGAGCAGAGACAGGCAAGGTGGTGTGCAGATTGTGTCTGTCTGGAGGATCAGAGCAGGAAGCCCAGTGCAGGAGCCTTAGTGAAGCCTGGTGGAAAGAGAGAGAAACAGAGAGAGACCATCCCTAACCGCAAGGGACGCCTAATATGCAGTGTCCATGAGAATTGGCTCTAATGATCCTGAAGAGTCTGTTCCTCCCTACTTTGGGAATGAGGAAGCAACAGTATGTTTCCAGTAACACATGGAGCTCAGTGTGACTGTGGAAACTCATTTTTATCTCCAAGCTGTGAAATATCTTAGAAACTTATCACAAGAAGAAGAAGTCTAGGACGACTTTAAGCTCTAGCTGTGTGGTGTCTGATTGTGTGTGTGTGTGTGTGCGTGTGTGTGTGTGTGTGTCAGACATGCAAGAAATTCAAGAAAGCAATAGGTAGATTGTAGACTGATGATATGCAGCTAAAGATGGAGAGTCATAAACCCAAACAGATCCTTTGCCCTTCCCCTGATTTGTGATTCCACCAATACACACACACACACACACACACACACACACTTATTTCCCACCACATGATTAACCCAGCACTACACACACGCTAAGCACCAGCACACAGCAGCCCCTTGCAGGGACTAAGGGTCGTGAAGTGAGGATAAGAGAGGGTTTGATTCAGGTCAGGCTGGTTCCGGTCGGGATGTGTGTACCTGCTGGGCCTCAGGACTCCTCTGTAGGGGATGCGGGCCACTCGGGTCACTGGGCCCAGAGAGTGATAGAACCGAGTCCTGTTCAGAATAGGATAAGATAGGACAGGATAGAGGGGCACGGGACACTGTTAAGGCTGTGTGCGTGTTTTTTTTTCCTTGCGTTGTTATTGTTTTTCCCTTCAAACTGCATGGGTTAGGGCTGGATGAGGAGCGGCCATTAGGTTAGGAGAGTTATTGATGGATGTGTGTTTACAGAGTTATTCAAGAATGGTGTTTTGGAAAGAAGATTAAGTTGATTTTCAGGCCAGCAGATACTTGAGCTGACAGTTTTTACTTCAGAACTGGCGAGAGTGGCTCCAGACACTTGTTGGCACAGTGGGACTAATGGTTAGGGGATTTAAACGTTAAGTACTTAATACATTTCAGGCTGCCAGAGGAGCAGAAGCATCTGAGAGCCGCGGTGGAGGGATGATGCATGACGGCCTTGACTGCGAGGCTAAAAGCATGGCTGTGCATGGTGCATATGAGATTTAACGGCACTTCATTTTGGCGTAGCTGCATCTTGAAGCCAGAGCTTTGGAAATTGAACAGTCACATCGGGGATGGAGGTATTTTATGATTTCGCATGTGGATGTGGCGAAAAAGCACAAATGACATGGATGTATTAACGTTACCTCTCAAACGCTGGCCAAGACACCTCTTCACTGAGCTCCGAGCCCTCACTGCTCCCTGTACACAGATTTAAAAAAAAAAAAATCAGCACAAAGTAAAATGTCTCGTTGAATAAACACACTGTGCATCACGCTGAAGAGTGTAAATGTCTTACCAAGTGAAATACCGCTGGACAAAGTTGAGCTCTCTGCTTGTCCCCTGGTGGGACTGTGGCTCTCCATCACACTGTCGTCCAACAGGTGGCGAGAACCAGCATTGGGGAACGTAGCACTTTTAAACTCTACTGTATTCATCTTATGGATAAAACTGTGGAGACGCAGAGATAAAGACAGAGGCATCAGTATTTTTAGTTTACGACATTTGGTGTGTAAATTGCGTGCGTTTTGTTGTACATCATCTTCATCATCATCTATTAAAGAAGTGATGCTGACTTGTAGCCCAGGCTGTGGCACTTCCTGTGTCCGTAGGGAAGCAGGTTCCTGGGGGAGGGCGGCGTGGCTGGGACTTTGGGTCCTTCACTTGCTACTGCACATTTACGGCCGCAGAGAGGAGATGCTGACGCTTCCTGGCCTAGGTAGGTAAGAGTGGGGGAGTGTGAAATTTACAGTCCCGGAAGAACACAGGGGTAAAAAGATGACACGCAACACAGGTTTATTCTACATCTCACACCCACTAGAGATCTGCACTGAAACTCACCGACAAGATCCTCTTTGGAGGCGTTTGCTCGTGGTGTGCTGGTGCCTGGCTCAATCTTCTGTGACAACCTAAATAAAGGATATTGATGAATCCATCAGCTTCAATCCATCCTCCGAAAAACTCCATAAAAATAGTCTCCATAAAAATAATTGTGGGGATGGAATGTTTTTTGGGCAACAGAGATGATTACTAAGACTGGAAGCAAGCAATAAAATCAGAAGCAGCACAGGAAACTAATTTCAAATTGCTCCTGTTGCCAAAATCAGAAATTATGAAGCAAAATTTTGTGATTTTTGTTTCTTACTTGTAATTGTCGTCCTCCACAAACTTCTGCAGCTCCTCGATATACCTGACTGAGTTGAGATACTTCTGTATATGAGGCAACACTGGTATGTCTGAAAGAGGGAAGGCAGTGACCCACGTCAAAATAAATACTGCCATGTGTGTGAATGAGATCCTGTGTTAGTAAAACTGCCAACATATCTAGGCGATAAAGTGTGTCAGCCCAGGGATGCAGGGTTTCTACTGCATGTAAAAACAACCTGAATGTCTATGAGCCATATGATGGAGGATCTGTATGCTTCAGCTACATGGAGACCAAACAAAAACCTGAAAGATAACAGCGTGTCAGTCAATGGAGATGAACGATTTGTTCCCCTCAAATTAAAAACGTATAAAATATCCTAAAATGCTTTTCACTGGTGCTGAATACAGATGGAGGTAGAACTGTCTGAACTAAACTGAGTCTATTTAATCTTTTCAGTGTGCTCAGTTGTCACAAAACCACGCTGACGGACTGATGCATAGCACAGATTTTTTTCATCGTGTCTCCATGGCAACAGAAAATGAAGTAGCAAGGCTGTGATGCTGTTTTCTCTCAGTCCTCTTTTTTTCTTCCACGTGAAGGACATAATCAGATATGAGAGCACAGCTAGTCCTCTTTTGTCCTCTAGCCTTTTCCATCAGTGTGTGGCTGTGTGCGAGTGTGTCTAGTCTCACCATAGGTACAGGATCTCTGCAGGTCCGATATGATTCTGAGAATGTTGTTCATCAGGTTTGATCTCTGTTCGTTCTCCAGAATGCTGCCTGTGGAGGGGTAGGCTGAGTCTATGTAGGTCAGATCAGACAGGTACATCCCTGAAATAAAGCAGCAGACAAAAAAACAAATATGATGCAAGATGTTACATCAAACCAGGAGAAATACACAGCCATCTTCCCTGGACTCCTTCAGAGAGTTCAGGACCTCACTGTTAGCCAAATGAGGACGGCGTCCATCCATCCGAGGTGTTATATTAAACACCAGTGGGGGAAACAAGTATTTTCCTGCCTGAACACAGAGAGCTCAGCTCATTAGAAAGCAAAGATGTAGACAGAAACAAGGCTGGACATCGTAATAGGGCCAGATTTCCATGGATGAATGATGCAAGTGCCATGCAGCTGTGGGTTTCTTGGTGTGAAGACCAGCTGGTGACTGCAGACTGTTTGTTTGATATTACACGAGCCAGAAAAGACAGCAATAAAAACCCTGCATAAATGCTCCTATTAGCATTTACTTCGCTCAACTTTCTAAGACTTTTGTTTTGCCCTGATCTGCTCCCAATAGATCTAAATGAGTGCCTTGAGTGGATGACTGATCTTCTCTTGAAAATTTCCAACTCAGGGCCATCTCTCTCTCTCTCTCTCTCTCCCCCCCGTTCCCTCGCTCATTGCCTCTTTTGGCAGACATGAAGCAGAGTTGAGATTCTTAGTCTCTCATTACAAAAATATTAACATTGAGAGACAAACCCGGGAGCAGCTTCCCACCATTCTGAGTAGACAGATTAACAAGCTTCAGTAGAGAACTGATGGCGCACCTTCCCTGTCATTCCCCTCTTTCCTCCTCTTTTCTCTTGCTCAATGTTTCTTTCACACGCCAGCATCGAGATTGAGTGCAGATGTCAGAAAAGTTATCACACAGTAGATTATATGACACCCACACCCCTGCTTTCTTGGGAAACGGTGCTGTACTCACAGATGCGTGCATGTACACAAGCATTTACAACACCGCGCACGCCGGGTCTAACACAGATGTACAAATAGGAAACAACAACAGAACTACAGGACCAGATGCAATAGATAAAAAAGGGCAAAAAGTCATCCTCAGGACATCATACACACACACACACACACACAACGCCATCTGATTAGAATCAATGAGGGAGGGAGGGTGAGAGCAGGAGAAGCCGTTTACAAGCGTTTGAAGACTCAGCTGTTGGGGGGGGAGAGAGAGATGGGGAGAAGAGGAGGAAGAGAGGGATCCTGAAGGCTTAACTGCTGTAGCTGCTCTTCTGAGAGCATGTCAGGGATAACAGCAGTTAGTCATGCACAAATCCATACGGCCTGGAACACCCACAGACAGATGCGTGCTCAGAGAACCTGTGGTTAGGGTACACAGACACTTTGTGTGTGTTTACATGTGGAAAAACTTGTATGAAAAGGATCAAGTTGGAAACCTAAGGTTAGGGGCATGAAACGTGGTCACAACGCAGGGAGAAAACACAGGCAGAGATCTTTCAAATATTTCAGCTAAAAAAAATAAAAAGAAAAAAACATATCTGTCTATATCTCACACACCTAAACACATTAAAGTAAATGACAGCGATGATAAGGCGCAAGCAAAGACCAGACAAGCTCAGATTACACCTGGAGCTAGGACTTTTTCCTCCAATAACAGCACAAATCAGCTTTATCTGTCTGCCTCTGTCTCCTGCTCTCACATACCCAGCTGAAACTCAACAGGAAGCTGTTCAGAAACTTCAGCAGCATTACAATCAGCCCTTCCCACAGCTAAAGGGGGGAAAAAAAAAAGAAAATCCAAGGTTGTAATTGAGGAAGAAGGGGTCAAAGCAGCTCAAGCCTGCAAACTCAGCAAAACCACTTCTGAATTCAAACAGAACTTTTTTCCCCCTTTCACTGAGTCCACTTCTTCGTCATAAGAACCATGAAGGCCATTGTCGAGGATGGGAAACTTAATGAGGCAGCTCTGTTATTCTCTTTTTCTGTCTTTTTTTTTCTTCTTTCCATCAGACTGACATCAGAGGTAGGCTGGGCTACTCCAAAAAAACAGAAGGAAAAAAAAAAAAAAGGCAATCTCCAACTCCCACACCCTCATCCCCCTTCTCCTCCCCTCTCTTCCTCCTTCCCCTCCCCTCCTCTAGTCTCCCCCATCCTTTGTGAAAAACTCAAAGCATCAGTCGTCAGAGCTCAGTCTGTTGAAGTGGCCGGCTTTTGAACCATGCCCCAGCCTGAGCCCCGGGACAGCTGAGTCCACAGAGAGGAGGACGTCTTTGAGAAGTAGGGCCTTGACCAAAGAGCCTATATTGTGATTTTCAGCTCCAGGACAGAGGGAGTGAGTGGAGGGGAGCACCTCAGAAGACTGGGACAAAGAGAGAGCAAGACAGAGAGATGAGTCCTGAGCACTGCAGCTCGGTGAAGACACAATACAATACACAGGTGAAACTATAACTGCAGGAAGCACATCCCCCTCCCACTACTGGTAACCAAAAGGTAAATGTTGTCTGAGTTCATTCTGTTTACAAGTTTGATTCTGGAGTGTGTATGTATGAGTCAGTGTGTCTGAGCAGCTGTGAGTGCTCTGGCTGAGAGGTTGGAGAGGTTAGGACGTTTCGTGACTGGAGGCTCCAGCTGCAGACAGAAACATTTAGCAACGCTTCTTTGGCTTTCCTCTGGAGTCTAAGGACTGGGATATACTTTATACAGCATGCTAAGAGCTTTATTATGTATATACATTCAACATATGTGACTTGAAGTGTATGATCCCAAGTAAGGGGTGCAACTGGTGTGGAGGATGCCGTTTGTGTAGGTATCATAGAGGAGTGAATTTATAAAGTACTGCGTTTGGTGGTTTTGGCTTTTCCAGGGTACGGCGCCATAATTGACAGAAGTTATGCTACAAGAAATTTTTAGGAGAACATTAAAAAAAAACCCTCAAATAATGAAAAGCTTTTTAGTCATTGGTGTCTCAGTGTGTTCTTCCCAACTTTATCTATAATTTACACTACGCCTGGTCTGAACAGAAACAGAAAGCTAAAGAAGAAAAAAAAAAAAAGTGAAGAGAAAGAAAAGCAGAGCATTCCAGTTAAACACTTGAGGGAGGCTGATCTGATCAGATGGAGAGATTTGAGCTCTGGAGCCAGGCTTGTTTATTTTTTCTTGGCTTTTGGTTTCCTGATACAGCACCATCTGAGTCTAGCTGCTAACAGGGGTGCAGGGATGGAGCCCCAAGTTAACCTGCTGGAATCAGGGTTAGATCAATAACATTATACACATTATGAAGTGGTGACATGTCTCTCAGCACACGCTTCTCCTTCTTATAAATGGGGGATGTGAGATCATACGTTGAGACGCACAAAAAACTACATAGTAGTTTGTGGACTGCTTGAAAGTGAAGTGACTGTGACTGTTTCAGTGAGGATACATGTCTCCTTCACCGGGCCATGTTAAAAAAAAAAAAAAAAAAAAAAGTGATGACATAGTGTAATACAACCCTAACCACATCCTCTATCAAATACACCCCATGGACATCAAACACTTCAGTCACAACCTTGCCATGATAGCAAAAGCTTTGAACACTAATAGCATCAATCTGGTCCGCTTCCATATCGACAACTCACAATTATCTTCAAATGTTTTCACTTACGTCCCGGTCTGTTGGTGGGATCTGTGGAAAATGTTCTGTTCCTTACAAAGCCACATCTGTGAATGCTGTAAACGACCACGGGACGCACACACACACCAACACACGCACACCCCAACACACGCACACACCTTCAAAAAGCTTGAGCTTGAAGTAAAAGGCAAAATGAGGGTATGGCAAAAGGCTAAGAAAACATTTTGTGAGCTTGCTCGTTTTTTTTTCCCATGGAGTAATAAATCAAAAATATCAATAACTCTAAAAACTCAGGCTGGAAAAGAAGAGAGACAGTTAAAAAGATAAAGGCAAGCGCAGCTGCCTAAGAAATATCCAGAACATTCTGTGCTGAGCAGCAGGGCTTGGCCCTCGGGTTCACCTGAAACGTGGGAGCATGGGGGACAGGCCTGGGAGAAAGCTTTAAATGGGTCATTACTACCAATCCACACATAAACTAACCGTGCTCTTAACCCTCGCCCTGGACTGTAAATCACACCAGAAAATCTGTTTGATGTCTTTGCTATTTAAACTTTTTAAATGCCCCGTACAAGCCAATAAAGAGCGTTCAGGTAGTGCATGGTAGGGCTGTAACCACTGCCCTTCCCCAGCCATCCTGTCACAGACTATGTTGTAACCCAGGAGGAGATTGATAGCTCTCTCAGCCACTATGAGCCAACTGCGGTTTTCAGGCAATGGGCACGCGGCCAGTCGTATCTCACTGTTAAAGCTGAGGCTGTGTGTGGACCCTTCACAAACACAGATGTGTAACGGACGGCTTGGCTGATCTTATCAGTAAAATAAGAGCCACATATAGAAGCAGACACACACAGACACACACAGATACAGACACAGGCTTGTCCCAAAACACTGCTCCTGCGCTGTGCTGACCACATGTGGTTGAATCCGACCACAAGCAGAACAAGCCGGACACATTTTATCGCTTAAAACTCAACCCTACATTATGAGTCACAGGGCTAGCTGTAGCATTTTTTTGGATAGAATAAAGTCCTACAAAAAAAAATTAGAACTATGGGGAACAAAAAGAGCCAAGGCTGGAGTAAAATCTGAAAGAAAAGCCTCTAACTGCACCGTGAAGCTCATTTAGAATTGCCCTAATGAGAGCTTGGACACAGCTGAATGGACAGGTCACCATAGGGAGGAAGAGGTCAGCCAGGAGGTCGGTATAAACAGACAAGAGAAGCAGAGGCATGCAACTAAGTAGAGCCAGTGGGCAATGGGTGTGTAATGCTGTGTGTGTGTGCGTATGAATTTATGTGTTGATTCAACTAATAGAAAGCATGTGCAGTCAGAAGTATGGGCTTAAGGTGAGGTGTGACCCAGAGGAGAAATAAAACCCAAGACAGACTATGTGTGAGTGGTTATGAGTAATCTCCTAATTCAGAAAATGTCCCACCAAACAAACACTTACATAAATGCTGTAACTTTTTTTTAATACTCCCAGCTCTCCTCTCTTCCCTGACCCTCCTCCAGCTCTTTTCTAATTCTTCAAACCTTAGCGGCGGCATGTGTTTGCTCAAAGCCAAGCAGCTCTTTGCTAGTTTGATATAATGAGAGAGACAAAAAACAAACAAACAAACACCTGAACAGGTGAGGTAACTGCTCCTCTGTCAGCCTGAGTAATGAAAATTACCGGCGTCGACACTAGTTTAAGATGTTCTCAACTGATGGGAGTTTGTTATGCAAAAATTAATATTGTGCATGTGTGTGTTTGTGGTGAGGGGCAGGCTGTGTGTTTGTGTTCTGTGATGGGGGGGGGGGGGTACAGGGGTGAGTGTCATGGATTGATGGAGGAGGGTGTCGGAGGGTTGAGAGTCCTTATCGTGACTGAGTATGACAGTGAGAGAGAGGCGGCCTTATATGAACTCTGCCCCCACCCCCCACCCCAATACCCCAAGCATAAGAACAGAGTATTCGTGTGTATATGTTGTGCTAAAAGAGGAAGAGGGGGGAACCCGTTTTCCACAAAGGCCGATTGACTGCAGGGGTTGTGGATCTGAGGGGTGGGGGGGGGGGGGGGGGGGGGGTGGGGGGGGGGGGGGGGTGAGGGGGTGAGGTAGAGGAAGGGTGGGGCTGCACCCTAATCCCCACATATAGACCTCTGACCCCAACATCAGCCCACATGTTTAGAGTTTCACTACAGAAGAAGGCAAACAGATGGGGGGCCCATGGGGCCTCAGGGGGGTTTCGGTGGTGTGGAGGGGGGGGGGGGGGGGTTCCTCCTCAGTAATATGGCAAAAAGGTAGACATCTCGGTAGCTAGAAAGCAGGAGGCGGGAAAGAGTTATTGGCCTGGCTGCATTCTAACCACAGGCTAATGTCTTCTTAAATTGAACCACTTAATCTAACACAACGTCTTCGCTTTTCCACCTCATCCTGTAAATTCTAGTGGGAGGTTCCAGTCTAAATTACTGGCTCAAGTTATAAATGTAGAGAAAATCCGATCCTAGCTCTTTGTACCTGACTCGATTTCCCGTTTAATATTTTCAATACGCACAGTTTAATGAGGAGACGTGAAACAGAACCATTAATACAGTAGATGAATGTCTTTGCTAATCCGCTGTGGTAGCAATCTCTGTAAGGTTTCTTCAATTTTGTTGATGAAGCTTTTATGAGTTTTTCCCTGGTGTTGGTAGTTATCTTCTCAGTGGGTACGCTGTGTTTTGCTGTCATTAAGTGTTTCATAATGTCAGTACTTTTACTATTTCCCCACTCATGCTGCGTTCTCCTCTACAGACCCTGCTGTCCTCCATAACCTCACGTCTTAGCTATTTCTTGACTCAGATTTTCATTCTATCCTTCATTCAGCGCTGGAGACAAGGTTTCTCAGTTTTCAGCTCCCCTTCGTTTTCCTGCTCTTGGCCCTGTAACCAAACTGTTTCAGTGAGAATGTAAGAACGAGTCGATCTGTGTGTTTGAGGGACACGGTGCATGAGTTGTCACGTTGACAAAAACGGTGGCTGGTGACATCTTGCATGAATGAAACAGTGGTAGAAAGTCAGTCCCTGGCTCAGCTCCTTGTTTTCGTGTAAAGCAGTGCTGCTGTTTATTGTCGCTCCTCTCCTTCACTCATCCCAATTTTCTTTTTACTTTTCTCTCTCTTTTGACCAGTGATGGTGTGATGTGTGTTTCAGGGCAATTTTGGACTTGTTGTGGGAAAATCTGAGGACCAGATGAGGGAGTGGAAGCCGGGGATTTTGGGGCTGGGAAATACATTGGCTATGAAGATAAAAATACATTTTGTCCAGCTTTCTCCCCCGCTTGTTGAACTGCAATCCATCAGGCTAGAGAGTGATGTATCACGACTGGTAAATCACTGCAGGAGTCACGCTGACCAGAAGATGTGAAACAAACACAGCACAGTCAAACGATGCCTCTGACGGTGAAACAGCCTCAGTCTACGTTTTACATTTCCATGGGTTAATGCTCCCTGCCTCACACACAAATGAACAGTTCAGTGCACCAAATGGATGTGGTAGATTTGAATCAGATTTGAGTTTCATTTGAATCATTTCAACAGATTCTACCTACTTGTATGAGTCTAGTGTGCGTGCAATGCATCAGGAAACACACAAACCATCAAGTTTTCCTGTCAAACCTTCTGAAAAATGAAAATTATACTTATATTCATAATGCAAATATAATGTAGTTATTACTGTCACGCAACTGAAGAGCTGACACGCTCAGAACATTTATCACTCATCTTTGCTCCACGTTATTAAATCTCATTCGTTAAAGATGAATTAAGCAGAATAAGAGGTGAAGAGGACACATTTCTCATTATCTGGACATTTCTGTGCCTTTCACATGAATGTGAGCTCAATTTGATCACATGCATGTTTGAAATGTACGATCCTCATGAAACTGTGCGTTCACGTTATAAATATCATAAATACTGTAAGGTAGTGACTTTAAAGGGTTCATCCCCTTCCTTTCTAACCACCTGCAGTGAGCCAACTTTCCATGGAAGCAGTTTAAACCACTTGTTTATGAATCACCTTAGTAAACTGTTGATTGTCTTGACTCAGATCAGAGACGTCTTGCCAATACATACAGTGTAACCTGAAGCTACAAGTGAGACATACGGCGGTCTTTTGGGGGTAACAACCATTCATTACGTTGTTTAACCCACAAGGCAAAACAAATGTTTCCTGACTAGGAGTACAATAAGCAGCGCTGCCGTCTTGCTTAATGAGTTCTCTGGTCATTTCCTCTCTTACAACATGCAGAAAATAATTATTTCTGTCTCCTACTAAGGCACAAGGCTAATCAGCCCCTACACAAAAAACCAAGGCGGACAAAAAGCAGTGTCCCCGCTATGTACACACACGTCTAGAATGAGCAGAGCGGTGAACTAACAAGCAGGCCAAACTCAATCTGAAAGAGTTATTCAGTTCTGGGCTTTATCAAAGGGACATAGCTGGCACCACTTCGCACTTTGTGTGCGTGCGTGTATGTGTGTGTCTGTGTATAGGAATTGTGTGCAAATATGGGTACATGTGTGGAGAAAATTAACCGTGGGTACATTTCTGTGTGTTTGAGGCAGTCCAGAGATCTGTCAGCACGGCACTAAGCTCTTTAATTATTATTAGGTATATCTGAAGCCAGACCTCAGAAAACCACCTCTACCGCCCAAGTCAAAGAGCTGCATTCAATGAGACCCAGCAGAGCGGTTCATCTCGAACAGAAGTACCTTTAACTGTAAAGACACAACAAACGGAATGAATAAAAAACTGTACACAAAACACAGAGTCGTGCCTGAGCTGCGGACACATATGCGGCACACTTGAAAGTTTGTCTTTAGAGGACGAGAGAGGTACTTTAATGACTTTAAACAGTGAAATGATTGTGTGTTGGTCAAATGAAAATGATTCCCTGGATGAATGAGTGTGGTAAAAAGGGCAAAGGAAGTAGGCTACACATAAATACTGCCTGTCCTTAGACTGTTCCAATAACAGCCATGAAAATAAATTAAACCATAGCTCAGACACAGAGACAGACAGTGGGGAGTGAGGACAATTAAGAAGACACTGTCATGTGTCTCCTGACTATTAATAACTATTAGTGGTGTGACGACCCAGCAGTGCAATTAGGAAGACTTATGAAGCTCATACCGTTGCCAAAACATGAAGCAGACAGAGTTAGAGGCCTGCTTCGAATCCTTTATTCCACACAGAGTTTCAGTGGTTTCACATGGATGTTATGAAATACAATAACTGTTTGTTAGGAGGGCTGAGCCAACAAGAAATTTAATAAATCCTATCGATATCAAGCAAAAAATTAGTTTCGATTTCTCTGATTTGCCGTATTGCTTACAGTCCATGACTTTCCTATGTCTCTGCCCGAGTTATTTAGCTGTAACTGAATAGGGGAAGGAACGCCAAACACAGACGGCAAAGAGGAAGGGAAGTATTCAAAAAAAAGGAAGAGAAGGAAAGCAAGGAGGAGCGGGTTTACACAGAGAGGAAAGTAATTAAACGGAAAGAAACAGGCAGAGCAAAAAGTGCAAATCTGTGAAGACTAAAAGTAAAAGTATCTATCAAATGCTCTGCCTCAAGATATGTTCATGATGCCAGGGCGGGAAGGAAAAGAGGGCCATGACCCACTTTCTCCCACTGTTAGTATCTTCTGTCTTTAATCCACTATTATCTGTGATATCCCTTTAAACCTTTGTGCTTTGTGTCAGCCTTACAGCCTGTCACTCCTCATCTCCTTCCATCGCTCTGTCTCGGGAGCATCTGTAGACACAAGTCGGTGCTCTTCTATGTTCTGACTGCAGCATTTCTCTCAAGCACCTCATGCACCAGCATTTCCAGCTAAGTAATGTTCAATTAGAAGCATGTAAAGGAGCACTGACCCAGACGTGCAGCCAACACATACGTACATACATACATACATACGTGCATGCATACGAGAACTGTATAGTGCTTCCATTATAAGCTGGAACCATGTTCAGTGAACAGACTGGTCTGTCAGACTTAAGTGCAGACTGCTGAAAAACATCCAAGCGGTGTCTAGTCTGGCATGGACTTTTATTATTAGTTGCCTCTTTTGTTATTGAACCTGAAAAGCACCAGATGTTAGCTATTACTTGCATAACGGCCCCTTACATCTCAGATGACCCAACATAGTTGGTCAACTAGGGCAGCTGCACAGATCAGTACAAACATGACGTAACAAAGCGGCTCCTCTGTAACGTGGAGGTCACAAATAAAACTCGTAGCTTGCGAAACAAGATCCAAATTTCCAACCTACAAAACAAAAACATTGGCACGGTGACTGCAACCACAGTTTGTTAAAACACATTTGCATGCATGAACTTTTACTCCCACGGGTGAGCACTTTATCTTTTCTGCTCAATGGCCCTTCAAGTCCCCGAGCCCTTGAGCAGTGTTTAGTTTCGGTTTGCTGGGACAGAAAAATGGAGCCGCTCGGCTTGTTCAGAGGAAACACTGTAAACCTTGTACCTTCACAACACACTGGTGACCTTTCCACGTTCGCTGGAATGTCTTTGATATGTTGCGTTTCCATGAAAGAGACTAGGCCCCTCGTACTCAGAACCCACCACCCAGGAGGAAATCGGACTCCACAAGACAGGAAAGCGAGGGAAAGAAGGAGAGAGAGGAAGAGAAGGAAAAGGATGACAAGAAAGAGATGGGAAATGGACAAGGTGATAGCTGATGGATGAGCTGTAATGTTGCCTGTCCTGGTCATACACCCTAAACTGTGGACGATGCTGAGGATGGACACAATAACAGTGGAAAGCCAGTCATAGTTTGGAAAAGAAGACACACTTGAGAACTGATACTGCTGATGCTGCTGTTAAAGTCATTAGCGGCTCTCACTGAGGTCAGCAAGGATACAGTACCTGGTTACGCTGTCAGACACACCGGCTGCTGGAAAAACACACAACCATGAAAATGAATAACGTCTCTGGACAGTCATGCACACACGGTATTCAATCATACGGATGGACACACAAGCTTATGCATACCAGGGAGAGTGCACATACACATTACAGATCTGCAGCACTGGCTGTAATCCTGTCCCTTCTCCACACTGTTCCAAGTGACAGAATCGCCAGAATTCTTGAAGAACCACAATGGCGTCATGTGGGAGACGCACAGCGCATGAGTTTCAGGGTGGAGGCAGGACTTAACGATGTGGCACCGAGTAAAGACTGACTGTGAAGAGTGATGGAGTGGATTAGGAGGACTAGACAGCCCTGGCCTCGCGCAGGCCCAGGCCAGGGTGTTAAATGGAGCAGGGTGTACATCAGTGTGCGAGTGGTCTTTGTGCTTGTGCACTGATGAGAAACAGAACTAGAATCAGCAGGGATAAGAAAGAGGCGAGGGAGTGCCAAGAGTCTCCCCTCGAATAAGACAAGGCTCAAGACAACTCTGCGCACACTGTTTTCTTGAATTTGTCTCACACCCCATTGTGATTATCAGTTTGTGTCTCTTTGTAAAATCTTTCAAGTGAAACACAAACACTACCTCCTGCTAAACATTCCTGTTGGATGTATGGAGCCATGTGGAGCAGCGAGCGCACAGCAGTTCAACATTTTCAACCTGTCTCACAGGAAGCGGCATTGGAATTAGGGGTCAGTGTGTTTTACTGAGGGGGCCACTGTGCAAGCACGTATATCAGTAACACCGTTGTATGGGATGATAAGGTCAGAAGCGAGGTCCTGAACCCTCTTGTAGGCCATTTTGACCAAATTCTTAGAACTAAGGAGCCACACGACCTAAACTCAGGAAACAGATCAGATCCAGTTTATATTTTCATTGCTCCAAAACAACTGTAAAAATCAGGCATATGACAGAATAAAAGGTGGTGATGGTTTGCTGATGGAATCAATGTTGGGGAAAAAAAAGATGAAGAGGTAGAAAGGGAGACTAGAAACAATGGTGAGGCAATATGCACATATCGAAAGTAGTGGATTGAGTGATAAATTTTCTCCCTTTTAATCACACTCATTGTAGACTAGTCTAGAAGTGAGCTACACGACCGTTATTTAAAAGTTAACATTACAAGAATATTTCCGTCCTTCTCCTAATATTGATAATAGTGAAAACACTGCTGTGTGAAAGCCTGATTGCTGTATCAGTCACTCAGCTTGTCTCTGACCAATCAGCCATTTAACGCTGCAAATCACTTACTGGGTGAACAGAAAGGAGCGGCTCAGCAGGGGTGAGTGTTGAGGGGGACAGGGATAACGGTGTGAAACCAAAACTAGAACTAGGTTCCTGTGGTAAACATTCAGTAAAATTCCTGGATTCCTAAAAAAAAGGATTTCTGGAAGAATTCCTCAGGAAAGGCTATTAAAGTATATGCTATACAAGAAAAGAAAAGAAAAATCTCATTCTAAAAGAAGATTAAAGAAGATGAAGTAAGCGTAGGCGAAGGTACCGAAGATAAAGCACAGCCAGCCGCCACGTATTAGACCTCCTAATGGGGGTGGGGGGGCAATACAGCCTCTGAAAAAAAGGGGGTTTCAGTCAGCAGGGGAACCGAGAGCTGAGATGGAAAGCAGACCTCGTGCTTCTGGCTGGTCAGAAAATGTGTTCTCTCTTTTCAATCTTTCCACACAAACAACATCATGTGGAACAATGACCTGACAACTCTGCCACTGTACACCGAGTGAACGCTTATCTAAACAATTACCGACTGTCTGTGGACATTCGCAAAAGTTTCATATAGCTTTTCCTTAAAATCGTATGGCAGTAATTTCCTCTTGAAAAGTATACAATCAGCACTCCTGCCGTTTACTTTCCCTTTGTTCGCATTTGTAGACAAAGAAGTGGCTGTTTCCAGCGCTTAACTCCAGACCTTCCTTTCTTGCAGGAAGGCCTGGAGGGACTCGGACGGAGCACCAGTAGCTGTCCATCTATCCATCTAACCAGCCAGCAGCAATGCAGCGGCTGACGTGGAGCCTGTGCGCCGTGCTCTGCCTCTCCCTCTGGGAGGAAAGTTACTGCAGGAGTCCCAGAGATGCCCGGAGGATCAAAGAGCCCTCTCTCCACAGGAGTAGAAGAGCTCCCCAGGATCCTGATGCCAAAAAGTGTTCCTACACCTTCCTCGTGCCTGAGCAGAGAATCACAGGTTTAACTTATTTTAGCACTAAATGTTCAGTTATTCACCATCCAGCTGTCTTTGCTTCTATAACTAGTCTTTATCTGTTTTTATCCTTTTTCCCCCCAATACATTCTTGGTAATCTCCTAAATAACTCGTCTGTCCACAGGTCCAATCTGTGCCAGCACCACAGGCCCTGAACCAGACAAGGACAGAGTGACCCGTATGGACATTGCAGATGTGCGGGAGGTGCTCAACAAACAGCGGCGTGAGACTGAGACGCTGCAGCTGGTGGTGGACGTGGATGGTAACTTGGTGAATGAGATGAAGCTGCTGCGGAAAGAGAGCAGGAACATGAACTCCAGGGTGACCCAACTCTATATGCAGCTGCTGCATGAGATCATCAGGAAAAGAGACAATTCTCTGGAGCTGGCCCAGCTGGAGAACCGCGTCCTCAACGTGACCTCTGAGATGATGCGACTGGCTTCCAGGTACAAGGAGCTGGAGGCCCGGTTCGCCACAATGGCCGGGGTGGTCAACAACCAGTCAATTCTCATCTCTGCGCTGGAGGACCAGTGTCTGAGGACGCTGGGACGCAGTGAGCTGCCTGCAGTTCCTCCGCTGGTGCAGGTGGTACCGCAGAATATACCGGTTAATAACCGCTTCACCAATGAGATACAGAGAGACAATAACAACCGGGCCTTTCCCCGAGGATCACGCATGGACTCTCCTACTGTAAGCCCCTTGGGGATCGAACCTCCACCACCACAGGGAACACTAACCTCCGATGGTAAGTACCAATTTTAAAGTGGCAGAGCATGATGAAAATAATCAGGAATGCCGTGAGGTTTTAAGAGAAGGAAGCAGAGCAAAAACAAATTTCAAGTAACTGTCAATCATGACAGAAACTGTCTATTTTAACTGTCCACAGAACTAATAAAACACAATTACCTATGGAGTGCAACCCAAAAAGTGATTTCTCACAACAGTTGGTATTGCTGAGGCACAGTTGGCTCATCCTTGGCATGCTACACAGGCAATGAAATCATACATTCCTATGATTCCTACTTGGCCGCCTGCACTGGCTGCACTGCACTGAGCATATGCACTAAATTAGTAGGATGGGGATTAAGCTTCTTTGAGCAGCATTGAAAAACACTTTAGCTGAATGGGAACATAGATCTACTGCAAAGTTTAAGTCAGCTCCATGTCTATTTCTAGACATCTATTCTATGCAAGAAATAAAGGGGCAAGGTGTACTGAAACAGAGAACAAATCTGACGGACTAGACCATCAAGTCTAAGACCCCTACGAAAAAAACCCCCCAAAAAACAATAAGTCAGAGAAAATCCTCGTCTGAAGGCTCGCCTTTACTTTTCTCACAGACACTGGCTAAATCTGACATCTGAGAGAGATCATCTCCAATATGAAACCAATTTGCAAGGTTAGAACATTGCTTGGAAATGGTTCCTAAAAATTGGTCAGGGCTGCTGTATTTTGACTGGCAACTAGACCGTGCTGGGTGATGCTGACAGGTGTTTTACAACCAGATGGTGAAATGGATGAAATCATTCTTAACATCCCTCAGACAAAAAGGGGAATAAAAGAAAGCCTGTTTGAATTCTGACATCGGAGTCACATAAAAGTGAGTGACATGAAAAGAATCACAGAATAATGCTGAGGCAAAGAATATTTTTTCTATAGTATATGATTATATCAGATACTGAAACTGTACTGTCTCTATAGTATTGTGAAGTGTGAATTCAATTCAGAGTGTCTGAAAGGTGTTTTGTCGTGAGGCTGTCCAGAGTCAATGTCTGATCCTCCAGAAACCAGTCTGAGTAGAACACCTCTCTTCTCAGAACAGGGCTCTTGCAACACCTCCAGCCCACATACAGCACTAACAATGACAGACCTATTTCAAGCCCAATAAGCAGAGAAAAAAAAAACGTTTCCATGTTGAAAAAAACCTCATGAAGCACAAAAGAGAAGTGAACAAAGAGGCAGGGAAGTAGTTGGGGAGGTAAAGTGACAGCCACTCAACTTCTAAATGACAAAAAGGACTGAATGTTCCTGTGGCTATTTCTAGCTGTGCATAACAATTCTCCACCTACCTCGCCAAGTCTTTGCTGAACTGTAATTTCAGTGTTGCATTAGTTAATCATAGCTCATTAGAGCTGACAGCTACAATGCAATAATCCTCCAATTCCGCAGGCCTCATCCATATTATAGACGAAATGTTCGGTGTTAAGCAGCTGCTTTCAAAAACTGCCAAAAATCAATTTTGATTTTATGACTGAAACCGAGCATTCAATCTGGGCACCCCCGGTTTATTTACAACCAAGAAAAACAACAGAAAGCCAGGGATGGATCATTTTTGCTGTTGGGCGGCCGACACATCCTCCTTCACCATTTAATTTTCAGGAAGAGGAAAAACACAGCATTAGCATATTGCCATATTTCTACCTTTTGTTTCCAGAAAACACATTTAACCAATTCCTTTAATAATGATGGGCCCTTTACTCCACTAACTTCCTTTCAGTTTCCATTTGAATGCACCCTTTTCAACAGACTGTTTATCTAAATCAGGAAGGTAAACTTCAAACCCAAAGCTAAGTCACCAAAAAGCACTAATGGGCTCTCTTCCGTGTAGTTTTACTGCTACTGTAAATAGACATAGCCTGACCACAGTTTGGTCTGGTGTAGCCCTTTTTAAACCGCTATGGTTTGAAGAAACTGACAAGACAGAGACAGAAAAGGAGGGAAGAGGGGAATATGTTAGAGAATCCCTTCAATGACAGGTCTGATGGAGACACATTACAAAATAAATATAAGCTTGTCCTGGGGAGTTTTAGGTATCTCTACGAGGACATTACACCGGGCCCCAGTGTGCTCCCATGGCCCCACACACAATGCCTGTGTTCATACTGGTTTAATACATATTCACACAGGGGAAAACAGAGGAAATACACTGGGTTTAGGTTCAGCTGCTTCAGATTTGGGTGCAGTGCTACCACATGGCTTCATCTGAAGACAAACTCGAGGTGAATACTCATTAAACAATTCAAGTGAGCGTATGCATATTTGTGTAATTTTATACTGCAGGATGTTTGAAGCAAAAGGAGATATTTTCCAAAGAATGCAGCCACAATCATACGTCCCCTCGAACCTTGGGCTCTATCAGACGTTCCTTCCAACCTTCTCTCTCCTTTTTCTCGTCTGCTGTCTACATCCCCGAGAGTGACTATGATGACTTTTGCATATGCAATAAAAAAAGAAGACATCGTGTTCACTTCAGTATGGTTTATTTGCTCAGGAGCCGTAAGCTGTCTCTGATTCAGGCAGTGGGTGGTTTAAGTAGAAATCAAGAGTCAATAACAAAAGATTTAGAATCTGTAATGACTTTAAATTACATGATAATTTGTGGTTTTATGGCTTTTAAAAACACTTTTTCAACACTTTATGCTTCAAAGGCTATTATAGGAGCTTTTGCTTTGGTCAGATGAAGTGATAGATATTACTAAAACTATTAAACCCAATATTGTAATGGATCACGGCCCATGGTGCTGCTGCAATAGGGATCTCTTTAGATGTCTAACACTGGCACAATTTTTATTCATCTTCTCTTTTTCGTCTTCCGCTTTTTCCTACAATCATCTTTATTATCCCAGGTCCCTTCAGGGACTGTTTCCAGGTGCGACAGGCGGGCCACACCACCAGTGGCATGTACCTGCTTAAGACAGACGGCAGTGACCGGCTGATCCAAGCCTGGTGTGAACACGGCCTGGACAACGGAGGATGGACCGTGTTGCAGAGGAGGAGAGATGGCTCGGTTAACTTCTTTCGGAACTGGGAGAACTACAAGGTAGGTTTGCTGCAAAAGGAACACTACGTTTAAAGGCAGGGTTCAATAAGACAACCTTACCATAAATATAAATCGGATTCTTTAAGGGAAAATATCAAAGTATAAGCTTGAGAGAGAGAACAGCTTTTCCTCTCCCCTCTTGCAAGCGACCCAGTCTCAGCAGTTCATTTTGGGGCCACTAAGCAAGCACCTGCTTCATCAGTGTAAACAGCTTAGCGGCAGATTTCCTCACACCGAAATCACAGCCAGGAACCATAGCCAGGGACCTACACACAAGAGTACGCAATCAAAGAGCCCTGGTGGGTTGAGAAGGAAATGCTGCTTTGCACTCAACCCCACTGAAAATGATGCTTTCATCCTTTTCTTTCCATGTGTCAGCGTTTGAAACTGAGATGTGATGCCAGATCTAAAAGAGCGAGCAGGGGAGACAGATGAAGGAACACAGTTTTTATAACACCCCCCCCCCAAAAAAGAAACAAGAAAAACTGACAACAATAACTGGTCTCTCCATTTTCTCTGTTAAATAGGGCAAAGGCAAAAAAAAAAAAAAGGCAACAGTTTTCCCATCAGTCATAAAATTAGATCAATACTCGGATGCTGGTTGGATCAGCGACAGAAATGTGTCTCTACAGCTCCACATTTGCTGTATTCAACTCTCCATCCAACTGCTGCCAAAATCCCCACTGCCCCTGCCACTGAACTAATTCATCTCGAGTGAGAAACCACAGATCGCAACCTTAACACATTATTGTCTCAACGGGAAGCAGATTTGATTTCATTTTACTTGACTGCAGAGGCCAGACTCCTTTAAAGTCAGCACTCGGCAAAAAAAGATCTTATTAACCTCACTCTGTTTTACTGTTTGCGTTTTTTGGACATGATTTCACGAAGCAGAGAATAAAAAGAGATCTATTCTTTCAACAGCTGGCTAACCCACGCGTCGACTAACTCAAATTAATACTGCACTTTGTTGGTCTGCACTACACTGCAATGAAATTTTAACACAGACCACAACTGAAAATTGGTATCACAGAGCATGCTGCACTGTTTGTCCACCCCCCCCCACAGAGAGGCTTTGGCAACATAGACGGTGAACACTGGCTTGGACTGGACAATATCTACAACCTGGGGAAACAGGGCGACTATAAGCTGATGATAGAGTTGGAGGACTGGACAGGGAAGAAGGTGTACGCCGAGTACAGCAGCTTCCACCTGGAGTCTGAGAGCGAGGGTTATAGGCTGAGGCTCGGTACCTACCAGGGCAACGCTGGGGACTCCTTCAGCAGTCACAACGGCAAACAGTTCACCACACTCGATCGAGACAAGGATGCATTTTCTGGTAGGGTGGATGCCAGAGCAATTTCAAATGTGTTTGGATTTCTTATATTAGTTGCAGTACGATGGCTCCTCCTTTATCTGTCCATCAAACTCATCTTGTTTTCTGACGCTGTGTCCCTCTCTACTAGGCAACTGCGCCCACTTCCATAAGGGTGGCTGGTGGTACAACGCCTGTGGCCAGACCAACTTGAATGGCGTATGGTACAGCGGGGGAGTTTACCGCAGCAAATTTCAGGACGGAATCTTCTGGGCAGACTACGGAGGAGGTTTCTACTCCCTCAAGTCAGTACGACTCATGATCCGACCCATCGACTGAAACCTCGAATTCTGGCGCCCCCTCAAACGCACCTCAGTCTCCTTCCTTATCTTTATCTACCCATAAACAAATACTGTAAAAGCAGGACACTGCCATCGTTCAACTGTGCCTTGTAAAAGACAGTGGAGGAGGAGACGGTGGCGTGTTTTTACAGCCAGACGATTATGACTCCAACAGTCTGTGCAGTGGCTAGCTCCCAAGTTGACCCTAACGCAGAAAGGAAGACTGATGCCATTGCCCTCTTTAAATAACTGCTCTCCTCCACCTTTCAGTCTGGACAGTAGTGGTCCATCAAACTCCCTGGACCATTCAGTATTACTCTCAAGTGTCCTATTTTACTCATTCTTGTTGAAACACAGTATGTAATAAAGGGAAATGATCATTTACTATAGACATGGGATTTCTTCTGAGCAGCTAACGGTGACTTATTGAAGGTAGTGTTGCCCATAGCAAGGGCTACTGGATGTGCTGCGATGTTAAGCCTTGGAAGCATGAAAAATAATGCAACTTACACATTGTGTTGCCAGTTAGAACACCTGACAAACAAATGGTTAAAAGACAGGCCTTGATGAACCTACTGTCTGCTTGTTTCTGGGATTTGTCTGGACTTCTGGGGTGTCCTTTGACCCCTCACAAAAAAAAAAAAAAAAAAAATGAACTCATGCAACAATGTGCTTGCTCAATGTGCATATGGCTGAGATGACTTTGGTATGTAAATATCTTTGGCTTTATTTGTGAAAGTTAATTTAAGAGGTGTGATTCTACTCAGGCCAAATGTTCACAATGTTGTCACTCTGCCAGTCTTTGTTATTTATCAGTGTATTTATAGTAAGTATAGCCATTGCCATTTTATATCTAGCCCTGTAACAGTACAAATCTTAATTTTTTTTTTTATCCCATTTAGAAATACATTAACAACAGTTCAACAGAAGTGCACACCCACACCCACACACACACACACACCCACACCCACACAGAGCAGACATAACAAATCCAAAGTGGATGTCTAGTGGACTTGAGGATGGAGAATGTGTGACAATGTGTGCTGCCAGTTCTCATCCAAGTCAAATTAAATTCTTTTGTAAACACTGAACTGTCTTTCAGTCTTCGCTCAGCTTCGTCTTAATGAACAGCAAAATAACCAGAAAAAGTGTGACCCTTTCCTTTGCAAAATAATTAATCCCAGCAAGGACGTACAACTTGAAATATCACAGTATGTAAAATATGAGCTAAGCCTCTGTCTGTGTAAAGGATGATATAATCCTCTGCAGTGAACCACTTCAAATTTCTTTGATCTGATTTAAGTGATTTCCAAGCCGTCAAGGCTCTGAAGAAGGTCAGGGGGATTCAATAATTAAAGAATGTGGGAAGAGTACAAATGAACTGTGACCACAGTGAGAGACTGCATTTAAAATCCCATTATTTTTGCTCTGAAAGGAAGTGGGCTAAAGCTAAGGAAAGAAATGTATGCAGGGAAAAGCCAGACCATACTATATCAAGGTAAGGAAAGAAACGGATAACAGGGAGGATATTAAATGATGATGCTGTAGAAGAATTTAGATTAAAATGAAAGAAATGGAGAGACAGTAAGAGTGATAAAAGGCAGGGGGGCAGATAGCCGAGGAAGAAGAGAGCAACATTCCTTCCACATTAAACTGTTGGGCTTTTCTTTGCCTAAAATACAAACATATATCTTGAAATTATGGCTCCCCACTGGACCTTTCCCTCCGAGGAGCTATAAGTCAGAAGAGATAGGAGCTGTCTGACGCAAACACATGCAGGGAGGAGAAGCTCACATCAGTCAACACATCTTAGTTCACACGCTCGCACACACACTCAGCGAGCCAACACAACTAGCAGGTAGGTTTGGAGACACTTGGCTGGCTTTTCTGATCGTGACCATATGACATCTTACAGCTGGTTACTTAACACTGTTCTTCCCCAACAGCTACAGCACCAGGAAGCTGGAGAAGACAAGTCAAGGGCCCTTGGGTCTGTTTCTGGCCCTTTGTCGACTCTTCTGACAGAGACAAAACAGCAAATGGCTACAACAAGATCCCATGAATAACTATAATAAAATTAAACCGGGACTGTCATAAATATTAACAAGTCCTCGCTCTAAAACACACAATTCAGAGAAGTGTAATCGTAAACCGTCTGTCTACACGGGCAATGTTTCAGCTGTGTTTTCTCTCATCTGTCTAACAAAAGGCTTTTTAAACTATTAACAGGATGGTGCAGAGGGACTGAGGTGAGACAAACTGCATTAATGTGAGAGGTACAGGTAAATGCTGGTGTTCTAAAAACAGCAGGAGGTTAGTTATTGTAGTTTGGCCCACTGTAACACACACCTCATGGAGGCAATTAAGGCACTTTAAAACCCTTAAGGGGCCAGTATACTCTGTGTGTCAGATAGTCAGATAGCTTTGGAAAGCCCTGTGCCCCCAACACCTTTTCAGAATTAGATGTGTTTCCAATAATTTCTGTAACTTTTCAACGATCCAACATTCAGACCCACGTCATGCTGCGATCGGCCAGCTGCGCGAAGGTGAGAAAGTACGCTGGGTTTCTTCTCTCTCTCTCTAGTTCTCTTATTTCAGTAGTTACACTTCTATTTGTTGCACTTCTCGTGTGCAACTGTGTGCAACACTACGAAGATATTTCAGGAGAAACTGAAAACTCAGTGTACACACTGATGGAGGACCGCGATCACCGCTGTTGCTCTGCTCGTGCTACGTGGCCGGCGTAGACGAGGTGAAAGGATAACGAGCAGGGGAAACGTTTTAAAGCGTGTGCGTTTTGCCACAGTGGAGCTATACATTTCTGTGGGCTCTTTGTCCTTGCATGATTGGCTACAGAACAGGAACAAGTTCATCTGAGCATTTAACAGACTGGCCCTGTGGCGAGCGCAGACAGGAGGGGACTGTGTCTGCAGCACCAAATGGCAGGTCATAGTTCACACAATTGCATATACGCGTGCATATACACACACTTTTGCACAAATGTATCACTGTGGAAAAACCAAAGGCTCAGTGACTAAACAGCAGAGATAAGCATCACGCCTACAAAGATGCAAATGGTGTAAAAACAGAAGCGCGACAGAAAGTCACAAAAGTGGCACACTGACACAAACACACACTGTAGAAGTTAATCCGCCTGTGGCATATTTAACACACCGAAAAACAGAAACGGTCATTTTAGCCCTCTGCTGTGGGTTGGGAACTTTAAGATTCAACAGGAACTTTGTTTAATGACCAGAGAGGTAAATACATGCTCAAAAACATCAGGAGAAACCCCAACCCAAGTTTACCCATCAGACACAGACACACACAAACGCACACACACCTACCCAACTCTTATGTTGGGAGTGATGATCTGGACCTAGCACTGCAGCTTTCAGTGTCCCGCTCTTTCATTCCCACTTTCTCTCAGAGGGATCCGCTGGATTTATGATAGAGGGGAACGTCTGAAAACAAGAGAGTGGTGATTTCCATCCTGTGTGCCAACTTGGCTCGGTCCAGCTCTGAGGACAGCCAGCTGGTCACACATCACACATCCACACTCATCATTGACAAGCTCAGACTGTAAGGAAACACCATCCCACTCACCCACCCATACTCATACTCATACAAAGACTCAGAATACAAAAAAAAAGACTCCACCCTAAGAACGACCAACTAGTCACACATCACTGAAACGCTTACCAAACGGAAAGTCTTTCCTTCTTATTCACATGCAGACACAATGAGGACATACAGCTAAGCTTGCAAATGTGTACGGTTTCACAGCATTAGCTTTGCATTCGTCTCCTGGTCTGTCATTACTTCCAGACTTCCGTGACGGAGCACAGTGGGGAAATTGGGTGGTTAAAAGTTTCTTTAACGACAAACAGACTCACGGGGCTCTCTGTGTTTGCGCCTGCGTCTGTGTTTGTTTGTACACGGTTGAGCGTCTAAGTTTGAATTCACACAGAAGTAGCTATGATACGAGCGTGATGGTAAGAGGAATAAATCGTGGCAGTAAAGAAGATCAAAGTCATCCAGTCATCATCACGCCAAAACAAGAACAAACAGTTCAGCAATAAAACCACACACATGGGCATGAGCGTTTTCCTCGCACAGCTCATAAGGGATTCCTGTGTGATGTCATACTGCGGAGCCGAAGAAAGAGGGGGCTGAAATTTTTAAAGAAAGGAAAAGACATTTATTATAATTTTTTTTTTAGCTTTCCTCACTGATTCATGTGTTTGTTCCAGCTGAAAGGAACTCTGAGATGTTTCACAACAGAGCAGCAAGAATATGTTTAAAGTTCTCCTCTATTCGGAGAAACAGAGCAGAGTGAAAACAGCAGAGGAACAACAGACGACAAACGTGACTGACTGATGACTCTGGCAATGAATAATCCATGAGATAACGAATTTGAGAGAAAGAAACCACTTCTCATTTCCTGCTTTACACCAGACATTTGCACAGAGCCAGTTTCGTAAACCCAGACGCTTGCCCTTAGATGAAACTTTATCCCGTAAGAAGCCCATAAAGATAAGAAGCTGACAGTAAGTAACATCAGTTCACCCTTCAAAGATCAAACATCACAGTGGTCTGTGAGTGCGTGTCTGCGTGTCTGTGTTTGTTACCTAGGTATGGTATGCAAGAGACCATGCTCTGGCTGCTTATGTAGTCTCTCAGACGTTTATAGTTGTCTTCTTTGGACATCAAGTAGTCGAGTCGATCAAACGTTGCCTTATCTTTCCGACTCAGTAACTGTAGGGTAACGGAGGACAGAAAACAGGGGGCAAAGAGAAAGAGACCATGAAACCTACATACAGACAGATGTAACATGTTAGCAAAGGAGGAGCCAGGAGAAATACAACGGAAAAGTTTTCTTCATTTAAGTCGCTTTTATTCAGAGTGAGGATTGAACTCTGATATACGTCGAACTGCAAAAACGAAAGTCTGACAATCAGAAATGGAAGAGAGAAAAACTGCAAAACAGACAGAAGTGGCTAACACAGTGTTCTCTGGCTGGCTGCTGCTTATCTGGATGCTGGTCTGCTGACAAACTATCAGCCAGCTACAGATTTGCACCTTCTCTCTTTAACGGCCTGAATCTTTAGTCATCCTTTGACAAAAGTAGAGAAGGAAAAAAAAAAAAACGTTAACAGTTTTTTTAATGCTTGTTTGATGCTTGTTTGGAAAATAAGTCAAATACCTTGTTATATGAATTGAATTTTCTTAGATGAAGCAAGCTTGTGCAACTCCTCGATCGTATTATTTGTAAAACTTCCACTTAAAAGAACAACAGGCCAGTGTCGGAGCAGGGACGTGTGCAGCGTTCCAGGTAGAGACAGACTTTTGTTTGCATGCTAGCATGTGCCTGCTTTTCCCCTTTGTGACAGCTACAGGTGCTAAACTGCGAGGTAGTTAACTTAAGAACCATGGCCGTTCATAGTGAAGCATCAGACCACACTCCTGCTGATCTGCTGACATAGCAACTTAAAGGCTTGTGTCAATGAGAATATATTAATGATAGTTGCAGACATCAAGCGTGTGTGTCTCTTCTCAGAGGCAGGTGTGCTTGGTCCTGGCCAGTAACATTCACACACCGGCCAAAAGAGTCTCCTGTGGTTTTGTGGACCGGAGTACAAGAGACTTCAACCATTACATCAGAGCATCATTATGTCATTATGTAAGATCTACATCTTCAGCGAGAGCACTGACACTGACACTGGGACTGGGACTGGGACTGGGAATGGCTGTCCCTCAGACATTTGTAAAATGGGCACTGACACAAAATTTCCTGAATAAAAAAAGACGTCTACACTTGAATTATGTGTTCAAAATGTCCCTTCAATGCCAAGATGTGCTAAAAAAACAGATGTGCGGCACTAAAGACACTACCATCTCTTTAAAATCTCAACTATTCAATGAGAATCTGGTCCAATGATGCAATCTGTTTATTAAATTTTCATTTTATCTCATGAAATAGAGCGATTTAAGGTTCTATGACTGTCCTAAATGCAACTTTTCCTTTATTTTTCCTACCAATCATCTTGTCACGTAATTTATGTGCTAGTTTTTATTAGCCTCTGTTTATGTATCCAGTGTTTTTGTACAACTCTGCTTGACATCCCTGTTTATTGACAGCACTCTACTAATAAACCAGATGTCCTTTCAAAGCAGGGTAAATATACTCACCGCCCATGTTTTGGTAAGCCTGAAGATGGGAGCACTTTGTAACCCTGACACCACAGCCATGACCGCGTGAAGGTTGTTCATGTCACACAGTTTCTATGAAAAGTACACAGAGTATACATTAAATCGAGTTTACACTGCAAACATTCATAAGGACAGAATAACAATGTCATGTGTGTAAACGTGTGTGTACCTTGGCAGTGCGAATGTAAAGACTCAGCACCTCCGCTCTGATCTTCAACGTCTGCGCATGGAGGATCTCTCTTACCACCCAAAAACTCGTCTAGATAAAACACACACACACACACACACAAAGAAATTATGGCACCAAGCAACACTCGCCAAAAACAGACCCAGAATATGGCCGGACTGATGACACATAAAACTTTATCTCTCATATGTTACATTCTTCAAAGCACAGTGAGAATTTCAGGTATGTAGAAAGAAAGACAGGGAGTTCTGCCTTGTTAAATCTCCAGACTCTGAGACCAGAGCCAAGGCCTGCAGACAATCACGACAACTGTGGGCTGAAACCAGTATAAAGCAGAGCAGGAGAGCACTGGGCAGACTGCTAACAGTAACACTCCTTCATACTCCATTAGAAATTAGCTCCTGAGAGAAAAAAAAAAAAAAAAAACAAGAGCTTCACGGGAAAATCTAACTGATTACAACAGAGACACACCATAACTGCTAATATGTCAAGGAGGAGGACTGTGCGGTGTGTGTATATGCGTGTGTGTTCAGAGAACTTGGCCAGACTGAGAGTGATGTCGGAAATCTGCCTCTCTGGGGAGAATGCTGGTAAGCCAAACTTCTGATTACGTGTACACACACGGACAAGTCAGTGAATCAATCAGTGTTTAAGCTCTGGGGAGAGCAGGGATGGAAAGAGGAAAAAGAAAAGAAGAGTGAGGGAAGAGAGGAGGTAATGGGAGGGGAAATTATCTTCAACGCCACAGGGCTCTGAGGACTTTCAAAGCCCACAGCTGTCTGCACATTGTGTTCTGATAAGACAGGAAGACTGACCATCTCTGCTTTTTCCTCTAGCGCAGACATTACTCTTACCTCATTCAGTTTCTGAATTATCCTCTCCCTGTCCATTCTTCTCGGCTGCTGGACTTTAGTATGTGCTTGTTTAATTGACTCTTGTCTATGTGGTCAGCATTCCTCCATTAAAGCCACAGACCACTGGGTGTCCTTCATGTGTGTGTGTGTCTATAAATTAGGTGTGTGTGTGCCTCTCCATCTACATTCTCAATGTGCACAAATTTTAACCTAGAGCTGGGTTTGCCTACTTTTTCCTGGAAACAGCCCCAGAACTTGTTTTTGTTTCAGGGAAGAGGTGAGGAGCTGAGGAGTGAAGAGACGAATTCATCCAGCCACTCACTCACTCACTCTCTCCTCTTATAACCCCATGATACAGATGTATATCAAACTGAGTTCAATCTATTCAAATAGTGTATCTCCAGGAAACAGAGACATATGCGTTTAATTTTCACTATTTCACATGGAGATGTCTGTAGAGAAGACGATGGAGTGATGACAGACATCTCCATGTCTTCTCTACAGACATGGAGATGTCTGTAGAGAAGAGGACGGAGTGATGAAAACAGACAGAAGATACATAAATAGTAAACCCCGACTTCCACTGGCTTCTCCTTCAATTTGCATCTTTTTCTTCGAGACAGCGGCTTCAAGATAAAAAAAAAAAAAAAAAAAAGAAGAATAAGCAGAAGAAGAAAAAACATTCAAATCTACCTTCCACCTCCAGGGTACAGTAGACTGGAGTTTCCATTGACTGTAAAATGCGATTCCAATCTGGGAGCAAAAACATGCCGCAGCTTCACATTTAGTTTCCTCTGAGTTTTAACTCGATATCTGAGGTCAGTCTGGACAAAGCCTGTCCATGAAATTCACTGTACCGCAGGGGTTCATCACAGAGCACGTGTCCTCGGATGCCTTGGCCTCAAAAAGTGCTCAACAGTGAGGTCACTCCAGTGCTCCACATAGATGCATACAAAAGTGTGTATATGTTAGTGAGGAAGGGTGTGGGGATGCAGGGGCTGCACAGACAGGGTCCTGTCTTTATGCATGTCATATTATGCCCTGAAGCAATGATCATGTCTTTGGGGCCATGTTTATGAGCGTATCAAAGCCTCCAGAGTGGAGCTGCGAGTCCCCAGCACTTCAATAATCATAAATGAGCGGAAGCAGACAGATCCAGCCACGGGCTGATAGCTGTGGATCAACTTATTTAATGGCCTGAGGGGAGGAAGGGACGGGATGCAGTTGAAGATCCGGCCAAAGACAGGGTCAGCAGCTGGCCGACAGACTTGAGGTGATGGTGGGTCTGATTCCTGAGTCGCTAATGGCTCTTCAGTGATAGAAGGTGAATTTATATACCTAACAGTCATGTTTAGAACGATCACTGTACCATCAATGGTCAATGAGAGCAGCCAAATGTAATTTGCTTGTAATACGCTGTCTAGAATGTAAATAATATACCTTGCACAAGGGGGTGTATATAAAGGCAATTTATAGTGTGATGATATTTTTTAATGTTGAAAGTATCAGGCATGTTTCTGATTTGTCTTTATTAGTTCTTCTTGTCTTTTCTCATTTGGTTATCATTGACACAAATGTATTATTCCTCTTATGATTTCTGGATAAAAACATTTGCTTTTTTTTTACTTCTATGCAAGCTGCTGATTTGTCTCCAAATCCAATAACAGTTGATCAATGCACAGTATTATTCTGCATTATTCTCTCCTTGCGGCCTGCTGAACGGACTGGCCACTTTTCTTCTGCTCCACATGCTCCCAAAAACGTAGTGCCAGCAAAACAGCGACTGAAGGAAGAGGAATATGGCCTCAGCTCATGCTAAGGAGCTTTCTGGGACTCTCTGCTCTCCCAATCCAACTCCTATTATCCAAAAAGCTCATTTTCCTTGGCTCCCAGCAGCTGAAATGTGTGCAACTAACATCTTGAATCACCGTTTGGGATCTGCTATACATGAAGTTTCCACAGCAACACATTCTTGTTTGATCATCTCATATTTATACTGGAGGGCAGTAAAGTGGGTCTTAAAGGAGTCTGGCAAAAACACTGGAAGGCGATTAAAGGGCACGGCTGCACCTTACATCATTACCCACAGCTTCCTGCTGATGATTTCACAGGGCACTGAGGGCGCATGCCATACGTGCTCTTGCATACATTTGGAAATGCTCCTACACATGCTACACCAACATGTAAGAGCACATAAAAAAAACTTAATGAGGGCCAGAACCAAAGACCATCTAAGGACAAAAAGAAAAACCCCACCTTTCTTCAGACCTGTGTGACTTGGGGACTATTTAAGATGCATCTGCCAAGCAGGGAGGAGATGTGGAGGTTATTGGGAGCTGCCATGAGAAGCAGGGCAAGGGTGAGAGCTAGGGTGGTGCTTTGAAGGATGAAAGAAGAGGGCATGATGGAAAGAGTTTTGATCTCTCCATTCCTCGATGGCCAACGCTCATAAATCTTTAACACTGCAAGAGGAACTGTTTTCTCTCTCTCTGCTCTTCCTTTGGGGTGAGATGTGAAGCAGTACCGAAGTGCAAACTGTGTATTTGTCTCACCTGGTTGAACCTGCGAGTGAAGGCCACAACATTTGGAGCAGAGCTGTGTTTCTCCTTCTTGTTCCAGCCACAGCTTGACAGCTCCTGAAAACATACAGGCAGGGGAACATTATGCACAGATCCACAGAAGCTTTTTGTATACGCGTGCATTTTACTGAATGTATTTAACAGCCCAGTCAGAGGTCACTCAGTGGGAAGTGGAAAGGAGGCAGAAAGCAGGGTATGACAGGAGAGAAAAGCAGATCAGGAGGAAGAGAGAGAGAGAGAGAGAGAGAGAGAGAGAGAGAGAGAGAGAGAGAGAGAGAGAGAGAGAGAGAGAGAGAGAGAGAGGCTGAGGACAGGATACAGTCAAAGGCACAGACAGATTCATGAATGACTGCAAAACCAGAGAGGTAAAGCAATGCAGGAACACACTCTGCCTTAGGATGAAGCTCTGCACTCACTACTAATTTCCACTAGACTGACTGTTGTAGGTTTTGTGGAAACAAAACAAAGCTTCTTAAAAGTGTTCATAATCCATGATAAACTAATTTAAATTCAATTCAAAATCTGAAAGTTTGTCTTTATAACAAAGTTTTATTATTGATTCGTTCATTTTTGGAGAAATTGATAAGTAATTTAAAGTTGCAGTACACCCTGCTGTGGTCCGCATCACTTGATCGCCATGGATATTCAATGGTCGTAGCAGGAAAAGCACAGATGGAACCAATAACAGATATGAAAGCTAAATCCCAATTAGTCAAGCCAGTAATGTTAGCGAGTCATGTTAGTGAGCCGGCATGAACACTAGCAGGCCCTGAAACACCCACACCTGAAAGTAATGCAGAAAAGTTCAACAGAAAAATTCAAGCTCTACTGTGTACGAAGGCGCACGTGCATCCCATGAGCGCAGGCGTGATATGATACACGTGTCAGACACCGGCACAGGGCGGTAATGGCAGTGGCAGCAATACCATGTGAAAAGCAGCAATGCAACATTAAAAGAGAAGAAGACAAGAACTGCAACTGAATGTAAACAAAGTCAGTTTATAAAAAAAAACGTTGCAAATGTTTTATGATGCTACAGATTCATGCATGTTTGGTGAACCTCAGGGTAAAATTAAGGACAAATATAACGCATTTTGCTGAGACACACATTTTGGTTAAAATATAAGCAGCAAAACTCGACAATAATCCACAGCCCTGTACTTTTAATGTCAAGTATTATAACAAATGTTCATATCATCAAGTTACCAGAGACCAAACCATTATGTTTTCTGCCAACTGTCAAAAAGCTGAAGCTATTCAGTTTGCAATGACAGAATGCAGACAAAAGCAGCAAATCTTTACGTTTGACAGGTCATAATTAGCGAATGTTTGATTTAGTTTACTTAAGTAATAACTTTAAAATAATTACCAAGTTATTGAAAACGTAATTTGTTGATTTTTTTTGTCAATAAACTAATACATTTTAGCACTTCTCCTCGTGTTAGTCTTACAAAGTAGCAGCAGCTGTGGAAAGCAGCAGCGCTGAAAGTGATTTCAGTAAACTTTATTAAAGGAAGGGCGGTGATTTTGGATCGTGAACACAGAAGATTCCAACAACACACAAATAGTCAGTCAGTACCAGGTTGGACTGAGTTTGGCCTCGGCCACTGTCCTCAACTATGAGGTAAAAGACAGGAGACCACACAGGCACTGCGAGGGGAACCCAGACCCTCCGCTGGCCCCTGCAGGCTGTCCAGAGGCCAGGGACACTGACGTAACAGTAGGAAAAATGTTGTGCAAGCTCTCCTCCTAATCCCTGCCAGCCCAACCGACTTGGGCTACAATATGAACAGCTGAACCAGGCTGCAGCTCCCCCACACAATACCCCCTGTGAGACAGTCTGATCGTCTGGAAGCAACAACCTCCACCAAACTGCTAACAACTCCCTGACCTGGACTGCATCAGGACGTCTACTGATGCAAAGACAACTCATGCTCGTTCAAGGGTGACTTGTTGGAGGCAGCCAGCGGGGGTTAAAGAGGCAACATATCAAATACAGATGTAAAAAGCAGACGTTCATGCGTGGGCGAGGCGATGCCTTGGGACCTATATTGCCTGAGTCAGGATGAGGATACGAGAAGAGGAAAAAGAGGGACAGCGGAGGGAAGATGAAGGGATAGAGTTAAGACCAGAGACCAAAACACTGCAGAAGACCCAACAGCATCTTCCCACAAGGTTAACAAGCCTGTGTGGAGCCTCCTCAGAGTTTGAGCATGTTGTCCTTGTCGCAGGATGTAGCTCAACCAGCGTGTAGGAGACTTGAGTCTGTCTCACCAAGGAGAACTCGTCGTTTATTTTAAATGTGTCCTTTTTAAATAAGCGCTTCCCTCCTTCCCGCCATCATGTCAATCATTCTTCTCTCCAACTTCCACACAACTTTGGTGATGATTATTAAACAAAGACGTTCCTTACTTACTGGGAGGTGGGTGTGTTTGTGTGTCTCGCCGCTCCGACCACCTGACCACCCAGGTAGGCGGTACACCCAAGAGGAGACACACAGACGCTCCTACGCATAGCTCGCTCGAACAAGACCGCAACATTTCAACAACTGTCACTGACCCTTCGACACTGGACCACCTAGGCCTGTCTCCTAATCTAATCATCCATCCATCTGTCCATCTAACTGAGTCTGAAGCTGATGTCACTTAATCTCTATTGTTCTGAAGTTGTTGTGTAATAACCAGTTGCTTCATGTGTACTTTAGCAGCAGGAAACTGATCCACAGCCTCCCCCCGAAACTATCAGAATTTGATTTCCTTTATTTTCCTTGTGACTTTATAGTCTCATTTCACACTCAGGCATTACAAGCAGGAGGCAACATTAAAAAAAAAACTGACAACAGCTGAGTCTTGGTAGAAAGGCCTTGGTGGGGCAGCACTGGTAAGGAGAGGGTTTTAAATTCTGCAGTAAAAAAGTGCCGTTAAAAAAAAAAGGGCCTGTTCCAAACCACAGACGGCCAGTCATTTCCACATACTGGTCTGGCTGAGCAGCTTCTTCATTAACGCTCGGCCCTATGGGGCTGTTAGAAGCTGCCTGTAGCTACAGTGTCGGGTAAGTATGGTTAACATGGAAGCTGTCAAAGAAAACTGACGTCACCTCTGGTTACAGGCTGCAATCGTCAACAAATAACAACTGACGGGGTTAAAGAGCTTATGGCTTCACTACAACCACAACAACACTTTAAATAAACCAACACATCTCAGAACTTAATTTTAAAATCACCATTTATATATCCCATTATCTCTTAATGCTGCTTTTGTTTAGACCAAAGTGTAGATTATACTCAGCTTTACAGATACACTGTAAGATGTATTATATAAACAGAGGTGCAGGCTGAATAAGACAACCAGCTGCAGTTAAGCCACAAATTGCTATGACCTCATGCGAGACACCACAGCAGTTCCTTTTGTTTTTGTGTACACTGTAAACGGAAAACTCAAGTGTCGGGGTCCCGGAGAATATTAAAGAGAGGCCACAGGCCAAGACAGGAAGGACTGATAATAGATGAGGAACAGGATGGAAAAAGAAGGAAGACGAGGAGAGGAGGAAGTGAGACTGAGAAAGAAGGTTTGCCGCAAGAGGGGAGGAGATCGTGGAGACAGATTAGCTGAGGATGACAGGAAGGAGTGTGATGGAAAATCTGCACAGTTGTGCCCGTTGCTGTTCTGGACTTCAGCTTGTAGCGAGACGCAGGAACACTAAACCAAAAGAACAGAGGAACAGAAAAATAAAACAGAGGACCTGGAAAGGACAGGAAAGATGAAAAAGAGGGGCCATGAAATACATCGCTGTCTCAGTGGGACATCTCTAAACTAAAGACATGGCAGAGACCTACAAGCAGCCTCCATGCACACCATGGAAAGAATTACTTTTCCAGGAGCTCTTTCACTACAGGCATTCTATAGGATTCTTGTGGTAGAACAGGCCATCTGTCATAGCTAGTAAAACCAGACAAGGCATCTCTCTATGTCAAGATTTCATTGTGCATTTGCTAAAGATGATATTAACGTAATAATTACTGCTAAATGCCAAAAGAAATGTTAAACATCATCATGTTTTGATGTACTCTTCCACTACTCCAGCAATTATTCCTTTGGCACCTTTTTTGGAACCGAATCTCAAATTCTGGACCAAATCCTCTTTAACGAGGGAAAACTTGTCATTGTGGTTTTTCTGGCTCAACTGCCAAAACATGATTTTTCTCCACCTTTCACCATGATAGATGTGCACTGACCATCACGCTGACAGGCTGTGGTGTAGGTGGGATTCCCTCATGTGTTTGTTGTGCAGCAATTATTGTCCAATCCCTACACCAGAAAAACAACATGTGCAGACCGCAGGTCCCAGCAGAGAGCTGTATGCAGTGTCAGTTACTGTAGAGACAGTATGAGAGAAAACAAAATATTTGAGCGAATGTTTCTCTATCTCACAATCAAGGCTGGAAAACATTAAGCCCTACGGGCGAGACGGGCCCGAGAACGTGAAACATTACCTGCCTCCGACTACAAGTCACCATCTCCTCCGTGACTCACACCAGACTTTCAATCTGTTCAGAGGTTTTGTGTGCTGGGCGCTCAGACATGTGAGGAGCTGACATACTTCTCAGCGGTACGTAAAATGCAATCTGATAGCTATTCCCTGAGAGCTGAAGAGAAACTCGCCAGCCAAAGCCACTAAATTACTTACTTGGCTGTTGTCATGACTGTGTGTTAAAAACAAAGGCAACCCTCTCCCCCCTTCGAGTCCCTTTACATCACTCAATCTCTCTTTTCCTCTCAGCCTCTATTTTATAAACATCCAGCTGTAGATCATCAGCTCCACGTCTGATTATGAAATTAGAAATGGCCCACTGGGACTGGGAAAAAAAACAAAACAGAGATGAAGGGAGAAAATGTCCTCTGACTTTTATTCCACCACAATTCCTCTACACTTTTTCACTTACACATCATTTTACTCTATATATTTCTCCTGTCAGCTGATCGTCTGTACTATATCGAGCTGTCCAGTCCAGTTCCCTCTTAACAGATCCCGTCAATGCTACAAACCATCAGAAATCAATGCATCGTAAATTTAGATGAGAGAAAAAGATTTAGCTACAAGTCCCTTGCATCCTTTTCCCTCCCCCTCTCTATGATCCATCTTGTCATTTTAATGGCATTTCACTTTGCAAACCAACAGCCAAGGAACACATCAGCGATTCAGCTGAGGGTTGTAGATTATACATCAGTCTGCTCTGCACTATAGATTACTTTACCATCAAAAAATAAATTCTGCTGTTCCCATCAATTACACCTGTACTCCAAACAGAAAACAAGATTCTGACAACGCTCGGTCAAATTCTTCATCTTTTTAATACTCTGGTCACTGGCAGGAATCATGAGCAGTGAGCTGATGAGGGTCCATCGCATGAAGGAAGTAAATTACAACAATCCTCAGTTGCATGGAAGTGTCCTATGAGCTGTCACTTACGTACCATCAAAAGCAGATGTGTTTAGATTCGGCGTTTGCCTCTGGACTCAGCTCTGATCTTTAAAAACCTGCCTCTCTTCAAGCCTTTCCAATATTAAGGAGTTATTTAGAAATACTGGCCTCTCCAGTTATTATCCATTACTTATCCCACTTTATATATAACCGCAGTTTGGAAGAAAAGAGGATAGTGAGAGGGGACTATACTTCCTGCCCAGAGGGTTTGGCCAGACGTAACACCATCTCCTCACACTGTTTCTCGTGTCTCCATCCACAGTTCTCATGTAATCTTTTATTGCGACTGTGACAGACAGTTATCTTTTCTTCCTCATCCAGAGGGTTTGGCTGAACCTATCAGGCTCCCCTCCATAAATCTGCTCCATGTCAGCATTGGAAAACTTGAGTTAATGAGATCCACTGTTCTACTGAAATCTTGTCTGGGCCAACTTTCCCAGCTCATGCCAGAGCGTCTGTTTATGCGTCATATACACATGTAAAATGTTGTAAACAGGAGCATACATAACAGTGTCTGGACCCTCAGTCTCTCTCGATGGTGTTCTCTCTCTCACACAAACTCACTCACGCTCACATTCTTATTATATTAAGACGGTTATGATGTGTTTATGGAAAGAGGAAAAATAAAATCTTAAACACAGACACCAACAGGCCAAGTCATAGCTAATTTATGGTCATTTTAACTATTTCAAGTAGCCACTACAGTTAACTATGGAAATTACTGCAGCCTTGGAAAAACAGCAAACACAGTAACATCAGTACAGAACATTTAAGTCAAGCAGAGGACACTAAGAAGTCTAAAGTCTAAAGGGCAAGTTTAGTTTACCTGCAGTTACTATGCTTTAAGTGAGCAACAAAAACATTTTTAAACCAGTATGGCCACAGACCAGGAACACTTGGAAGCAATCTGGTGGAAAATTTGATTCGTCTGTTGTTTGTTATTATGCAAAAAGTCAAAATATGTCAAAATGAATCCCTCCAAAGAACATCTGGACTCATCTGAGTTTAGTAGAGACTCTACCGAAGATGAGACATCCAATTGAAGGTTGACTCCCTTACAACTATTTTAACAAATGAGAATTACAACAAATCACGTCATGGAAACCAACACAAACTTTGCCTTTTTTTTCCACTCTTTCCCTCATCTCAAGAAAATGATACGGCAAACATGAAAATATTTGTTCTATATTAACATGCCTTTTAACCCTAATCATGTCCATGACTGTTACCCTTTCATCAGTAATCCCTATTTTGGTTTCCATATGTGTGTAGATTTCAGTGTAACACGGCATTTAAAGAGTGCTTAAAAGGCAAAAATGGGCTGTACGTCAGTAAAAACACTATTGCACAACTCAAGGTTTTAACCAAGTTATTTAATATTTTCCTATTCGGGCGGTGAATGGAGTGAAACAGCAGGCGTGCACCAACACATACACACACACACCTGCTTTTCCCATCATCCGTCTACGAGACTGACAGCAGTGGAAACTCTAGCTGAGTTCAGTTCAGTCTTAGCTTTGTAGCGTCTTGTCCGCCAGTGTTGTGAGACAAAAGCACAGCGAGGGCAGGAAAAGCCTCTCTAGAGCACTCTGTCCCTGCCAGGATGCTGCTGGGTCACTCTGCATACTGTACACTCTGCTCCTTCTCTCCCTCCAGACTGCAGCCTTCATCTCCTTGTCAGCCCTCCCCCTCAACCAGGCCAGTGTGAGCACAAAAGTTCTTCCCAAATGCCCCCTCCTGCTCACTTTCCCCTGCATCATCCTTCATTCCCACTTCTAGCCCGCCCCCCCCCGCCCCCCCCCCCCCCCCCCCACCACCACATGTGGGACTCTGCAGCGAGTGAAACCACATCCACCTGACCCTTAAATCTTCACCCTGAACCATTATTTTCCAAATTGCTAAACTGGACCGAAGTACAGGGACACATTTTCATTAGGCTTGTAAATCCCGCTTAGACAGCCAGTCAGTCAAATTGGACTGAACATGGGAGCATGTTCGCGTTTATGAAACCCTTCATAACGACAGGCTGTTTGAAGGGTCTGCGTGACCTTGGCCCGGTGGAGTTAAGATGATGGGGCTGCAGTCCAGAAGATTTCAATGACTTCCCTCTGAGTGAAGAAACAACTATGTACTCCAAAGACAACCCCTGACAACGGCTACTCAGTGACTTTAATCTTTAGTTTTGTTCCATTACTCAGACACAACAAACTATTTACAAGACTAAAAAGGTCAAGCTACACTATGACACGGTCATTTAAATTAAATTGAACCGTGGGTCTGGAAATGATATCATGTCAGAGGAGTGCGTGCGCTGTTAGCTGAGATGAGACAAGTGTTGCACATGTGCAGTAGCAGGAGTCAGACTGCACCACACCATACTGGGTTGTGGTCTGTATCCTGCTTTTATAAGGCCACAGTGGCCAACCTTAAACACAGGCTATCCATGCCTTGCTGTCAGGAAGGGTCTGACAATCCAAATGAGAAAAAGCATGAGATTGCACGCGGCTCTCGCTGAGGCAAGGTGTAAAAGACCGGGCAAGGCACAGATACCCTTTTTCTGCACAACTGTAGCTCTGTGTGGGAGCGCTGATCAAAGCTGCTGCTGAGATACCAACTGCATGGTAATTGCGCAGGAGAGAAAAAGAGAAAGAGAGAGGGACAGACAGAGAAAGACAGCAGATGGATAGAGTAAAATCTTAAATTCTTGTATACATACACACACACACACAGACATATATATATATATATATATATATATATATATATATATATATATATATATATATATATATATATATATATATATATATAGTGTTTGAAAAGTGTAGGTAACTCAAAAGTCCCACTTGATTTCTCACACTAGATGTCAGAAATGGCATCAAAATAAAGCTGTCAACACCTCTTCTCTCTACAGATGTGAATCTGAAAGCAGCTCACCTCTGGCTGGATGGCTTTGAACACAGGAGCGTCCATGAGCGTAATCTGGCCCTGGAGGAGATGTAACACAACAGTTGTTAGACTTAACAACTCTAGTAGGCCACAATGACAAAGTTTGACAAAGCATTTCCCCAAATCCCACAAATCCCCCATTTCAGACCTACATTACTGTGTAACGGACAAATTATGAATTGTCAAATTGCACAGTGCACAACTCATTGTTCCCTGTACTCTGATTTTTACTGACAGCACCTTTAAAGACTTTCTTAATAATATACCAGGGAAGATGTGACAAAGAAGATGAAGAGTGCCCCCTTGTGGTTGAACAGGGTAGAACAAGAGACAAACATCAAAGCAATGAAATCAGTCTACAGACCTGAAGAAAAGAAAATATTTTATTTGAACTGTCATAGGGGCCGCAGCATTATTCCAAACAACAACATTATTCCTCACAACAAAGTAAGCCTCATTCAGCAGCAATGTGATTCCTGTTTGTTCATCATCACCACGGAAAGTTTGTGCAGAGGCAGCCAGGGGAAATCTATCGCTGCCTGCTTGGCACTGCCAAACATCATCAATTATTACTGATCCAAACTCTGACCCCATTTCCTCCTCTATCACCACATCTCCTGCAGTCCCAAGTCAGCACATCACATTTGTGCTAACTGAACATTTCATTTTTAAAAACACTCATACATGATGCAGGTTAACCAGACAAGGACAGATAGACTCGGATACAAAAAAAAAAAAAAAACCCACAAAAACTTTACTTACTGCATATTCTTCAGGAGTAACCTTGAGCACATCAAACACAACAGCATCAAAACTCTTCTTCAGCTCTGAAGAAGCCTTATCACTGAGAGATTCTGAGCTGCTGCTCTTCTGGAGGAGGAGAAACAATCAAGCACACACACACACGCACGCACGCACACACACACACACACACACAGTGTTGCATTGTAAGGTAAAAGCTGAGATAAGGTATCTGAGAAACAAGAATGATGGCTATGCAGTTAAAAACAAGGTTATGATGAGCAGAGGAGAGGTGTGGTATGAAAGGGCTCATAGCAAAGCTAAAGAATCACTGCAAAAATGTGCTGACGTGACACATGACAACATCCCGTCACCCAGCAATCACACACTGAAGCTCTCTGTGTTGAGAGATGCTTGAATGATGCACAGGAAGTACTTGTTGTGCATTAATCTAACGCACACAGTGGACGGAGGTCTAGCGTGTGGGCGTGGCCTCACCTCAGAGACTGTTGCAGCGGTGGTGGTGATGCCTGATTGGCCATTAGGGAGGTCCATCATTCCCACACCATCTAGCTCTAGCGCAGGAAACCATTCATCATCCTCAGCTGCAGCAAAGTCCGCCCGGCCCTCTGGACACACAAAGACAAAAAAATAAAAAATAAAAATATGGACAGTAGGTTAACTGTGCACCACATATCGAACATTATTATCTGTATGCATAGCAGACTTATCACTCAGCATGTAGCAGTAGCACCACCTACTGGTTGAAATAAGCTGTTTTAAGAATTCTCAAGTTCACTTTGTCATTACAGGCCCCTGACCTGAATACTAAGCTAATTTCACCCTAAGAAAATTTGTTACGGTTGAACTTGAGATGACGGTGAAAGTGTCGACAGGTTCAGTTTCTGTCCCAGCAGGTCTGTGTGTGTGCCATATGGACGCACACTTTCACAGCTCGTCATTTACTACACTAGAGAGGGACAGGACAGAAGGGGCTTAGGCTGAGCATTAAGAAGAGATCTCGTGTGAAAGGGGTTTGGAGAAGCCAGCCGTCTGTTAGCGCCACAACACTAAACAGCTTACACCCGACACTGGAGTATGACCTACTGCCACTCGATGACTCTCCAGACCAGACTTAACTTCTAAACACAGGAAGGAATTTTATTAGGACATCTTTTGTCAAGAGGCTCGCAGAGCACGAATATGCTCATCGTGAAACTCTCCAGGTGCTCTGGAGAATGGATTTCAACAGCTATAAAAACACAAACTGACTGCTGGAGTTATTCACGTGTTTTGTTTTTCTTAAAACCCGAGCACCAACTGTTTCATTACATAACCATTTAAATATGTAAATTTGAAGACAAATACACTGCACAAGCTACCACGGCAACACAAAGCTGTATCTAGAAAATGTGTTTGTTGTCTTGTTAAATCACTATTCTGTTGGTGAATCAAATAATCAATAAACAGTTCCAGCATGAGCATCGATCAATGAATGTTGCACAAGCTGCATTTTCTGGTCGTCTTCCATAAATTGTAAGCAATACTAGCACCACTGCTCCTGAAGTACTAATTATTCATTTATCACTGCTACTACTCACAATGTCTCAGTCATGGTATCCGGAAAAACACAAACTGATTATCCTCATATCTACTTTGATATCCCAGTCAGAACCTACACATGACAATGCAGACAGAAACGCAACAAAAGATTATTATAAGTGCTTAATGATCTTATGTATCATGAACATTAGACAACAGGCACAGAGTCTTGTTCTTGTACAAACTGAAATTTCAAGGCTGAATGATTTCTTATTAGGATGGTATGATGTGATATTTTAATATTCCACAGTATTCTTCTCTGGCCAGGACTGAAAACACCTCAGAGACTATTCTTTGCCAAAAGCACACTGAGAGACAGTAATGAAAAATAAGGCGCCGCTTAGAATACTGAAGGCCAGCAAAGACATCCCTTGTGTACTTGACAATGCAGGCCTCTGTGTGTGTGTGTGTGTGTGTGTGTGTGTGTGTGTGTGTGTGTGTGTGTGTGTGTGTGTGTGTGTGTGTGTTTTGGCTGGCTCAAGGCTCGAGCTGAAATGGCCTGTGCTTTAAGAACCATTAGCTGCCTTCCACCGTTGCATTCTGCTCAGCCAAGAACAAACAGCACTACATCATGTCAACTTCCCTCACATTGTTTGACAGCAGTGTATAATTGCACAGGAAACTACAGTCACTCTGTGTTTACAAGTCTTAGCCTGTCTCTTGTTTATAAAGTCATACGTCTGTAATTACCTTACTTCCTGGTCTAATACCTATGTGTGTCTTGTCCTTTACTCTGAAGAGCCCCTTGACAATTATGTAAAATATCAGTTGGGAGTTTCGCTTATCGTCACCACACGCTAACACACAGCCCGCGGTCTTTAAACGTCACAGCAAATGTGATAAATGCGAACATAACACTCGAGTCTCACACAAAACCAGTGATTATCCATTCATTCAAAAATAAACTCTCTAAATACATCTACAACTTAACATGTACGACTAAACTTTACTACCAAAGTCAACAAGGTTGTTGAGCTTGAGACACATTCCTGCATATTGTTTGTTGGACACCTGCACTCCTGTGTGTCTAGCACCATAAGTAATGTCTCAGTCATGTCTGATCCTATCGTGGTGATTTGCCCAACTGTAGTCATATGCTAATATGATTAAAAAACAGTTAGCCTACAACCCTGCAGGCACACTCAGAGTGCTGTCACCACACCTGCAAAAACAAGCTATGCTTGCCAAGACAAGGCCTCACTTACCAGTTGTGTGTCAGATGGGCATAGTGCAGGAAGTGAGGTTAGCCCGTTGTTGCTGTATTGCCGACTCTGTCTATCGAGTTCTGTCTTTCTGTGAGACTGGCTCCTGTTGTCTGTGTGAAAGTGAAAAGAACAAAAGAGAGAGACAGAGAGGGAGGCGGCATGATTCTTCTGAACATGAGGAAAGCCCACGCAGCCATCAGCAACAAACACAGCCAAAAAAAAAAAAAAAAAATCCAGTGGCTGATCTGATTTGTGTAAGTGCAAACGACCAGCCATTGCAACAAATGTTAATGGACACTTGTGCATCTTATAAACCACTGGTTTCAGTCACCATTAGCTCAGCAAAATACAGGGGAGGACGTTTTAGAGAAGGAACATAAACATCAAATAACTATCCTTCCCAGATAGTTACACCTTATAGCAATGCCACTTATATTATATTATATTATATTATATTATATTATATTATATTATATTATATTATATTATATTATATTACTCAGTATTGAAGAATTGCTTTGTCTTACTGCTCACATGTATCCAAAAACATGGTAATCATAATATAACTACATTATGTGTGCGGATGTACCGATCAGTATCGGTCTGATACTGACCTTATTAAGAAGATCAGGTATCAGCCATGGCGTGACCAAGCCACAGTTCTTTATCATTAACCTTATTCATTCACAACAGCCAACTCAGTTCAAAGCGCCACAACATTTCCTGGCCATGTTACTGTGCATATAAATTAATTCACGGATATCTAAGTAGTAAAGATTTTAAATTTGGGAAAACGAGAGCACTGATACTGGAAGGGTACTGAGTGCTGGCAGATATCGCGAATTAATGTATCAGAGTTGGTATGGGACGTAGAAGAAGATGGATTGGTAGATCACTACTTATATGTCTATACTGCACCTCAACTAAATCTGAAACCTGTGCCTTTCAAACTTTGGATTTAATGCAATACGGTCTCAGTTTTGAACAAACTTTACTTGTACTGTATAGCATAAATCCTATCTTGCTGTGTGCCTCCACACTTAAAACATGAAATGACATGACTAATATTAGCCAGTAGGTGTCTCACTACTCTAAGAGATAAAGCCTGTGTGTTGGGACTGAGTGGGACTCAGAAAGGCTGTGATCAAATGCAGCATGCTGGCAGACAGTAGCTGGCCTTTAACCATTAGATAGGGGCTAAGATCTTCTCGTGCCCTCCAAGTTGTTGACACGCTGGATGGAGGTACAAAGCTCACCAGCAGAACAAACAGCAGATTAAGATTTCCACTAACCAAAGTTAACTTTAAACCTTTGCTGACATAAGCCTATACATCCTACTCACATCTGATTAAGAAAACAGTTCAGCTCTGTTGCACACCAGCCCTGACAAGAAACTCACTTTTATGCTAGGACAACAGAAACAACAACAACCTCTTTGTGCACAGACCAAACAGAGTCTATGCTCACAACTACAGTCTGTGTGTCACTGTCACAGAGAGTGTTGATCTGCCTATATGCTGAGCAGTGTAAACACCCCCTGGCAAACAGCCTGTCTCTGCTTGTCTGCTGTCCGTCAGTTTGCTCTGTGTCTGAGCTTCCTCGTCAGTCACGATTGCAACCATCCCGAACCAGTTTACATCTAACTTTACAGCTACAGCCGCCCACACCTCCAGCTATGCTACTTCAAAAACATCCTCCTGATCCAATCCTAACTGGTCAGAGCACCTTACTCTCTGCTCTCGGCCACATCCATGCACCTCTGGCGGTGAGCTGGGATGAAATGTGCCGTGCTTGGCGACACAGTTCTACGTGGTTGAATCATCATGCTTCGCTTTCTGAGGTTGAAGTCAAGGGGCTGTTTAGATGAAGCAATATCATATGAGTAGTGATACGGTGATAGGTGTGTGTATTCAGGAATGCTGGGAATGTAAGGACGGGCGGACAATGTTTCGGTTTCACCATGATAACACTTCAGGAGGACATTACAGGGATTAGAGGAGGAAGAAGAGAATAACAGAGGAAGAGCAGCAGAAATTGGAGAGAGTCATGTTGGAGCTTGCAGCAGGGGATTTGTTGTTGTTAAGCTAAATGTGACTTATTACACAGCATGGCAGGTGCTGTTGAATTAGGCCTCTCTGAATCGACTGCCTCTCCCTCCCTCCACTCGTGTTTCCAGACTGCTTTTTGACATTCACATGCTGCAGTTCAAACACAAAGGCGCTGGCAGCCTAACAGGGCTCGTGGTGAAGGGCACAAAGCGTACCAGCAAGTGTGCCCGTGTGTCGTCATGCACATGCCGGCATATTTGTGCATGTGACAACACATTCCACATCCCGCACTGACCCTTTACATTCCCGTCTCCAGTGGCCCTGAAAACAGGTCTCTGCCACCTCCGTTTGGCAGGTCCTCTGTCCTCCTTACACTGCTCATCTCCTCTGTCTCCTCTTCACCTCAACCTCATTTTACAGCAGCATCAGCCTTTAAGTGAATGTCTGTTTGGATTAATAGAAAATAACTATGTAATAGGCACACACAAACATAAAGGATTCCTGTGTTGAGTATGTGTGTGCAGGAAGGGGGTACCAGGATTGCGTGTCCCTTTACAGAACCGTACCTCAAGTGTGATCGGGGAAAAGGTCACACACCGTGAGACTGAATAAAGGATCAGACGTGAGATTCCTGTAGTGTTCAGCATTAACAGACAGTTGTGTGACTTCAGCAGCTTTGACATCTCTGCCAGTTCCTGCCTGCAGCTCTGCAGGCCTGTCTTTGACACCTCGCAGCCCTGCAAGTCTCGCATCTCAATCTGCTCCAAATGTGTGCGAGAGTGCCACAAATGTCCTCCTCGTGCTAACAGCAAGGCTCACAGTCCTTACAATTATGAACAGAGAACAGAATCCTGGCAATTTCACTGCACACATCTTTTGAAAAAGCATCAAGAAGAGAAGCCATTTCTTCTTTTTCTCCATTGTGCTTTAAGGTCTAATGCTTGCACTGTACACTGTACAGACACATGCTATGCGTTTTGCCTAGCAGCAGCAGCAGCAGCAGCAGCAGGGCTTGATGCATTTGAAAAGCATGCTGCAAATGCACCAAAGTCACGGAGCCAAAGTGGGTCAGTGTGTTGAGCTGAGCAGTGAGGGATGTGACAGCCCATTAAGCTGTGCCCCCCTTCTTCCTCTCTTTAGTGCCCACAATACGCACACCCTAAGAGAATTCACACTGTTAGGAGGCCTACAAAGTCAGAGTTGTTATCTTTTAGGCAAAGTATCTTTCCACTATGAAAGAACTGCAGTAGGTCTTAGTGCCAAATTATGGGGAAACACTGTACCGAGCAAATCCTGTTTAAAAAAAAAAAGCTGGGACATAACCCTCCCTTGTATTTACATTTCATAGTAGGATTAAGTTTCAAGAATTGAAATGTTCTACTCCCCTTTCCCTTTCGCTCTTTGTTTTACAGGAACAAAAAGAACAATCTAACTTCTAAATTTCTTTTGTGAAGCCTGTTAATCACGAGGGAGCGAGTCGGTAATGCTAAGCCAGCAAAGGCTAGATTTAGGTTCTCACTGTCCCTGGGCTCTAGTCAAGAGAACACTATTGATCCGACACTAAGAGAGGCCAGGCTCATCACACACGCTCTCTAATAACCTGCACACACAGTAACACAGCATGTGGCAGCATGTCACAGCAGTTCGATATACACTGCTTTCACTCAGCAGGTTGGCTGTTCAAGCACAGATCGGTGGCACAGCCTGCGGAGGGACAATGGTATGTGTGTGTGTATCTGTGTGTGTGCGCGTGTGTGTCGCTGTCGAGGGAACATGGCTAACAGCCCCCTCACGCCGTCACTTAACATGCCGCTGATGCTCAGATCCTTCTGAAGGTCAATGAGCGGGCCGAGGCAGCTCCGTGATAGCGTGGACCAGTAGGAGTGGGAAAAAAAAGAGAGGACGCCTACGAGCTAGAGCTGCAGGAAGGGCTGAGGGAAAGCAAGACACTGCCACAACTCTACACGTACAAACACTAACATCTGTGCAAAAACGCCAGCAAATCGAATATCCTCGTCCTTCCAGACAAGAGGCCTGCATGCATCTGAGTTATCATAGCAACGTGATGCAAAGTGAACCCAGTGACACCACACAGCCTGTCTCTAGCCTGCCACTGTACCAACCGTGCTCTGCCCTCTAACATATTGAGCCATCAGTTCATGAATATTTAGTCCTGTCTGTGGCTGGAAATAAGCATGATCTAGTGGGAAGGCAGAGCAACCAAGGGCACAGCAGGTCTTAAAAAGGAAGAGAGAGATGAGACACAATTATCTAACTTTGCACCTTAAAAATTTTGTTGAACTTTTTTAAAGTTTTTAGAAGAATATTTCTCAATACCATCACCATCAGTGATGATCATCAAATGAAATGTCATCTGGAAATATAAAGTGTGACCCTGAAGTGGACGGGTTTAGTTACGAGTTGACTGTCACGGATGATCCTGATTCGGAGCTTCGGAGAGCAATAGAAATATAAAACTCAACAACATGACAAATAATTGACATTCAAAGCAGCCTACATTTGACATTTATGATCTATTATATAACTTTCAAATAAATAAGACAGCTCCACGAGGTCTGAGAGGATGCGATAAAATAAAATGTAACGTCTTGATTGAGTTGCCTTTTCTTCCATAGCCATGTGATTTCCACAGCAGTGAATACTGCCACACGTTATCTGTGTTGACAAATGCCAACAGCTCGTTTGCGAACACCGCCACATTTTAGAAATCAGTCGTCATATATATAACGAAAGCCCTCTTTTCCATTTTCAAGGCAAACATTTCCAATTTACACGGACAATTAAAAACAGTCACCAGGTCTGTCAGCTGCATGAATATTGTGGTGAAGTGCAGGTCAGCTGATTCTTCTTCTGCTCGGCTGATAACAACACGCAGGAGACATGGTGCCTGCTAAGTGGACACACACACACACACACCTGAGCCTGGTTTAGTTAGGTCTGTGTACCCTGTTTGTGAAATTCCACTAGTTCTAAATCAGTGCAGTAGCAGCAGCTTGCACCGTGGGGTGTGATTATGCTTTTTTTAGATACACTTGCTTCTCTCTCTCTCTCTCTCTCTCTCTCTCTCTCTCTCTCTCTCTCTCTCTCTCTCTCTCTCTCTCTCTCTCTCTCTCTCTCTCTCTCTCTCTCTCTCTCTCTCTCTCTCTCTCTCTCTCTCTCTCTCTCTCTCTTTTCTTCTTCTCCCTCGATCCCTACAGCTCTCAGTGGTTGATAATTAGAGCTCAGGCTTTACACACAGGCTGTTCAGGCCTGTCCCCGCTTCTGTCTTTTCTCCTGGCACATCCCCCAGCGACACAGACACACGTGGTATGTACAACTCTCACAGACCCAGATCAATGCTTTCCTGTTGCCCAGCCCCGGCCTACAGCTTTGAAATGAACAAATACTAAAAACTGCTCCAAGATCCAAGGCACAGATCCAAGTGGTCTTGATAACAGTATCTGTATATCCATCAGATGAAACGAAGAGAGGCAGCGGTGCCAAGCTTGTGAGTAGCGGCATGTGGAAGGGCCTCAGAGCAGCAGGCTGTCACGTGTGGGCAGAGCACTGGCCCACAGTTTGTGTGTATGGCTATGTCTGTGTGTGTGTGTGTCTGTGTGTCTGTGTGTGTGTGTGTGTGTGTGTGTGTGTGTGTGTGTGTGTGTGTGTGTGTGTGTGTGTGTGTGTGTAGGGTTCAGTCTGATTCGTGGTCCAAATGGGAGCGGGCATGCCGCCCAGCCCAAGTTCAACTCTGCTGCTGAAGCCTGAGAGACCTGAGCATGGTGACGGATGACTGGGGGGGGTAGAGGAAAGGGGGGGGGGGCAGGGGAAGCAGAGGAAGTGTGGAGCTGGCAGCAGCACTGATGTCTGTGGTCATTCCCTGCACGGACTATTAACAAGGAAAGGGCAGGCTAACAATACAGGGCAACAGAGCAGTCAGTCAGAGCTGTACTGTTTAGAGGAAACTGATAAAATCTCTATGCCTTCCTCTATGAGTCTCTGAGGATTGGCACAAATCAAACACACAGCAGTAAAACCTCTTCATGGAGGCTGAGCGAACACTCATTAAGGCCAAAAGTGACACTGCATGTCACATTTATAACAAAGACTATCAGAATTTTATAGATAGGACAAGATATTCTGAGTGTGTGAGAATGTGTGCTAAATGTTGTATGTATGCTGACATTACGTGTTGTGTAGGGCTGCATGATGTGTAAAATGTCCACTTTGTGGGAATCAAGTTATAACAACCTGCACCAAAAGGTTATTTTAAGTTGTAAATGTAATGTAGATGACAGGTGGCTATGTGAGCTGCCTTGAGTCACGGCGGTCTGGTAAACTGAGTTGTGAGTTACTGCAGTCTATACCGCTGTCATGACTCAGGACGGTCAGCTGGCTCAGGCTATCTGGTAGCTAATCTAGGCCCTGTTCAAAACTGGCATCACCACGCGTCTTGGGTGATCTGATCACAAGTGGGCCAGCTCTAAGGATGTCAGTTCACACCAGGCATTACAATGCATCTCAAGTAACCAATTGTGATTGGATCTCACTTCCCCACTCTATATACAAATAAAGACGTATCTCATTTACCTTTGCAAAGACCAAATGCGCGGTTGTTTTTCACTGGAGGCAGCAAAAGCACCTCCCACGCCTAGTCCACCCCAAAGTAAAAGAAGAAATCAAAACAAAACAGACGGTGCATTGTTTGTGTTTGACGCACTTGTAATATAATTCTAAGAACTTTTCAGACATCATGGACAAAGCCAGCTTACATGATTTGTAAGCAGGCTTGTATTTATTTGCAACGAGCATGTACGTCCACTTCGAGGATGTCAGTGGCATGGGGGTCCTTGGATGTGGCCCAGGACACATTTGTGTTTTCACTCCCATATGCAGCCCACCTCTGAATGCGGTCTGAGTGATCAGATTTCACGTGTCCTCAATGCGTCTTGAGTGCATTTACACCTGTACTTAGAGCTGTCCATTGTGATCAGATCCCCCAAGAGACTTGTTAATGTCAGGTTTGAACAGGGTCCTAGAAATGGTATCTGTGAGAGGAACAGGCTGAAAAAGACGGCACGCTGATCTGAACTCTCAGAGACATGATCTCTGGCAACAAGACGTGAGGCCATGGAAGTCAACTGACTACTAATTTATTCGGTCTTTCCGTGCCACGGCACGAACACTAGAAAACAGCTGTCTGCGCACATCAGGCTAATGCCCTGTCAACACAAACAGTGCAGATGAATTAGTGAGCAGACTTTCAGTTTCTGTCTTATCAGTGATCATCACTGCTGACTGGATCCCGAAGAATCATGTTTCCACTGGCAGAACTAAAACTGGAAAGGCCCACTAAACTTTCATTTTGAAATGAGTACTCTATAAGTTTGTTTTGACCTGACGGTTGAGATTTTCAATCATTAAGTTGCAGTATATTCAAAATAATAGTACACAGTAAAATCAAAGTCCAAAATCTGTGTGATTAGACTGACGTGGGGGTGGCAAGTAAGTTTTAGTATCAGACTGAGCAATACTGCAAGTGATCATGCTAGAAAGTTTTGTTAAAAACAAAAACATAAAACAGCAAAAGTGACAGTGGGGTTTTGAAACCACAGAGAATAAGTGACGTTACAATGCTGCTAATGCAAGGGCAACACTTCCTGTAGCTGCTTTTTGTAAAAGCCTTTTAAGCGAACAGAAATATGTGTGGCTTTTATTGTGGCAGAAGACACATAAAACCCGGGGCAGGTTTTAACTGAGGTTAGAAGTTGGTATACAAACTGACATCAGACATTTTTGTCTGTTTTTCTGTGAGTGAATCAGTTTTATATACTGAACCGTTAGTGAAGAGCTGTAGCCACTTAGAGCGTTTAGGATAAACATTTAACTTCAAACACAGCTGCTGCTGCTGCTGCTGCTAGAATTTAATGAATCAACCAAGTCTGAATGTAATTCTGAAACTTATGAAATCATCAAAGTTTCTTAAGCTTACTATTTGTATCCCAATCTATTAAGCTATCAGCTGTTGTTTGGATGTACAAGACAAAATGTGTGTATGTGCGTGTGTCCTTTGTCTCTGTTAGAACACCATCATGAACACATCTTCCCTCTTTTATGAGTTAAAGCCACTGCATATCAATAGGACTTGACCAAACAGATGTCGTGTGGGCAAAACATCCTTATCTCCATCTCTGTCTGCCGCCCAGAATATGATTCTTTCACCTTCGCACTGATAATACCACAAAGACAGACACAGCATTTTCCAGGACTGGGTTCCTGATGAACCCTCAGGGCGTTTGGGTGAGACACTGCATGCTGCTACCTGACAAACCATACAATTATCTGACAGCAAACACACACTCACAAACACTCACAGGCCTGGTTGAACAATACCTTCTTTCTGGAAATGGTAAACTCTCAGAGGGTTCCACAGTAAATACATTTTTAAAAAGTTTTTTTATTTCATCGGCTTTGCTGGAAATCTGTGAGTTCTAAAAAAGTACAGTCTCTCAAATCATCCTTCTCCCACATACAACACTAAAATCTACAGGGCATCTCCTGTCTCTGGAACAATGAGCTCATCCTCCTCCAACAAGTTTTTCTGTCCTCTTTTAGGTTGTCCTACTCTGCTCAGATACTTGACCCAAAAGAGCAATGCACCAGCCAATACTGAAACGCTACAGACTCTGTAGTATCTTTAAAAGCAAACATGTTGTAGGCTAGCTATTGTTAGTCTTACATCCTGTGTGTGAATATGTGGTCTGCGGTGTTAGGTTTTAAGTAAGAGGGAGAGAGCTTCAGATTTGAATATAGCCCTGAGTTTCTGTGTTGACTTTTTTTTTTCAGTATTTAGTTATAAGACTAGTTTTGATCCAGAACTCATGTCACTTTGAACCTGCTTAACTGAGCGAGACTGAGGTAACAGGCCTCCCATTTAGTCTAACACGTGCTCACTCACACACATCCACACACAGTGCTGCACGCGTGACTTCCCCTAACATGGCATTGCCCTGTCTCCAGGGCCTGATAAAATGGCCAATTACAACTTGAAACACAAAGGGAGCGCTACTGAGAGGGAAAGCGGAGGGAGGACTGACTGTTACAGGGACAAGAGGAAGAACAAGAGTGTGATCAAAGTGTGTCCAACACTTGTGTTCAGTGTAAGAACAAGAATGCATACACACAGACACACACATACACACAGTTGTTTGCTCTGAGAGTTCACTAGGTCAGGGGTCACATGGGAGAATAAAACATGACACCCACACACTCAGAGGCCAAGGGAAAAAAACAAGAGGGATACAGGAGGAGAAAAAGCAGAAAAACGTTGCCGGATCTCTGCAGAAAATAAAAGTGGACCTATCTAACTTCATGGCAGGGAACGAAAGAACGAGGCTGAAAAACCAACAAGAGAGGCAAAGACAAAAAAGAGCAAAGAGAAACAACAACACAATGTGATGAAAGCAGGGACAGATTTTGCCTAATCTGGCCATGGCTGCTTCTCTTACTAATATGGCAAGTACTGACTATTCCCATCTGATAGCAGCTATGAAAGATTGATTCTTTCATCTTTCTCTCACATCGCAGAACAATGTTAGGCTGTGTGCTTATTCCAGTATGTGTGTGTGTGTGTGCTTGTGTGTTTGTGTGTGTGTGTGAGAGCGGGAGGGAAACCAAGCCTTCATCCAATGGAAGAGGAGCAACAGCTGAGACGGGAGAAACAGCTGTATCTCTTCAACGCCTGCGCTGCTGCCCCCCTCCCCCCCTTCTCCCTCATCCCCTCTCTCCCTGAACGAGCCCCTCACACCCCCTTTTCTGATCCTCCTCTCCCACAGAGCTGCATGGCCAGGGGCTACGCTGTCTGTGCGCACACAGACACACAAATTACAATATAAGCGTCCGAGTTGCACAGACACCACTGTATTGAGCCTCCATTCTCCTCTCAGAGGACAAGTACAGACAGGATGTATGTGCTACTAAACATTCATCTATTGACTAAAAATAGGAAAGACATTGTTTCCAGCGGCAATGTCGCCCTCCCTCCTCTCTTCCCAAACCCTTCCAACCCTCCCAGCTTTATCAGATTCTGACTATGACACAAAAGGAAGCCAGATAAAGATTCAGGTTATCCATTCAAATACAAACCAGAATCAAACATAGGCCTGTCCTTCAAGTCTTTCTAGGTACTTGACGTTTTGTCAGTTGCCGGTGATTTACACGCACCGAGCATGGATGACGCAGTAATAATAGTCACAGAATTTAGCCATACAAAGTGTAAACAGAGCTGTCGGAGTTAAACATATTTAAATATTCATAAATGCTTATTTACACCTAGATAAAATACCTTTGCTTTAGCAGAAAGTATAAAAACTCCAAATATTACGTGTGGCAGGGGAAACAAATTAATTCATAAAAGTTTTATAAACGCTAGCTTGTGAGGGAGGATGTAACACAATACTATAAGGTTAAAAAAGAAAAGCACACTCATTTTTACTTTATTTGCCAAATGAAATTAACTTTTTCTATAATTATTACTGCATCTGAGCTGTGTTAAGTACAATCTGTGCTACTTCTGTAACTGCCTTGTTTGGACTAAGCAAAGGCTGTAAGGTCAGATGACATTTACATTGAAAATAGTGTGAATGAAATGAATGAAAACCCGGTTTGACAGCTGGTGATTTTAAGCGTGGAACTGCGGGCATGTGAGTGCAAGTCTCTGTCTGCATGTTGAGACCAAACCTGTGGGAAACCCGACAAAGGCGACAGGAAACAGGTTGTCTCGGTCACACACAAATCTAAAAGGAGCCTCTGAGATGACACAGAAAAAACACATCTGCTTACAAAGTGAATCATCAACCTCATTCATCAAAGAGATGCTGGACAATTAAAAAGGAAGGCAAAGAGTAGAGCAGGTGAGGTGAGGTGAAAGCCTTATATTCAGTGTTCTTAAGGCCAAAAAGCCCACTGTGTATCTGACACTGAAGTCTGATGCGGAGGAACGAGTGGACCCTACAAAAGAAAATGCTGGGAGAAGAAGAAAACAAAAGGAGGAGAGAGAAGGGGATTCGTGTTTGTCTGTATCTGATCTATTGTCTTTGGCAAGGTTCAGGACCAAGTTCATAAGTTTCCATGACATAGCCAAGGCTCAGCTCTCAGTTTAGTTCCCAAGCCAAAACACTCAGAGCTTTAGACAGACAGATTAGGCTGTGTTGTGAGACCACAGAGACTGATACAGACTGGTGGATCAGAACAATATAAGAGGGAAGTGGAAGGGTGCGGCATCTGTCTGTTTACATTCAACTGGGACACTGGGGGGGGATTATGACCTGGTCCTCATTCGGTATCTGTAGAACAAAAACTGCCAAAATAGTCCTGACGCCCATTTTACTCAAAACACCTAAGCACACACACACACTGGTCCAGTGTAGTAATAGCAGGAATCATACAACTTACAGCTAGGGCATATTTTAAATGCTGTTGAATGCAATCGTCTTGGCGAGTTTATGACTGGAAACATACCCAGTTGCTAGTTACTTAATTGGCACAACCAGTTAAAACTAATGCAATACAACAAATCTCCTAGAAATCGCCATTTAAAGCAGACCACCTATACCTTGCTTTGTATTCCGCATTTAGTCCTCAAATGAAACTTATCCTAGCGAGAATGTTCAGAATATGCAGGGAAAAAGGCCACATGACACAGGAGGCAAAGGGCAAGCCTGAAAGTGTCAGGTGGAACAAGACCCTCATAGCTAGCATTCTGCATGCCTTTACTACAAACGTGTCCCTGAACTCACCTTTGGCCCACAACTTCATGACCCCTAACACCTACAACCTGACTCACCAATCCTGGCTAACAACCATCAGCTGGGTGAGCTGAGGGGATGTTAAAGTCTTAAAATACATGGTTTAAAAAAAAAAAAAGAAAAGAAAAAACCCACATGCAAATGCACACAGATGAATAGACATGCACGTTAACCATGCAGGCAGTGGACAAGCAGGAATTAAAGTAAAGCCAGTTAGCTGAGACACTGCCACTTTGTCTTGAACGAGCATAATAAACAGCCAAACAACAACCTGCTCCGTCCACAGAGCCATGTTTCAACTTCGATAGTATCTGTTTAGGGTCAGAGGGAGTGAATGCTGGATCTCACAGACAAAGCTTTATGAGAAGAGCTAAGTTTGCATATAACTGAAGTATTAAAAGCCTCACTAAAAATAGTAGAGGCTTGTGCGGCGGCCCTGATTTATCCAACAGGTTTTACTGTCATTGAGCACACAGGCACTTTACATTTGTACTCCCTGTTCTTTACATCTGGTCTTACCAGATAAGATTCCAACACTCAACGGTTAACTGAAATATAACGAGGCAATGTTTTGCCTGGACTGACATTTCGGCACTAGCTGCAACTACATGACAACATACACAAACACACCCGGGGGGGGGGGTTCCCTCAATTTTTGGACTCGCCAAACTAATGCTGAATTCAACTAATGTTTTTGTAAACAGTAGTTTACGTTATTCTGCAGTGTGGATAGTAGTTACAGTGAAAGAGCAATTATGACTGATAAGGTCAGAAGAGATCTACCGCTTCAGATCAGTTACGCCTCAGCACAGTTCCATACAAGCATGACCTGTTTACAAGAAGGACTCGATATCAAATCTAAATACTACTTGAATAACCAGTCTGTGTCCCTTGCAACATGTATCAAAAACTGTCATATATGAAAAGGCGTATCAGAATATTCCTGAATAACAAACATTACAGAGCAGTGGTTCATGTGCATCTTGTTTATGTTCTGCCATACTGATGTACTGGAGACATTTGGCTCATTTTATGTTTAAAGCATCTATTCTTTAAGTTAGGATTCTAAAAGAAGTATCACTTTGGTACTGGTGCTGAAAGGCAGATACCATATTGGCACCAGCGCTCCCAAATGATAGCCAAACATATTTATTTACAACTCAAAAAGACACGAAGAGGAAGGAGGAAGTGGAGGCTTGGGGTTTGGTGAAGGTAGTGACGCGTGAGGGATACTGCCTGATAATTAAACAGAATGAAACTTAGGCAGACATGACATGACTAAAATAGCATCAGGCCCCACTCACAACAACAAAGCAAAGTGAAAAAGAAACTGAGAGTAAAGCAACACAAAAGAGAAGCAAGGAACTAGAGATGAAAGAGGGGTAAAGGAGACAAAGTTGTGGCGCAGTCCACTCGCTGTGAAGCCCTTCATGTGTGAGCCACTCCCATCAGTGGTTAAATTCATGGCTAAAATGTCCTCAAAGCTCCAGGCCTCCTGCCGCCGCTCAGCCCATTGTGGCGTGTTTTTAGCAGGGTTTGTGTCTCTGTGCGAGAGGGAGATTCAGCCATCAGTCACAAGTGACCCTCTGTGTACAGTCTCTGTTTCAACACTGTTTGCGTCCGACTGCTCTCGGTGGCGTCTACTTCCCCTACACAAGAGCTGTGATTACAACACAGCAGGAACCACATGGCAAACACACTCATAACAATAAAATGAGACAGTTTTGCGCCGCTTCCTCAAATGTTGCTCTGCGAATAACAAAAAAACATTGCTCAATCTACGCACTGAAGCTGTGCTTGCCGATGAGATTGCTGAAGTTAGAACTAAGACCTGATTTATCCCCGTCTTTTATCTCCTTCTCACACATACAGTCACGCACACGGTCTGCTAGTCAGGTGCTCGTCAAGCTCACATCCGCAACACTCACTTCAACCAACTGCCAACAACATTAGAAACACCTCATATATACAAAGTCTTTATCAAACACACGAATGTACGCAGTATTATTATCAGTGTTTCAAAACAGCTTGTCAAGTGTAGGTCCGTTTTATATCGCTCGCAGTAGTATTAGAGATGGCTTTTTGGACTCGGTACCAAAACCTGAGCAGAAAATAAACACAGATAACTAAGATAACTAGCCTTGCATTAATTCATGTAGCGACTGAGCAAAGTCTGGGAAGGCATCGGAGGAAGAGTGTGACGACATGTGACTTCACAGTTCCATCTGTGCTGCATGGATGTGCCAGACACACGCATAAAGTTACCCTGGCAACTGAGCTACAGCAGTGATTGGAGGTCACACAGAGAAAAGGCTTGATGTAGACCCGAACACCTCTAGAATATGTATAGGATCCAGAGGGAGGCTACAGCCTGACTGCTTCCAGGAATTTTACATGAACTGTGTGGTGAACATGATGTAATGCAGAGCAGGGAAACATAACCTGAGAAACACCAAGGGCTGAACCTGATGACGCATAAGCCCTACAGTGTTTTATCCCTTTCTCTTATAAACACACAGCTCTGATTCTGAGAGGGGAGTCTCATTTCACACACACAGATGTAATCTCTAACTAATCACATTTGCAGGCCTTGGACGGAGCAACTACACCACAGTGCTGAACAGATGGGCCCACGTACATGAGGCATCTCTGGGATTAGCCTGGCCCGGATGGCGGAGGTGGTATGTAGAGTTACCGAGGGACAGTTTAAAAAAAAAGTCGTTGGTCCTGAAATGACTGTGAGGGGAGTCTTATCCAAGCAGGTGTAATTATTCTGAGATGGAAAAACTGGATTTGCGTCTATGAATATATGGGATCTGCATGATTCTCTTCCTCTAAATACAACATGACCACATGTTTCAAAGAAGAACTGTTGGCTTACATCTTTGAAAAGACAAAGCATTTAGCTGTAGATGATTATGTGCTACACACAAAGCAGAGTAATTAAAAATAAAAACAGTACTCTAACCAATTGAGTTCAGCAAAACCTCCAGGTGCTCAAATTGTTTCTGTTGTTCAAGCAACAATTATGCCATGTGACGTTTTTGTTTACACTCAGGAAGAGAAACGAAGAACAGGATAAATCCTAAAATACACACTGACAATTCAATGCAGCATTTGCAAATAGGCATACAGATGGGACTTGTGTTGCTTAAGACCCACAGTGCAAAGCTGCATGCTGGACAGAATACTGAATCAACCATATTTTATTGGATTAAAACCTAAGCCCTAGTACTAAGACTACTTGGGTAAATGTTTCAGAGGCACCCTTTACACCCACTGACCGGTATCCTGCAGACTGAACTCTGGCTGATAATTTATAGCAACTCAGAGCATTCTCTTGGTTCAGCCTGAATATGATGAAGCAAAAACCAAAAGGAATTCCAAACAGATTTCTTCTCTGACATATGGACGACTAAGGACCTCCGGCATTTGGAAAGAATTAGGTTTCATCTCCTATTTTGGGCCGTGTAGTATTACTGTAGTATTATCTAACCACTTAAACAATACTCAGAACTGGTATGACTGCAAGCGTGAACAGTACCTAATGAATAAATAAATTCTGCATCTATTTAACTATCAAAGAAAATTGCTAAAGCCAAATGAGACCGTTTAGAGCCTTTTCTGCATAACACGACACCACAGTACTGTAAAGGCACGCCAGTCATGAGTCTGAACCGGTGACCTCTGGGTCATATGTTAAGTGTTGAGAACAGCAGCTCCACACAGCCATACTAAATATCGATATGGAACATTCCTCAGAGCCCTTTAAAATGGGGTGAGAGAGGCGAACAACAGCAACGTCACACAGGGACATTGACAAAGGGGGTGTTAGATGGGAGGTTTGAGCAGAGGGAGGCTTTGTTTAAGAGAAAAGGCGGACTAATAGTGAAGAGGGCGTGAATTCAGCGTAAATTAATTCTGCTTGACAGCTAACAGAACTAGCTCACTCACTCCTGTGCGAGTAGGCTAGGACTGTAATCTACAAACAACATGCCAGTGCAAATCTATAGATACTCCTAGTACACAACTTAACTGTAACTGTGGCCACTGTTACCAGATGATTGTCACGGATTCGTTTGACAGGAAAAGGTCAACATAGCTTAATTTCAGCTCTGATAAAACAACTAAGGTACATCCTAAATTCTTTTTGAACCATGGCATGTATCTGGCATAGACTTACAAGAAACAGACGCCTAATTGAAGACTATTACTCATTTAAACTGATATTATTGATCCACAAATTAGATTACATTTATGGAGGTAAATGGTTATCAAGTAGAATAGCTTGTTGAGTGTGTGGGAGTCTTACTTAAGAAATACCTACTAGCTGAACTTGGAAGGATCCTCTCTTTCTCATGATCTGAAAGTTTCCTTCATTTTAATGATTTCTGGCCATAGGGCTCGAAAATTGCTGGTTAGCAGAATTTAAAAAAAAAACACCCTCACGATTCGTCTTTTGTGCCTCTTCTGCAACCAAGACATGCTATGGTTGAGACAAGATAGACTATGACTGTACTCAGTATTGTTCGTGGGTGAACCCACGCCACACCCAAAGCACTCCCCGGAGGGTAACTGTGCAGGGGGTTCACCGCCAATGAGCTATCCAGAGTAGAGCGTCTGCGGTGGGGTATGACTGCTAAATGAGCGCTGCTGGGGCTAACTGCAAAACTGGGTCGACATAAAGTCCCCCGTCACCCTAAACAGAAGCAAGCTGTGGTAGCGACTGCAGTAAACAAAGTAAGACTGCAGCGGAGGAATCACAAAACGCCAACTAACTGACTCTCCTCACTCTTTCCTCAAAGGTTTCCACATTAGCACGTCTAACTCTGGCTAGCTTGAATCGTTAGCTCGGTTAGGGAGCGCATGATTTATTACTAGCATTATATCAAACTCCTCGGCGCTGCTTCTTGGTGTGCGGCGGGGCGGACTGTATCTTCACGTGGAGGAGGATGTAGAAATAATGGCTAAAATAAACCACTGCACCCAGCTACAGCGTTACAAAAACCCGGACCAGACCGTGCGTACAGCTTATCGTTCCTCTCACATCTCCCCACCTCTTGGTGGATGGCGATATACTTTGATAAGGGAGCATCCCGCACATAAAAACAAACACACCCAAGCCATTCGTGGGGCTTAACGTTACGTTAGCTAGCTACATCGACGGCTGCTGGGGAGGAGGAAGGCGGGGGGGTCTAAATGATGTCGCAAACGACCACAAACTTTGCCTCATATGGTTCAGTAACTCACCGGAGTGCGCCGTTTTCTTCTTTCTTCTCCTGGTATTCCAGCGGGTACATCAGAAAGACAGCGAGACAGCTAACAGTTTCTAGGCTAACGCTCAGGACACGACGATGCGCCTCCTCGCAACAGCTGTCCTCTGTTTTGAATGAGGGCTGAGGAGACGCACGGCTAACGGGCGGAGCTTCCAGCGAGCGTGCGGACCAGTCCGCCCATCATCCCCAGCCGCCCGGCTTAGTTTAGTCCTTTATATACAGGCGCCTTTTATATGTTTTAACATTATATACAGGTTTCTAATACAGTGCCGGTTCAAATATGGACACATGGGACTCACATACCCCGCCCCCCCCCCGCCTATTGTGATGACCTCAGGTTAAAGCGCCCAGAGATCTGAAAAAGGCGCAAAGTGCATGTCTTTGATTCTGACTCCCTCTTGTGGTCCAACCAGCGTGGTGCCCACAGCAGCTCTTGGGACTGAAACTGTCCAGCATTGTGTACAAGTGATTTCAGGACGAAACCCTACTGTTACTAACTATTCTAACGTCGAAATGATGTTTTTATTACACAGTTTTAATTACATTTTGCTCATCACCGACCATCTTTAAACTTTGAGCTTGTGCCTAAACAATTGTATACCAAAAAAAAAAAAAACACAGACAAAAGCAGAATTAATAACCAACTACTGTATGTGAATCATTCATTTTATTGCTTTTACATTTCTTGCACACATTTGCCCAAAACCTATCAATACAAACAGTCAAGTGGTTGCTGCTCCCTGAATTTCACTGTCCACAGAATGTAAATGAGGCACACGTCCATTTGACCATTCTGCTTTACAACTAACAACACATCACCTTCAACCTTTGAACTCCCAGACCTGGTTTTTGCTTGTGCAAACACAAACAACCTGACTGAACACCACATGTGCAGACAAACCAAAACTATGATAAAATAATCAATTATGCCACATTCACTCCCCAAACTTGAGCTGCCTTTTCTTCTCTAAACCATGCAGCTCCCTCGCTCGATTCTTCAGCTCCTCTGCTTTCTTCTCATCCTTTTCTGTACCATCCCCCAGTTTGTACATGCGACTGGCATTGGCACAGCCCCACACATGTCCCAGCTCACAAGCCCTGTTAGCGTACTTCAGAGCTAGAGTCATATCTGGCGCCAGCCCTTTGGAATTTCCCTCAATGAATAAAGCACTGAGGTTAAAGCACGAAGGAGCAAAGCCACCAGCACAGGCCTTCTCATAGTACTGCCGAGCTGTTGCAGGGTCAGATTCTCCTTCCATAGTTCGTCCGTCATGGGCTAAGAGACCAACGTTATGGCAGGCATCTATAGACTTCTTTCCTCCAGCGTTGCAGGAGCGCATAAAGCAGGAGTAGGCTGTTTTCAGACACTCTGTCACTCCACCTGGTGGAAAGATTTAGGAGATTGTCTTTATGCAGTGATCTTTATCTTAACGCAGAGAAGTAATGTAGAAAAAAGAGGTATTCAAATCCCCCCCTTACCTAGAAGTGCAGCAGTCAAAATTTTTATATAAGTAGTACACTACTACAGTTTTAGTATCCAAAACTAAAAGAACTCATTTAAAACATTTATTCAACTACTGATGTGTTCACATGTAAACAATCGTGTCATTGGTACATTAACATTAGTAACTTCATTACACTCACAGAGAAGCAGATTATAAAGTACATTGTGCCTTTCTTAATGTACTCATGTATTTACTCAATATGTTCTATGTATTGCTGTATTGATTAGTATCAATCCCACACATACAATCAAAATACACAAAAAGTATCACATCAATACTTTATGATGTTTCAAGCCCTGATGAGTTCATGAAATTATCTTTTAAATTTGAGAACGTTTAGAATTTTGTCCCAAAGACCAGAAAGGGAAAACAAGGAAAGCAATAAGCCACATTGCTGGTGTACCTTTTCCTGTGACATGGTAAGCCCCCAGTTTATAGCAGCTCTCCCCATGTCCGTTTGTTTCACAGTTATGTTTGAGCACCTGTGCTGCAGATTCATAGTTTTTCTTCACCCCTTCCATGTAGTCCGCGAGCCTTTGGCACCCTAAGGAAAACATGTCAGAAGGGTTGACGATGAGGCATACACAACTAAAACAAATCAAACATTCCGTTTCCATAGTTAGCTGGATGAGTTTCAGCACCACTGATCTGTGAACAGCGCTGCTATGTTACCTTCAGGATCCTTCTCTTTGTAGCACTGGAAGCTGTACTCCACTCCCAGGTTGTCCAAAAACTGCTTAACTTCATTTTCGTCTTCAAAGTTTATAAGTCCAGCCATATTTCAGCTAGCACCTCTGCCTTTTAACGTTGAAATAATCACATGTATTGATGGCTTAGCTCCCACCACATCCACTGCCACTGGTGACCTTGGAGACCGAGTAAATGAGCGGTTACAAAAGCGTTTCCTTAAAATTAAAATCGCAATAAAGATGGCTGCCGTTAATTGTAAAGTTGCTATAAAGTTGTTATACAACCTTACTACGATTACTCAAATAATAGGTTTCTCTTGAAAACCAAAGAAGAACGTGTCCATGTGTGTCTGTGTTCCTGGTTTCATAATCCTCCTCAACCGGCTTCCGTAGTCCAGCCCCCCTCGCTAATGTACTTCCAGTGCTATGACCTTTATTTACGGTCCGTCTCGTCAAAAATAGACCCGAGTGCTCGCCGTGAAAACTATACCCCCCCCCCCCCCCCCCCCACCCGACTCCTTAATTCTAGACCTTCGGTCGCTGCAGTGATTAGTCGGTATCTTTTAAACATGAATCCCGCTACAATAGACGGCTGTCGACGTGTTTGCACGGAGAGCGATTTCCCACAACGGAGGCGACAACAAGTGAGCTAGCTAGCTGGTTCGCCGCTAACGCTGTTCGGTGACAGATTAGCAAACGCCAGGCTCCCGGACAGGTGAACACTGCAGTCTGAAGCGGCTAAAAACGGAGCCGCCCGACGGCTAACAAGATAAGCGGTAGTTTTTCGTGGTGAACAAGACACCAGTCTCGATTGCATAAGCTAAAACTAGAGCGAGGTTTGTTTTTGTTTTTTGTTTTGTTTTGGGTTTTGTTTTTTTTTTGCTCTTTTTTAAAGCTATGACCATGGCCTGTAGTTTCCTAAACACGGTAAGTTTCGTTTTTTCTTTCAGTTAATTTGTGTGATGTGTTTTTATGTGCTCTTGTTATCATTTGGGGGAAAAAAACGCCTATGAACAAATTTTATTAACTAAACGCATCAACATGAGCAAAGATCCTCTTTTTGTTTTCAGGACGAGGCGTCTCCAGCGGCTCTGACAGACCTGTGTCTGACCTATGTGAGCCAGAATCTGGAGTGTTTCTGTGTGAAGCGCCCTGACGGCTCCCTGTGCTTCAGAGAGGCTGTACTCTTCCCACAGGAGTTAGCAGACCAGCTGCTGGCCAAGATGGCCACTGAAGGTAAACCTGGACCTCGAAAGACACTGCTGAACCTGAGCCATCACCTCGAAAATAAAAATTCTTAACTTGTACTCATCTCTTGATTGACTTTAGACAGCTTCTGTGCCTCTGTATCATAAGGGGAAAATGTGTGCCAGTTAAACCAAAACCTTGTCCTAGGTAAACAGAGGCACTATTGTGCAAAGCTCAGTTCTGCTCAGTACTTCATGGGTTTAAAGATGAACTTTAACACAAGTCCGTTATGCTACAGGTCTGCTGAATGACAGCACAGTGGGTGTGTTTCGGAACTGCGAATACCTGCGGCTGAGACGAGCCTGCATCCGTACAGCGCGCATCTCTGCTGAGGCCTTCCAGAAAGCTCTCTGTCCTCACAGACTGTTGGAGCTGGATGCTGCCAGGGTTAATGCAGACCTCACTATTCATGATATTCTTCAGGGACTGGCTACCAACAAGTACTGTCAGGTAAAGTGAGAGTATGTTTTTAAGTAAGTTGTGTTAGTTAAACGCCCTTTTCTCACTCAATGCTAAAACAATAACCTGTTATTTTGTTTTTTCTCAAACACCCCATAGGAGTCCCTCCAGCGACTAAGCTTAACAGGTCTCACCATGTCCTCTCTGGAGGAACCAATCCGTTATCGTTTCAGCTCCCTCCAGGGCCTCCGCTCGCTCTCTCTAGCCAATGTAGACTTCTATGACTCTGGGCTAGTCGACGTGTGTTCCCTGCCTCGACTGGAGAGCCTCGATCTCTCCAACACCTCAGTCACCAACCTCAGTCCACTGCTAGGCCTGAAGGAGCGGCTGCGTTCACTAACACTGCACCAGCTGAAGAGGCTGGAGATGAGCACTGCTCAGCTGCTGGGGGTCATACGTCAGTTGGATGTACTGCAGGTTAGTGAAAGGGTAGAGGAGCTTAGTGTGGCACTGTTTACTATGCTTTGAGGAGAACGGTATTTCTGTGATTTCACAAGCCATGTTTGTTTGTGTGTGTGTGTTTGGGATGTTGTGAAACCCTGACTATGCAGCACCTGGACATCAGTGATGATAAGCAGTTTACCTCTGATGTGGCTCGTCAGCTGCTTGGACAGCCGGGGATCCTGCCTGCTCTCGTTTCCCTGGATGTGTCCGGGAGGAAACAGGTGTGTGTTTTGCACTGATCTATGAGTATTGTAAAAAGAGCATACAGGTATAAGTCAAGTTGTCATTTCCTATGTGTGCGATTGTTATAGGTTACAGATGCAGCTGTTAAAGCATTTGTTAAGGAGAGACCAGGGATGACCTTTGTGGGACTTCTGGCCACAGATGCTGGCTTCTCTGATTTCCTTTCTGGAGAAGGAAATCTAAAGGTAGTGTAAATATTTACATGAACGCTGATGTCTGCGTATATAGATATAGGTTTGCTAAACTATCTTTTGCATGTGGACAGGTAACAGGCGAAGCTAACGAGACCCAGATCTGTGAGGCACTGCGTCGCTACAGTGAGAGGGAAGGCTTTGTGAGAGAAGCTCTGTTTCATCTGTTCAGCCTGACCCATGTCATGGAGAAACCACGGCCTGACATCCTTAAGGTGAACTGACAATTAAGTATTGATTTTCTTGCTTCATCTCTAAGAAAAAACAATGTAGGTTATGACAAGTTGACAAGTTGTCAGGGCATTAAGACAAGTTACAAGTTTTTATCATGCCTAAGCAATGGTAATAATGTTAGATCTTAACCACATATGTAGTTGGTGCAATGTCAGCCACATTGCCTCCTCCAGTGTATTATGTCAAAGCCCTGCACAGTCCAAATATGCAAAACTCAAGTTCCTCATCAGTCTCACTTAACACAATATTACTTCCTTTTTTTCTAGCTGGTGGTTTTGGGTATGAAGAATCACCCTGCCACTCTGAATGTCCAGCTGGCAGCAAGTGCCTGTGTGTTCAACCTGACCAAACAGGACCTGGCAACGGGGATGCCAGTTCGACTGCTGAGCACCGTCACTCAGCTCTTACTGGAGGCCATGAGGACTTTCCCCAACCACCAACAGGTAGTTTTATGGTTGCACTGCTGTCTTGGTGGCACACATCATCCATGTCATATCAGTCACAATAAACAAAAACAGTTTGTCAAAGCAACGACGACTGCATTTAGCAGGTCCCTTTCACCTGATACGGTTTACTAGAAGAGGGAGCTTTGAGGGAAAAAAGGGAATTTGATTGTCCATTGGAAACTTATTCCCATGGATGAAATATGACAAGTGTTTTTTGTGGTCACTGGATAATAAAACATAAATAAAATGATAATAATGATAATGTTAAAACTACAATTCCCCCCATGAGCACTTTCGTGTTTACATTACAGATTATTTTTAGTCAGTTCTTTTCCTCCTATACGTTTCTGCCATCTGTGTATATATTCTTCTTTCCCAGTCTGAACTTATTTGTGCACATGAATAAATTTCAGACATAAGACGAATTTAAATGAACCCGATAGGTCTAGTGACGGGGGGGGGGGGGCCTGCAGGTCATGGTGAGACTCACTATTAGTTGGGAAACACTCGAGAGATGACAAATATGTGTGCAATCTGAATTGTGACAACCTGAAAATTCTGATGTGTTGGTGGGGAATTTCCACAACCAAAAAAGCAGGTTCCCCTTTTCGGTGCGTCATGGACTGACTGAGTGTAAGTTGTTCAGCCAGCTCAGTGTTGGACTTCTTCCAATGCCTTGGCACAAATTGTTTCTGTTATGTTATCAGGAGGCATTTACGGGCAGTACATCCAACTTAGCACCTTTGTCACTAGATTTACCAACTTTTCAGACTTCTTAGGCCATTTTTTTTCCAAAGGTCCTAGCAGAAAATCTAGCAAGTTTTTGGACAATTCTTAGCTACTTTGTCTAGAACAGGGTCTCCAGTTTTGCTCCATTAATGCGAGATTGGTACAAACATGTACATGAAAACAGCTTTATTGGGAATTCGGCTGAATTAAATTACTGTATGTGTGAGCTCAGAGAGTAGGAGAGAAGTAAAGTAAAGAAGAGGTAATGGTAAAGGCTGAAGCCTTCAGCTCTCCGTCATTGCATCAAATATGATGCAGTGACGTCATGAATGTGCTAATTATCGTTTTACATTATCTAGTGACAGTGACTTTCCGAGCAGGCTTTACCTACTTCCCATTGAAAGTAGTTGTTTACAGAAGTTCCACAACAGTTTTCAATTATGTCCTCAATTTCATACATTCATCATATACGGTCCAGCCATGTATTAGGTTTTGACCTAGTCTTGTTGTTTTGGAGATAAAAGTGTAGCAAATAGCAAATGTAGTGGTGCAGTGGTTAGCACTGTCGCCACACAGCAAGATGGTTCTGGGCTCGAACCAGCTGACAAGGTGCAGTTTATGTGAAATGGCTCCTCTAAATCGCCCGTAATTGCCCTGTGATAGACTGGCGACCCGTCCAGGATGGGAGCGTACAGCTAATGGATGGATGGATAATTATACTATTTGAAATTGTAAGTATTGTTGTTTTGATATTTAATTTAAGCAATCTGGAAGCAGTTGCATAAAGGGGGCACAAAAAGAAGAGCACACAATGTTAACTCCAAATTCACGCAGTAACACGAGAGAACATGTCTGTGTAAACATTTTGCTGAGCGTGTAGAACACACAGAAATCGTGTAGCGTTGTTCAGGTTCTGCACTGATGCCCACTTTGGTTCCTGTGTCTACAGCTGCAGAAGAACTGCCTGCTGTCCCTGTGCAGTGACCGCATTTTGCAGGAGGTTCCATTCAACAGGTGTGAAATGCATATTTTACAGTGGTATTTTAAGTTCATTTTAACATATAGGTATGTATATGTATATGGTGTGCCCTTAAAATGGGTACTGAGTTATTTAAAAAGGACTAAATATATAAAAGATCAAAGCAAAGGAGGAATCGTGATTGGTCATAATGTAAACGCTTCTCTATGAAAGCTATTTACAGTTGGCAATGTTTTGCTCTGTCTTTCTGTTTTAAAGGTTTGAAGCTGCCAAACTAGTGATGCAGTGGCTCTGCAACCACGAAGACCAAAACATGCAGAGGATGGCTGTGGCTATCATTTCCATCCTGGCTGCTAAGGTTCATTACATGTTGTGATGATGTATTAATATCGTGTGTGCTGCTGGTCATGCATGCTTTGGACATTCGTGGGGCTTAAACCTTTTAATGTTTGCTTTTTCAAGCTGTCCACAGAACAGACGGCTCAGCTGGGAGCAGAGCTGTTCATAGTGAAGGTAAGATGCTCATCTCAGCTGTGTTGTCTTCCACCGTTGCTGGTTTACCAAAAAAAGGCAAATTTTCCTCTCAAATATTCGCTGTCTGCCCCGCAGCAACTGCTCCACATTGTGCGTCAGAAGGCCACTCAGGGCTTGGTGGATGCCACCCTCAAATTTACACTGAGCGCACTCTGGAACCTCACCGATGAGTCGCCTACAACGTGCCGCCATTTTATTGAGAACCAGGGGCTGGACCTGTTTATTAAAGTTCTAGAGGTACACAGAGATGTCAACATGTACATGTAAAATAAACAAAATTGCTTAGAGAAGATTAATATGCCAGCTACCATACCATCACACTTAATCATGTGTTGCTCTGTGGGGCGGGCTGACTCACTGTTGTTTTGTTTCCATGACCCCCCCTCCTCCTCTCCCACCACACTCTCGGCAGTCCTTTCCCAATGAGTCTTCTATTCAGCAGAAGGTTCTGGGTTTGCTGGTGAGTTTAGTCCTCTGTTACTACCCTTTAGAAAAACTGACTGTTGAATAAATTTACAATATTAAGACATTATTATTCAGCTTTCACCTTTTGTCGTGTAGAACAACATAGCGGAGGTCGGGGAGCTGCACGGAGAGCTGATGGTGCAGGGGTTTCTGGACCACATCAGCACTCTGCTGCACAGCCCAGAGGTGGAGGTCAGCTACTTTGCAGCAGGCATCCTTGCACATCTGACGTCACGAGGAGAGGAGGCCTGGACGCTCAGTCCCGATCTTCGATCCTCGCTGCTGGAGCAGCTGGTAGGAACGAGCGACACTACTCATAACTAATGAACATGAACACTGTATGCAGTTGTATTGAAAAGTTGGTTTGAGATTTATACATTTGTGTGTATCTCTAGCACGCTGTCATTATGAAGTGGCCCACACCTGAGTGTGAAATGGTGGCCTACAGGTGAGCAGCAGCTTCTCTATAATAATGAAACAGAAAGAACACAGTTACATAAAGGCAAGTAGGCCCATACCTCACTCAGAATTTTATCTTTAGAGGCTTATTCAGCAGGTGAAAATGACAATTTGAACATTTATAACCTAGAAACCTAAAAATTATGGAAGGATCTATAGCCTAGATTTATATCAAAGGTGTATTACCTATGGTTTATTTTGGGAAATGGGCCGTACAGGTTGTTATTAGAATGTTCAACGTGCACCTGAGCTTTTTTTCTTCTTTTTTTGCTGAGACTCGACTTATTAAACTTTATAGCTCAAGTGATAGGATGACAATTTTAAGATACCTCTGAGAGATGAGTTCAAAAGATCCAATTGTAGAAGATGCCTTGAAAACCATATAAAGGAATAAATCCTGTGGACACTCACATACATGTAGCATACATATGTGACATATCATATTCTCTCATTCTGTAGGTCATTTAACCCCTTCTTTCCCCTGCTGGAGTGCTTTCACACCCCTGGCGTCCAGCTGTGGGCAGCATGGGCCATGCAGCATGTCTGCAGCAAGAACGGTGAGACACAGATGCATGCACGTACTGTACGAAACCAAGAGTTGTGTTTTGTTGCGTTCAGCCTGTCACTGACTCACCTCCCCAAACCGCTCACAGACTTGTGTGTTTAACCATTGTGTCTGCAGCCGCTCGCTACTGCAGCATGTTGTTGGAGGAGGGCGGCCTGCAGCAGCTGGAGCACGTTCACGCACACCCACAGACCCACAGAGATGTCAAACTGCTGGCCACGAGCATTCTGGAGAGCCTGCAGCGCCACAGAGCCCGCACCGGCCAGCCCGTACACACACTCACAAGTCGCCGCCCACCACCACAATAACCTCACCGAGGTAAAGACACACACTACTGGTCATTTTCATGTCGGTCTCACACTGCCTGGGGATTTTTCATTCCCTCACATTTTTTTCTTTCAGAAAATAAAGCTCCCTGACCAGGAGGAGGACATTAAAATGGGTCGCACCACCACTAAGGGGATTTTGTATGTGTGCGTGCGTGTCTGTGGTATGCATATCTCACGCACAAACACACTTTATCAGGAACTCCTAGAAAGTCGACATTAAAGGACAGAGACTACGCAATTCTTTGCACACACACACACTAACCTTATTTATTTTCTTTGTGTTTGTTTCCAAACAAGAGTATTTCTATGTGCTAATGTTGTGATTTAAAAAAAAAAAATTTTAATTATGATAAACTGTTGGGTCAGTTAAGATCAAATTCTCAACGCAAGGTTTGTATCCGCTCTTGTTAGTGTGACTTGGACATCATGAGGATTTTCGTACCAAAAACATGTCAGTGCACACATACAAACCTCGGACGTCCACGTGAGAGTCGTCACTCTCCAGCCCCTGTATGTCACTGAGGGCTCAGGTTGTCTGAATTGGTTGGTTAGCTCATTAAATATACGCATGACGCTGCTGTGAGCTCAAGCATGCTGGAGTTTGTCTGAATGCTTGTACTGTTCATTTTAGGAATGCCTGCTTGTTTGTTTATAGCAGTGTTCTGTTCACTGAAACCCACGCCTCTGGGTCTGCAATACTACTGTTGCTCTCCTCTTCATTTAGTCTTTTATCAGCTAATGCCTTTGATTCGATATGACAGGACACTTGCCGAGGGTGTGTTCAGTGGGTTCAAATGTTCCAGACATTACAGATGAAAACCTAAATTATAGAGAAGATATATTTCTTTAAGAAACAACAGTGCTCTTTCTCTTCTAAACATTTTGGCAGCCCTGAGTCAGTCGTGTCAACGGCAAAGCCGGCAGTGCTGTAAATCAGAAAACCTAAAGTAGGATTCACGTGGTTAGTTGAAATTATAGAGTACTACAGTCAGTTACGTCTGGTTAAGTGCAAATGTCCTTTCTGGACACAAATGGCAATAATGATGCGGTCAGTATCAGTCATGATGGGTGTACAATTGTGTGTTAAGTCACAGCTGTTTTCTCTTTGAGAATATATTGTATATATTGGTATGTTTGCTGTGCTTCCTACCACGTCCAGGTGTCTTAAAGACAGAGACAGCACTTCGCTATGAGCATGTGTGTATGTACATCTGTACCAGTATCAGCTTCTTAAGGAGTGTATGTATAATGTACATAATAGAAAATGCGGGAGAAATAGTCATTATTAAGGACTGGTTGAATTGGTTGCATGGAAATTATTCTATTCTATATTCCATTTTTTTTTGTCTTTTTCAGTTTATCTGATTGAGACACTCCTGTAGAATAAATAAGGGGAAAATGGAGAGGAGACACTTGTTTACCCAGGAGTGAGTAGGGGCTGTTGCTGGAAATATTCAAGGGTATTTCTCTTATCTGAAACCACTTGTGTGACATTAGTACCTTCCAGGGTGCCATTTTACCAGGTACACCTCTGCTGTCTAGAGAAGTCACCATGTGCTGTAACAGCTGACCCTGACGCCCACATTCTCCTTGCTTAATAACGTTACCATTTTCTATGCAATCAAAAGCAATGTTAATTTTTACAAACACCTTCTACAACCATGATGACACTTTAAAAAGCAACAGCGTCCCAAGACTTGTATGGAAAATGTGTCCGTTAATGGAAATAAATAGAAAACTTTCAGCTACAAATGGTACTCGAAAATGGGCGTTAGCAAAACACACATCACCTCATCTGCTCTGTGAATTATGGCCTTGTTTTCTGTTAGTTAGCTGTTGTATGAGCTTGCAAATTATGCATGCATTTCAACACGGACAAAGAGCAGCAGATGACACAGAACCTGTTTTTGCTCTTTTCTGTTGCTCCTTCTGATATATTGGATTGTTTAGTTGAGCCCCTGAAGATCTCCCTGGATGAAAGCCAGTTTGTTTTTGTTTTTTTTTTTCAAACAAGGAATTTAATACAGATGGAAAATGCAAAAAGTAGAGATACTGTACGTCTGCCATGACTGTGCCATGTTGCTGCTAGGAGTCGCGTTTTCAAGTTTGGAAAAATAAAGAATGTACATTCCCATAAACTGGAGATGACACTTGTTGTGCCTTTTTATTCAGTCACTTCCAAAGATGGTGCTCCTATCACCAAGGAATGTGTGACTAAAAAAAAGCAAGAACAGCCAACAGAAAACTCTTACACATATTACACTGCTACAAATCACCTTTTGTCAGATTAATCCTGACTGTCACACTACTCCACCTGACCATAACTAATGTATTGACACTGCACACAGTCAATTGTCCATCAGACACGAGGTTACAGAGCGCTGTGTGCATGTCTGTGGGAGAGAAAAATTCAGTAACTCAGAAGCGTCTACTCCCCAGTGTACCGCGGAGGTCTCTTCTCTATGAAGGCAGCCATACCCTCCTTTCTGTCCCGCGTGGGGATGACCTGAAAAGAGAGGGCAAGGGTTACAGCAGCGCAGATGATGATGTGACTGCAGGCAGCCTCAGAGGGTTTAGACTTGAGCATCAGAGCTGAATCCAAATAAATTCTGTTCAGAGCTTATACTGATTTTTTTTTTTTTTTTTAATTTTATGTTTTTACGGGCACCAACACATTGGACTGAGCTAAAGTCTTTGGTTAATGGTCGTCTGAGTATTTTGAGTAAACACTGAAAGTCTTACCCGAGCATAGCACATCCTCTCTATAGCCATTGCTGAACCGATGTCAACCTGGAAGAGACTGATTTCAGTCGCTATGGCCACTGATGGAAAATAATGAGAAAACATGATTTATGAGTCACTGTGTACCTCAACGCCTCTGTTCATTGCTTCTTTTGCCATCCGCACAGCGATAGGAGCCTGGGCAACAGAAAGGAAACACAACACAGTCGGAGGGTGATAGGTTTGATATGAGGTCCTGTTCAGACTAATAAATAAAAGCAACTAATAACAAAAGTTAAAAAAAAATAACAATGTACCATACATGCAAAGCACAGCGAATATAACCTCAAAACATAAAATACTGAAATCTGTACAGCACATGCATGAAATGTAGTGTAATAAACCATGAGCCAGGCAAATAACAAAAAAAAAAAAAACTCTTTCATTTAATGAGCTGCTGCTTTCGACTATTTGACCATAATCACAGATTTGCGTCTCACAAACACAAATAAGTTGCAGTCAAACAAATGGCGATGGAATTTTTCTTCTAAAGCTACGACTAAAGTTTCACTCAGCTGTTTCTCGTGTGTATAACACGCAGTTAATCAGTTACATGTATTCTGCAACATTAAACATTTACATAATTTATATGTTGCCAAACTTATTTGCTTATTACCTCCTGCATCCTTTTTTACTTTCATTCCATGCAAACTCCTGCCACTCATTCAACCCACACCAACACGAGCATGTCTGTGACTGTGTGTGTGTGTGTGTGTGCTGAGCTATTTGTGGTCCATTTCTCCACTTGACTGCCACTCCGGCCCTGCCCGACTGCAGGCATCTGAACTGGAGTGAAAGAAATATGGAACGACAGAAGCCTGGAGAGAGGGAAAAGAGGAGGGGGAGGGAGAGAGGGGAAGGTGGGAAGAAAACACCAGGAAGAGAGGAGGGCAGAATGAAAAGAGGAGGACAAGAAAGCAGGAGAAACGAGAAGAGGTTGTTTCAGAGAAGAAGAGGTAAGAGAGCTGGTGGCTGCCTGAAGGAGGAGGAGGAGGAGGGATGCATCAGTATCTGAGCTGTGGCAGAATGAAAAAGTGTGTGTTTGTATTCTAACCTGTGGCAGTATCTCTCTGGCCAGGCTGAGTGCCTCTCTGTAGGCAGCGTCTCCTGTCTGGTTCTGTTCTACAGCTCTGTTTACAAGCCCCATCTCCAGAGCTGTCTGCCCTCCCACACGCTTACCTGATAACAGACAGACAGCGAGAGTGTGATACACGAAACCCTCGCCGAACGATAAGCTTCCTGCGCCCACAGCAAGGTGTCAGCGTTTGTGTAATACCACCTGTGAAGATGAGCTCTTTGGCCAGAGTGATGCCGACCATCCTCGGCAGCCGCTGACTGCCCCCTGCAGGACAAACCACTTCAAGGTCAACTTCTCGTGGCTGCTTTGTCTCTCTGCTAAGACACTCAGTACAGTGCGAGGTCATTTTTGTGACCTCTGTCCGTCTTACCCGCCCCTGGGAGCAGCCCCCGTGTCGTCTCAATCAGGCCCATCTGTGCCGAATACGCTGAAACACACACATACAGAGGACAGTTGAAGGTCTGAGCTGCTCAGCTATGCCATTAAGCTAGGGCGGGCATAAAGTCTGACTGATGGCTCTGTCAGAGCAACAGACGCAAACACCTGCTCACCTAGCTCATCAGCTCTCAGCCAATCAGTGAACTGCCGCGCCTAATATGACCAATCACATCTAGATGCAGCTGCATGAACAGCTGGGCAGATGTGTCTGGCTTCACCAGCCATCATTGCTCCCTGAGCTCATCAGTGGATTGGGTGAAATGGGTGAAAAACTTCTCAGGAACAACAACAGATGTGTTTTAGCCTCAACACTGTGTTTTTATAACAGATTTAAACTAATTTGATATAATTGAAAAGCTTAACTCCTTAACATCCAGTTTCGACCTCTGATAGCTGCACCATTCCAGGCAATGGAAATAGCGTCAGGTTTTACATATTCCTTTTAAATTCAATGTGAGTTTGTAATGACAGACCACTCCTTGTTAAGGATGAGAGACACTCCCATTTTTGTGCAATGATAATAATCTATCCCAAATAAAAAGGTTACTTTTTATTTGGGAATATAAAATACCCATAAAAAGGGAATATAAGCCCTGTAGTGGTATCTTTTGTGTGGAAAACACATCGAAGCCATAACTAGTATGAAAGTTTGAACCACTTCTGTGTCAACAAACACAGGATAATTTGTTAAGGCTGCATGAAGTTCTTACTAAACTCAAAATTTGACTGAAGTCAGAAAAAACAAACATAATTTTGTGTCTCTGAATGTTAATTAATCTTATGTCAGCACACCCAGGTTGAGAGCGACTGTCCGAATCTACACTGATAGGGATGAGGGAGTTGTCAGTCGAGAGGAATGGCCCTCAGTGGATGTTCCTGTCCTCCACCGTCCTGTTTGGAGTCAACCACTGATCTAACATGACTGGATCTGTGACAGCTGTGAAGAGAATATGACATCCCCTCTCCAACTCCATTAATGTCACCCGAAGTTAGAGAGAAGAATGTAAAATCTATCCAAGTGTGATGCAGACTCATCCAGCTCAGGGTTGATAGGTGAAGGTTCGGCAGTGACTCACCAGCGGTGCGGAGGTCACAGGCCAAGGCTAGCTCCAGTCCACCTCCCAGGGCGACGCCATCCATGGCTGCGATGGTTGGCATGGGCAACAATGCTACAAAGGCATCACAACAAAGAGAGGGATGTTCACAACTCCTATTTAAAGTGAAACAAAGGTGAGACTAATCATTCAACTATCTGTCTATTCTCGTTCCTACCTATCTGAGTCATGAGGGAACGCAGGCCGTGAACAAACAGATCAGACTCAGTGTTGTTCATCAGAGCTCTCTCTTTCAGGTCTGCACCTGTGTATATGTGTATACACATGGTTTAGACAGGCTTTGATCAAATATGTAGATGCCTGGCAGGTTTGAGATGTTTCAGCGGACACTCACCAGCACAGAAAACCTTCGGTACTAAGCTCCTGAAGATAACCACACGCACTGATGAGTCACTGGACAGAGTGGACACCAGCTCCCTCATCTGCACTCACAGGACACAGTGCCTCAGTCGGTCTGGTGTGTGTGCATGTGTGTGTGTGTGTGCTTGTGTGATGGAGAAGTCTGCTCACCTGTGACACAAACACGTGGCCCAGAGCGTTTCTTGCATTATGTCGGCACATCAACACCTCCACTATCCCTGAGAAAAAGGAAGAAACATGAAGAGACAGCTAGATAATCATTTTCACTGTTTTGGATCAATTGACTGCTATTATTAATGATTTCACTGCTTCTTGTTTCCTTCTCTGTACACAGTTGTAAGAAATTGTTTAAAATTACAGGTTATAGAACAGATTCCTAGTATTTATATTATATCCTGATGTCAAATAATTTACCCAGAGACAAGTTAACCCACCCCCGGTCATTTTAATAATATTCCAGAAATGCCATCACCTGTGGAAATATGACCTGTTCTTCAACAAGTAAGCAAGTGCAGACATTTGACAGGAGGTATATGCTTTATGCTTAAGATAAAAGGTGCCGGTCAGTATTTCTTTGTGTGTTAATAATGGTGGGTAACAATACGGTGCGTCCCTACCCTGGTCTCCCTCTTCTAGCCGCTTTAAATGCACCTCCACGGAATCTGCAGCCTCTGTGTGCTGCCTGCGGCTGTGTGCGCGACTGTACGCCGTTAAAGGGCGACCGTCGCCGGCCAGCATTCGCTCTCCGTCGCGGTGAATCGAATGGGCGGTTCGGTTGTGCGTTCCGCGCAGAAATGCAGCCATGCACCGCCACGATGAGCACCTCGGCCCGGCTACCCTGCGAAGGAGCGTTGTCATGCTGGCCGATCGTTTACAGTGCAGTTTCCAGAAGTGGGAAGACTGCTCAGCAAAGTTGTAGGACATTTACAGGAAGTTTAGAGCGGGTTTCTTCCTGTAAGAGGAGGGACTTGGTTGTTCCTATGTGCTGAGTGACAGACAGGTTCATACAAGGTTGTACACAACAATAATATTGAACCCAAGGGGGGAGTTGTAGGTTTCAGCAGTGAGGATCACTTCCGCGTTCAAAAAGCTGCAGTTCTTCGGCTGACGCTGGGGGCTGGCTCCAGAAGTGAGCAATTCTCCATTGTCCCTCATGTTAAAATAGCCAACTTTACAGCCATATATATTTAAAATTCTTACATTAAATTTAGTTTTAAAATTCTTACATCAAATTAGGCCGTGGTTACGTTGAGTGACAGCCCCATAGACAGGCACTGGCAGTTAGCTCTTTGCTAAAGCATCGGCCTCCTACCTCCAGCGGTTGACAGGTGCTGCAGTGTCCGTGTTTGTTTGCCAATGTTTGGATAGGTTTTTGTGACAATATGGCTTGTAGTGTAGACTATACTAACCGACCGTCGAAGGAGTCTGTGTTGCAGTTTTTTCGGTAAGTAAATTTCTCACTATTTTACCTGGATGTTTGCACTAATTAGCATGTATTAGCGTATTTAGCCGCTGGCTTATGACTTAATTGCTGCTGATACAGATAGAGGACCGGAGCAGCTAATGTCAGGAACGCTGTTGCGGTGTGTTCCGTGCTCTCAGAGTCCGTTTATTGCGGGAACACTAGGCTACACTTTTATTTCGACTCATTTTTCTGTTTAAAAAGTCCGACATTGCATGGACAGAGCAGCTCCGTCTGTAAGCGGCTGCTGCTGTTTGTGTGCTACTGTAACTGTAAGCAGATAGTGGGTGGAGGCAGCGGTGAAAGCCGGTAAATATTTAATAATATAAACCTCTCTATCTGAAACAGTCATGTTTAAAACACAGCAGCAACATTGTGATCTCTGTTGTATGCTGTGTGTCGCGGTTACGTGGGGTCGAGGTAGTCGGGTCGGACTCGGGGACTGTGGATGTAGCTGCGTGTAGCTGCCGCTTAGCTGATTAGCCTTAGGCTAGCTCGGTTACTCCGAGCTAAGCAGCCGGGTTCTCGGCCGGCTGACCCGTAGAGTAACCGCGTCTTCGTCAAATATGGAAAGTACACTCCCACTAAAATCCAAGATGGCGCAGCTCAAATGCCCATGGTTTGGTCACAAACGTCCATGTTTTATACAGTCTATTGTTGAACCTGAAGTCTTGAAGTGACTTGACTGAAGTGATAGTATTTTTTATAAAAGGGGAAATTTTGAACTACTCAATCCCAGTCACTATTTCACTCAGCAAGACTCAAAGTGAAAATTTTGCATCTGTGAAAGTTTTATTTTTACTTCCTCAGTCTACTCCTCCTCTCCTCTACACACACACACACACACACAAACACACACACTGTCCTCCAGCCTGCTGCCCCTGTCTCTGGAGTGTCCAGTCCAGTCTTTGGCCAGACAAAGCAGGTTGTTGAGGTAAGGTTTTCCGTCAGGCTGCCCGTGTCTAGCCTGATCATGCATTATTGAGCAAGTCTTTACAGGTTATGCAATTACACAGTCAGACAGTGGGTCTGATAGCACAACAGTCTGGGACCCAGGACTGTGTTTGTGTGTCTCTGTGCATGTGACCCAGACTATTTATGAAATATTACAAAGTTATTTGAGCTTTCATGTACTTCAGATTACATTTATATTGATCAGGTTACTTTCCCTCTGTCACAGCAAGCACATTTTTATTGTCCATTTTTATTGCTGCCTGGCTTTGTTTGCTCTCCTTAATGAATGTGGATACAAATGACTCTGGGCAGTGAATCATATTCATTTGTAAATGAGACGTGAATGTATCATTAGTGCAGCGTGTAGGTGGCTGTGTGTGCTCCAGGGCGTCGGGTCAGCAGGGTGGGCAGAATGAAGTGGATAAAGTGAAACCGAAACTATAACCATAACAGCACAGATGCACATTAATCACATTTTGCTCATGTAAATGTGACCTCTGATCAGAGAGTTAATGGATAGAGTGGAGAGAAAGAAGAGAAGACCCGACAGGTAAAATGAGAGATGTGTTAAATTTAAATGTTAAGGTCTGTAGGTTCTGTTGCAGCGGAGTGAAATGTCAGATGGGGGATTTGGAGGGGAATAGGTTGATTAGATTTGATGTCTGGCAGGTGTGTAGTCCTCTTCTCATGTGTACGTGCCTTGAGATGGAAAACTGATGGTCGGTGGCACTCGCAGTTTGAGCGTGAGGGTTTGTGAGTGACAGGAAATTGAGCCTGTTGGACTGTGACTGGCACAGACAGTTTGTCCCTGGACTCCGGAGACTCAGGTTGGACACACGTCACAGCTGGAACACTGAGGACTCTGAGACACACACACATAGCCCAAGGTTCCCGTTAAGAGGAGGAGAGGGGCTGTTTTCTCTGGAGTGTTTCGGGGAGACTAATGCACATCTTCTCCTTGCCTCTGCCCCTCTGTAAGCCCTGTCTATAGCAGCATCACCTGGCTTTAACTGGACAGATTCACATCTCCCTCTGTCAACAAACATCCTTGACATGGCAACCCTTACCTGATGCCAATCTTGCAGCATTTCCCCTCCAATCCTGCAGGGGTCAGCCTTGTATCAAAGAGTTGACTAGAGGACCGTGGACTCTGTCCTGTTGCTCTTCTGCTCCTTTTGCCCTCTAATGCAGTCACAACTTGTGTTATGGATGTGTGGACATTTGCTGGCTGTTTCCATGTTCGTGTGCCCTCAGACATGAGCTCTCTTCACCATCCTTGTTCAAAAGATTCCTCTCTCCACCTCCTCCATTTCCTTCCTCTTCTTTTCCTCCCATCAGAGGAGGGAAGCGACGTGAACAAGAAGCAGAGCGCTGTGTAGACTGCAGCAGACCAGCCTCACTGTCATCAAAGCCCAGGGCTGAGACTGGGCAGGGAGGCCTGGTGATGGGGCACAAGGCCGGGCATGAGTCAGAGGGAGTGAGTGGCGTCCTGTTACTGTATGAGATGGAACAGTGATCCGCTCAGGGCGTGTACAGTGTTTTTGACCTTTGTGTCAGACGTTTTATCACACAGATATACTAAATACTAACACACACGGCTGTCCCTCGTAAGCTTAGTCTACATTCATGGGCTTTTCCTCCAAATTGCAAGGTGACTACCTTTTAAAAAAAAATATCCCCCTGGCTGTTTTAACTTATGTAAGGAGCAAATTTACTTATGAAATCATAGAAGAAAACAACAGTTGTGCGACACTGCCATGTTTGTTGTCATTTGTGTGTGTGTGTGTGTGTGTGCATGCATGCATGCTCGTGAGTGTGTATGAAGGGGTAGGACTTGGGTGGCTGCCATTATGTGAGCACATTAACTCCATGAAAATGAACAGAGGCAGGGTTCAGTGGATTAATTCGCGTCTGTTGATGCTGCAGAACAAAATGCACATATGGAATCTGTGACACTTGCTAATACTCATCTATCACTCATTAATACTATATGTAAAAATTTCAAACATATTAAAGAGTGAGTCTGCCAATATTCTATATATTCCATATTGTTTTCTATAGTCCATTCCTCTGTGTGATAAACCTCTATTGTTGACCAACAACTATGAAAAACACATCAGTGCCACACTGTTGCAGAGAGTGACATGCTCCTTTATTACGATTGTTAAGGACTGTTTAAGGACATTTTTTTTAGCTTTCTTCAAAAATGAATGTGCAAAAAAATTCATGATTCATTCATACAGATTTAAATCTTCAGTAGGGATGGTTTGGTTTGAGGTTTAGAGCCACAGAGAGGGTAGAAAAGTCAAGAGTATTAAGGGGTGGATGAACACTTTGTTAGTTTCGGTCTTTTCATGGCATTTGTTTGACCACAAAAATATAGGAACTGACACTGATCAGATAGGCTCATTTTGCCCCAGGCTGCTTTGGCCTCAGTCAAGCTTTTCCTCAACAGTGATGCATCAGACATCATGTATTCTCCACACACAGCACTTCACACACTTCACTTCACACCTGTATTTGACCAAGTTCAGATCAGTCTTTTTTTTTAATAACAATACAGAGACAGTATAGACAATAAATAAAATGTAAAATTTACATGCTGTCTCTTTACATTTTACTTTTTCCATCCCCAGTGCCCACACACACCCACACACCTACACACAGACACACAGCCTTGTGAAGAGGCAGTCAGGGTGACTGATAGGTGATCGTACTCCTGGTTGAGTTACATTAGAATGATGGAGTTGGTTATGGGCTGGGAAAAAAAAAGAGCCTCAGACTTACAGCCTGAAAGATAGCGGAGCAAGATGGGAGAAGAATTACGATCACACTGAGCCTCAGGGAGAGAAAGGCAAACAGGAGTTATAGCAACACACTGTAGAGACATTAAGAGACAGAGTTCAGCCTACTCTGAATATATTCCACTGAAGTGACAAACTTTCACTTGTCACTATTTAGTCCAGGGATGCTTCCAAAGAAAAGCTAAAACATGTAGAGTAATGGGCGTGAAGCAAAGGTGAGCGGCCCTCCCCTCAGGCTGGGGATCTGACCCAAAGTCTGGCACTTGACAGCTGACACTGCACCAACCCTTATTAAAAAATAAACGTTTCCCTGCTCAGCCTGCCCCACACACTCATAGGCACCCTGTCATAAAGGCAGGGAACATCCATGCAGACAAGCATGACACATATCCATGTACTGCATACACACATGACCGTGCAACATAAGACCTCCAGATATCACGTATCCACGACACACAAAAACTGTGTAAACTCGCACACACATACGTGCACGTGGACATACATAAGCACCTCTGGAAGATGACACCGTTTGGAGTAAAGGAGGGAGAAAAGTTGCATTAATGATTCTGATCGCCCGGCTTTACCGAGGCTTTATCTGCGAATACGATCCAGCAGGGCCATTTAGACAGTGGGCCCATGACAGGGGAGAGACAGAAACCGACACTGATCAAATAAGCTCATTTTCCCCCAGGCTGCTCTGTCCTCGGCCGAGCTTTTCTTCAATAATGATACATCAGACTGAGGATAGTTATCTGTGCCTGACCGCAGCGGCTCTGAAATGAAAGGATGTCAGTGTCAGATCTGTAATATCTTACAGCTTGTCATCCGTGTTAACCCTCGCCGTGGAGCCTTGTCAACTTGTGTCCCCTCCGCACACTTTGCTTATCAGTGACTAGTGAGAACTTCAGACTTATTTTGGCCCAGATTATATCATTTGAACTGTTTTTTTTAAAAGGCATAAAGGAGTGAAACTGTACAGCAGTTCACAGTGAAAAACAGAGAAATGTCCAAAAAGAGAACATCATTTTGTATAGCAGAATTCTTAGTTTTTATTATTTCCCTCCCTGGTTATCATCGGTTATCAACAGCTCTTCAGGTTCATCTTAAAACCCTATATAGACCCCCAGGCTGAAAACCACTAATTTAAAGGACTAATTTGACATTTCCGAAATATGCTTGCTTATGTAGTTTATATGTAGTTGGAGTCATCACAGAAAGTTATGAAACAACTCATAAACTGCAAATTGGTGTTTTTATGTTTGTGTATTTGTATCAATTAAATAAACGAGATATGACGAGTTGATTATTGAGCTTTAGAGGTGCTGGTTGGCAGGTTTTTTTGGACAGAGCAAGGCTAGCCATTTCCCCCTGTTTCCAGTGTTTATGCTAAGCTAAGCTAACTGGCTGCTGGCTGTTGCTTTGTAATTACTGCTCAGACTTAAGGCTGGTGTTGATCTTCTGCTCCAGCTCTTGGCAAGAAAGCCACAAAATCTGTTTGCCAATATGTCAAACAGTTCCTTTAAATCAGAATTTCATAAAATCTGCAGCATTAAGTTGTTCGTTAGGTTTAATTATAGTGCTATGACCTTTGTGTGACCTCTGTAGTGAACTGGCTTGAATTGCATAAAAGCATAGCTATTAAGAAACGATCAGTAATTTAGGATTTTTTTTTCCCTCTTTACCAGTTTAATGACTTTAACTTTAATCTAATCATTCTTGTGCACTGATTTCTTTACATTTCTGACACTCATAGGACAATAAGAGCAACCATCCCTCCACTTTATCACATATTTCTTAATTTCATCCAGTCTACCCTCAACCGCTTTTGTTTTATTGAATGACACAGTAATGAGACTAACTAGCAGTTAGCCTCCTGTAGTCCAATGTTCAGACAACAAAAAACAAAATAAAAGTGACGCACATAGATGTGGACAGCTGAATGTGTGACTCCACTGCCTTCCCACATTAAAATTTGAGTATGCCAAAAAATTAATAACTGAGTGGCACACAATCCAATTTGAATGCTTTATGGTGTCAACAATCAGCTGGGGGGAGGTGTTTGTGTCGGGGGGGGGGGGGGGGGGGGGGGGGGGGGGGCAGAATGAGGAGAAATTAGCCACTGGACCACATTAGATAAGGCCTGTTAAATCTGTGCGCGGCTAAGAGGGAGACTGCTGCTTTCAGGCAAGATTATGATTGACTTGTTTTTTATGCACACACACACACTCACACACACACACACAGAGAGAGAACCTCCTCTTATTTCTGTGAGTTTCTCCGGACGTCTGGTCTTGTCCAGAGGGCAACACCTGGTGACGTCACCACCACTGCAAATTACACCCTTGTCAATTCACACACATACACACACTCACACACACTCACACACACACACACACACCTCAAACACCACATCTGTGTGTGCAGAGCTGCAGTGTGAGCGCGGATGGAGAGGGAGGGAGCGCGGAGCGAGAGAGCATCGAAACAGCGCAGCAGAGAGCCACAGTCACACAGAGCTGTCTGAGCGCAGTGGAGGCAAGGACGCACTTTCCATAGCGCTCCAGAGAGGAACCAAAAAAACAACAACCCCGGCTTGTCTGCTGGACTGTGGGGTACAGCGGACCCACACACGCTCACACCAACACAGTCAAGGACACGTGTGAGCGGGGTGCGTCTCCGCTGAGAAGATTTCGAGGAGTCTTCATCCCGGATTCGGGGATTTTTTTTTTTTTTTTTTGCGCAAGTCATGCCATTTGTTTGGAAACTGAATAAACAATGCACTCCGCTGGCGACAACTAATTCACAAAGATGAGTCACCGAGGAGACGGCTGACAGCGTTCAGTGGTTCCGTGGTCTTCTCTGGCGGGACAAAGTCGGGTAAGCTGCATGATCCTCACCCACAGAGCTACGGGCGTCCCTCGGTCACCTTCTGAAACGATGTCTTGTGGCGACGTGCGTGGCGCACCAGAGTGCGTGTGAGTGACTGACCGATAGTCTTTCTGAGAGAGAAAGAGAGGCTGGATATAAACAGCAGCCAGGCTTTCAGGCAGCGACAGCCAGACACCCAGAGAAGCCACCTCGCCTCTCTCCCAGCTCCTCAGACCCATGCAGGATGCCCGGAGAGCGCCGGGGAGTCCTGGTCCAGCTCAGCCCGAGTTCATGACGCTCTGGGCGGCCTCGTCATGCGTCTCTTGCCCGAGCCTAGCGCCCAATCCCTCCGGCTCCTCTTCCTCTTTATCTTCGTGATGGGGGTGGCCCCCTCACCGGCTCTCACAGCCGGCTGCCCCGACAGATGCGTGTGCGACGACCAGCTGGTGGTCCAGTGCGCCGGGCAGGAGCTCACGCAGTTCCCCAATGACCTGCCCCTGGCCACCCGGCAGCTCATCATCTCTAACAACCGCATCGGGGATCTGCCGGCGCTGCAGCTCAACTACCTGTCCGATCTGGTCTATCTGGACTGCAGCAACAACTCTCTGACCGAGATCTCAGAGTCCACCTTCGGGAACTTGCGCAAACTCGCCTACCTGGACTTGTCTTTTAACACCCTGCTGCAGATCGAGGACCGGACTTTCGGGCCCCTGGCGTCTCTGGTGATGCTCCGGCTGACGGATAACCCGAGTCTGGGGGAGATCCACTCGGATGCCTTCTCGGAGAACATGGCTCTGCAGGTGCTGGATGTGAGCCGGAACAACCTGACGGCCCTCAACATCAGTAGCCTGATCGCCCTGCCTGCTCTGCGGTCTCTGGGGCTCAGCGGCAACCCCTGGAGGTGCGACTGTGACACGGAGGACCTCTGTCTGTGGGTGCAGATAGAGGGCTTCAAATTCCAAGGTGAGGATGGATGAGGTCTGAAGGATGTTCAGCACATATATGTACAGGAGAATTTAGGATGACCTAAACTGTCAGAAAATTATTATTTACTGTTAAGATAAGCTTTAAAACTGGTCCTGAGAGGGAGCTCATAATTATAGAAACATCATGTCCTGCCTGCATCCTTAAAATTTGGTAGACCTCTCACAGGTGGTCTCTCGATTGTTTGGCTCTGGAAGTGGATTCTCACGGTGGCCAGTTTCTTGGCAAGTAAACAAAACTGTTCCTGTGCTGAGACACAAGAGCCAAAGACGCTCCAAGGTCTTATCATTTGTTATTGTCACATCAGCTCATTTAGATAATTTGATTGTTTTGAATTTGCTTGGTCAGTTTGGTCCCTGGTGGTGGGCCACCTATCGCACTGCTGCTCTCCTTTTATTTCATAGATATGTATGCACACACACACACACACACACACACACACACACCTCTGAGTGCACTCCTGCATGTGCGCAGATGCAGAGTCAGATGCAGTTTTGTCTCTCTGAGGCACACACACACACACACACACACACTAAACCTCCTGAGCTAATGGTTTGACCTCAGAGTCAGAGCAATCTGAAGATTTCGTTTCCCTGCTCCTGTCTGCAACGCAGTCCCCTCAAACTGCCCTTCACGTCTCAATAATGTCTCAAGTTTACCCCCAACAAATCTGCAGACTTGTGTTACAGCTACTTGGAAAGCAGCAGCCACCTCAGCCCGTCCATTCTGTAAATAGCGGGGGATTGAATTAGACCGACCCACGAAATCACCAAGAATGGGCCCCGTGACCTTCTCAGTGAGGACAAGCACAGATGATCTTTGCTCGTAAATGTTAATTGAGCTTAGTTCTAAGCGGCTGAGCTGGGTTAGGTCTTGTAACAATGTGGTCTTGCTCATAATAGCTGTCTGCGTGTCTGTCAGCGTACGTCCAGTTGGTCTAACTGCATTGTCTGTCTGGGTCCTGAAGGCAGAGATAATGCTGAGAGGATGATGGTGTCCTTTTGTACCTGCTTTTTTTTCTGGCTAGCCCCTGCTGCCTGCACACATGTACACAAACACATACAGAGGCACAAATATACACACACACACGAACAGAGCATGCACCTGTGTGTACTGTCGCTCCCTCCACCACAAGCTCTGGCCCTTCAGTCCAGATGGTTAATGATGGTGCTCAAAAAAGCTGGACTCCTATGCTCCCATTAAGGACAGGGTGTACGTGTGTGTGTGTGTGTGTCTGTGTGTGCGAGTGACTCACTCCACTTAAGTGTGTGTGAGTCAGTGTGTGATCTGGAGGTTAGGAGAGACCGTAAGGCCAGGTCCTGTGGGAAACACTGATGAAATGAAACTGAGGGACAAGGAGCTTGAGAGGAAGGCCACTTGAAGACAGAAGATCCCCAAACTTGTTATTCACCTTCACTTTCACATCACACTGAAGTACACTCAAAAACTGGCACACACAGATACACAAACTCACACACACATTATCCAATGTGCACACTCTGCTCAGCTTTTTTTCCCCCCAACAACCAGCCAGAGCTCAAACTCACATTTCTGCAAAAAAAAAAAAAAAATCGGACAAATACTCAGAGAAAAGGGCTTTTGAATCCTAAGTGGCACAACACAAAACACCCACACCACTGTGCATTCAACATGCACACAGCTGTGCTGGTTTAAATTCCAGCTAATAACTGTGAAATTACAGCTAAATTTGTCACACTACAGTTTGAAAGTTATAAATTTGACCAGTGGAGTTTGAGCCGTTTTCCTTTGGGAACACACATTAGAGTAACACACACACTCTGTGTGTCAGTCCAACAAATCACGTACTGATGTGACAGTCATGAACAACCATGGGAACCAGTTTAACAGAGTGAATCGGGTCAAGTGAGCATGTGTGTGTCTGTGTGTGTGTGTGTGTGTGTGTGTGTGTGTGTGTGTGTGCGCTAGAGCATGTAGTGTGTTCCTGTGGTCATGAATGCCCCCCGATCTGACTGCAGGGCTGTGAGTCTAATGTACAGAGATTCCAGCTGTCGCTACCTCTCAGTGTGAATATGAATCAGGTGCATGCAAGTGTGTGTGTGTGTGTGTGTGTGTGTGTACATCTTATACACTCATTCAGGAAGCTTTAATATTGCTGCTGATGGTGTAAGTTTTAATTACAACATTGATTATTGTAGAAAACTCCTTTAAAAAGAAATCCTTGTTCATTTTCTGTTCCAGTAGCAGTTTTTAGGTCTTACGCTTGCATTTTCTTGTGTTTTCCTGTGTTTAAATAAGTCACTGAGTTTGTTTTTGACAGAGGTTGACGTGACTTGACTCTGGCAGCCACTAAAGTCAAAGTGTGGCTTCAGGAAAACAGCAAGGTTGGCAGGTACATTTAAGCCTTGTCTGTCCAGAGGAAAGTGAGACAATAAGAGGGAGAGAGAGAGAGAAAGCAAAACGATAGAGTAGACATGTTTTTTTTTTGTTTTTTTTTGTTTTTTAGAGAAATGCGATAAAGGAAAGAGGAGCACAGAAAAGTCAAGAAAAATATTCTGTATGATTGATCTTATGTTTATACCTGGACTGGCCCTGCAATGTAAAACATCCTGAGACTTACAGGGGCTAAAACAAACAAACAAACAAACAAACAAACAAATAAATAAGATTAAAAAATGTTTAGAGAGAAAAATGATATTACAAGAGAATGAAGTTCAAGTTCAAAAGGTCAGAGTGTGAATGAATAATGAATTTCATTGTATAACAGTTGTTAAATTAAAGAGACAGATAATAATAATAATAAGGAAAGAGAAATTAAATTATTATTAATCAAACTTAAAGCTGCAAAAATCTATGTTTACATTACTATGCATTAAATTTGAAACCTCGTTTCATGTGATATTTCATGTGAATACACTTTTATATTGTGTACTGACTGTCGTTTGTTTCAACTGCTGCTTCATCCCCTGTTCATCTGGATACAGCTGATCTGGTTTCTTTAGTTCTGGAATTGTCCAGAAGTTGCTTTGAATACTCAGAGACGCTAAACGCCAGAGCTCCTTGTAGACAAATGCATGACTCCGTGGTTTGCATCAGGCTTTATACATGACCCTGGCTGGTTTAAGTCTTTTTCTATAAGATGTTTCCATTATTTTGTCCACCCAATATGTATACTCTTTTCTTGAACTCCAAAAACTCTAACATTCTTGTCCTGAGGACTAAACATCCTCTATCAATTCTCAGTACTTGGGGAATATACCTACATTTCCTCTGTTGTTGTAATGGAGTTTCAGCTTGTTTAACAGCCCGCTGTAGGTCGATTTTGACAAGCGGCTCAGCTAAATACACAGAATGTAGTAAGTGGCTTGTTCTGGGCTGGCAGAGTTGGTGGTGTTATGGTTCCAGTGTTGGGGGGTGGAGTGTTTCTGGCTGCTCGTCGGTGCCCTGGACAGCTCACAGTCTGTAGGCAAAGAGCCAAGGCAGAGGGCCACACACAGGGCAAGTGTTAAATATTTCATAAAAAGAGAAAGAAGAGCAGAGGCCACGGGTTCAAAGAAGAGGAAGAATGAAAGAAAGAAGTAAGGTTTTCACAGCAATTGGATTTGATTTGTCATTAATGAAAGCGAATCATAGATCACTTGAGATGTGAGAGGAGAGGAGAGGCCGACGGAAATAGCGTGACCAAAGAACAGAGGGCAGAGAGATGAGATAAGACAGAAAGGGCTGAAAAATTGGGCAAACAGATTAAGATGGACTCTGGATACAGAGAAGGAAAAGAAAAAAGGAAAAAAAAGACAGGCTATAGAAGAGTTACCAATCGTCTGTGCCCCAGATCTGTCACTCAAATCCATTAAAACATTCATTATGACAAGGAGGCATCGATTCAATTTCGTACAGGTAGACGATACATTATTTATCAGCTGGAACGACTGCTCAGACCCATCTGCTGTGGAGAAGCATATCAAATTCAACTGGCCTACTTGTGTAGTGTAGTCTGTATATATTTATACGTCTCTGTGCATTTCGCGGTGTGAGTTTGAAACCAAGATTGATGTGATGCTTGTGTGGGTGTGTTTTTGATGGGATCACCTGAGGCGCGGAGGGGAGGTAGCTCAGGTGTGTGAGTCCGTGTGCACGTCGGCGCGTGCGCGACCAAGCAATATACCAGCCAAGAGAGTAAAAATTGGAAAAGAGAGCGGAGCGTGTGTGAAGATGACAGAGCAAAACTGAGTGGAATGGAAGGATGTAGGAGAAGGAGGAAAGAAGGAGGAAATGGACTGATAAAGGCTGAAGGGGAGACATGAAGGGAGAATAAATGCTAATGTGCCAGAGTGGGAATGAAAAGTGGGAGGTGATAAAGAGAGAATGACTGATAAGACGAAGCGATAGAGGGAAAAGGAGAGAGAGAGAGAGAGAGCTGTTGCTATCTGACCTTCACTCTCTCTCCCTCTCTCTCTCGCTCCACTCATCCTCCGCGTGAGGAACAAGGGATCATATGGAGAAATGATGGAAAGGAGGATGGTGGTAATCTGACTAATGCCGTATTTGAGAGGAAAGGAGTGTGAAGGCGTGTGTTGGATGTGATGGAGAAAAGGTCAGCTATTCTTAGTCTTCGCCAACCCCAGTGTGATGCGTTTAGCTGGCGAGCGGTTTGAGCTTCATGATGAGAGGAGGGGCCTAAGAGTCTCACATCTGATATCATTGCCCCCCCCCCCCCCGAGCATGTTTCTGGACTTTTGCGGGTCAATATGTGATATGTCAATATGTCAAACTTGTGTGTCGTCGAATTCACACCTGTACCCAGGTATGCATGGCAAAATAAAATCACGTTAAAGGAAAGGTTGAATTCCAACACACTGTCAGCACTGAGTTTATTAGAGATACAACATTTTGATCATAGACCTTTGTCAGGTCTCAACAAACAAAATCTTTATTTTAAAACTTACAGACGTCTTTTGATCTGCAAAACAACAAATCACTGCTTACAGGGATCTCCTGATAGCACGAGGACATCAAAGCCCCGTTGATCATATGGACATACTGTATGAATTTGTAAATAATACCTCAGGTCTTCTCTCCAGTACTCTGACTGCACAGGGAGGTCAAACATCAAGGTCAGCTACAGAGCTCCCGTACAGGAGCTGGTAGGGACAGAGACACTTGTGCGGGGAACCTCAGAAGGGCAGATGGTTAAAGACGTGTCACCTGAAGTTGTCTGACCGGGTTTGGGTTAGGTTCCTTTTATGGGCGTTTGTGTGTAGTGAGGAATTAAAGAATGGGGGTTTGGTGCTTGTGTCTATAGCTTCCACCTCCCCCCTCTATATGAGACCACAGCCATGCTGATTACCATATGCATCGCCATAATTAATCTGCTTAGAAACAGCTCCCAGTTCACAGGACAGCCCTCCTCCCCGCAGGTTAAAACTTCACAGTTCTCATTGTATTTATATGTGTGATGTGAACAAACTGTATTCATGCGTTCATGCGTGTGCATGAATTACACCAGCTTTTTCGCTGCCCTATAGACCACAGGCGTCCAGTCTCGTGTTTGCATTCACGGTGCAATCTGAAAAGCCTGAGAAGAAAAAAAAAAAAAAAATTGCTCTTTTATGCGTCGAGCAGCAGAGAGGAGGGAACGAGGAGAACAGAGCGAAGTTCATAAAAAAAGTCAGCGTTTGTTTCTGAGTGGTGTCTCGCCCCTACTCTAGCCCCCTCATCCAGGGAGGTGATGAGCCTTGCTCTCTGCCAGCGTGTCAGTGCTGAGCTTGGAAACCATCCAGCTGGTGATTTGACATGGAGACTGTATCAGTCGGTCGCAGTGGCAGCCACTCACACTCACACTCACACACACACACAAATCTTATAGATGTATGCATGCACTTAAACACTCATGTTTGTGCTCACTGGACTTGCTCTCTTATGCATTATTCTCTTTTGAATAAAATAGAAAAACATTGAAATTCCATTTCCTGGAACGTTCTGTTTATGCTTGTCAGGTTTGAGTGTGTGTAGTGCAGTGAGTGGTTGTAGCTTCAGTACGCGTGCCTTTGTGTTCGCCTACATCTGTAAATAAGTAAAGTGTGTATTCCTGTGGTTTCTGCTGCTAACCCTTCGCTGCTCTGGCCTGTGGTGTGTTACAGAGCTGCGGGGCTTAATGGTCAGTGGCTCAGTGGCACACTTCACAGCACAGCCTGCGTAATGGCAGCGCTGACCACAGCCCTGGTAATGTTACCATAACACAGTGACATACAGTGCCATGCACTGCAGGAACATGATGGGTCTTAGGCACAGTGAGGGCAGATAGGTGACCAGCATGCTCTGCTTCCTGTTCCAGCTGTCTGACATCTTGTCCAACTGGAGTATGACAGAGTGTAAGTGCAGGCCAGGATGAGATATTTGTTGCCAAAAATGAATGTCGTGTGGTTCAGACCAGACTAACTCGTCATGAGAGGGCAGAGTGGACGCCATCCTGGATCCATCTTCTGCTGCAGGATTTCTCAGCTAGTGCTTATTGAATATGGAGATATATGGAAACTGCAGTGCAGCAAGCATGCAAAAGAAAGTGTGAATTCTTCTAGGCTGCAGCAACTGCCCCGAAACTGCTTGGAATTAGACTGCACATTCAAGCTACTCTGCAGGAACAAAGAGGACACACACATCTCTATCTCTCTGTCTCTCTGTCTCTCACTCTGAGTGTCAAATGCGAACGTACACTCTCTAACCTGAAAAATATCCTGTGGTTTAGCTCTTTGGGTACATGCCTCCTTCTACAGAATAATATTATGAATGCTGCGCATGAAGTTTATCAGTGTTTAAAGTGCCATTGCATGTTAAAACGAGGTAGTTCAAGCTGACCAGTACTCACTTAGACATTATATCCAAACTCTCAGTTCAAAAGTTTGGGCTTTTATAAACTGAGTTTCAAAATTACACACATTTAAATCAAATTGCTTCTTTGAATAAGGGCCTCATAGGCAGCCACACAGAAACACACTTTATTGAGGATGTTTTTTTTTCCTGTCCTTTTAACTAAGAGTCATCAGCACCTTTAATTTGGGGTGACTTACTGCAGGGAATTTTCATTCCTTAAATACTGGGCTTTTAATATTGGTATACAGGAGTATTGTCATCTAACCTGGCTTCAATAAAAGCGCCAGATGGTGCACACCTGGTTAAGTGTACATCATTTAACAAAGCTGAGGCCTTACCACAGCTGTCCTCCCCTCCCTCTCCCCTGCTGTTCCTGCTGCTCTCCACTGCCCCTGTCAAAAATAAAATAAAGGTAGAAATGCCCCCAAAAAAAATCTTTTTAAAAAATTGCCAGCAAATACATTATTTAAGATGGGATTGAGGGAAAGAAATTGGGCGGGTGAAAAAACAGGGAGAAACACTGAAAATGTCAAGGGCACTCTGCCAGAATGATGTCTAAGTGGTTTTCCAGCCTGAGTTATGGGATGAGTGAGAAAACACTGAGTGACAAAGAAACAGACGGTGAAGAGAGACTGAGCGGATAGTGAATCATCCCGGCTGCCACCTTTTCCTGTGTTCTCCAGTAATGCTCAAATTATTTTCTCTTATCTCCGATTCTTGGAGGCAGTCGTGAATTATCTCTAAAACGTCGCCGCAAATGTTCAGTGGCAAAAGGAAAAATATATTTGCAGCAGGAAGACAGAGACAAAGAAACCTTATGCGTTAAATACTGTACAGTCCTCCGCCAATATTTAGCTCTGATCTGACATTTACGTTTGCTCACATGATACAGCTGCACAGTTAAGCCGAACTTGGTACAGTTCAGGCCAGTTTCATTACAGCATGTTTGATAGATGAATAGTTCTGTGCTATAGCAAGACTGTGTAACTTTTAAAAGAAGAAATCTTCATTCAAACATACAAAGAATACGTTGAATTCATAAGTAGTAAAATCTCTACTCACTGCAGTACACTTGGGCTTTGACAAGTGGCTTGTGCTGGTTAATGTTAACTAAAATTGACAAAGTCAAGTAAATATTGCCGTATTACACGGATTACTCTCACAGTTCACTGATTCCTCAGTTACAGTTGCAGTTTACCTTGTTTTAGCTTTGTCTCATGCTTGTAGCCGAAGCAGCTGCTTCCTTTAAATGGATTCTTTTACTGTCAAGTAAGACCTCAAATACACTTTTGTTTTGTTTTTGTTTTTTTTATGTAGTTTTGGACCAAGATCCTGGTGCGGTGGGACACCTCTGTGATGTGACTAACATAGTGGCAAAGTGAGAGCTGCTGGCTGAGAAAAGAATCAGGCTTAATATATTTGAAACTGATCAGTGAAACGTGGCCTGATCGGCCTTAATACAAATCCAGAAGATGTTTCAACTACACCTGCCAAATTCTGGCTGAATGTTGTTTTAGAGATTTGTCTTGGCTTTCATCACGCTTTTCTTTGAGAGGACACCAGGCAGCAGCAACATGCATCCAAGAACCGAGTACAAAGTCGGGAAACAGTGACGGAGGAAGGACAGATGAGACCCAAATACCCTGAGGGACCTGTTTGCTGTTGTGTGTGTTTGTACAGTCACTGATTGCGCCTCACTGTTCCAGCATCCAGCCACGAATGTTATTTTGTAAGAAGTAATAGACAGCAACCACACTGCACACACACACACACACAAGAAGAAATGCTCACACCTGACTGGAGGCAAGCTTGGCAGGGTAATGAGACAGAGCAGATCACCCAGCCGGCCCAGACCATCACAGATGGTGACGAAAAGTGACAGAGGGAAAGCCATGTGAACTGATGGGCCTCACAAGGAGGGAAAGAAAGAGCAAAAAATTAAAAGAGAGATGGATAAGAAAGTCCATAATAATTCAGGTTTTTTTTTTTTCTAAATTTTCCAACATATAGAGACAGATAAAGCAACATGAGATAACGATGTGGAGTTAGTCATAGAAAGAGATGAAGGAACAATCAGAAGGAAGCTGGGCACCTGAAATAAGGCAAATACAAGGCAAACCAATAAAAAGTGAGACAAGGCGACAAGGAGAGAGAGAATATAAAATGACAGATTGGAGAAACCTCTGCATGTCTTTCTCATGGGGGACAGTTAAAACTGGGGTAAGACAAAGTGTCTGCTGAGTGTGTTTACTTGCTTATCTGTTGCTAATGAATAAACTGTACAGTAGTCTTAGCACCTCACTAATCACCATAATAACTTACATAATGTCGCCTGCTAACTTAACAAGCTAATGCCCCCCGGCCTCGGCTGTGTTTTCTCTGGCCTGGACAGGGAAAGCTGTCAGATAAACACAGGTGCATACACACACACACACACTGAAACAGACATCTGCTCCACTCGCTGTAATTCTGGAGACAGAGGGTGTGAGCCTGAGCTGTTGTAACACAGGACACACACACACCATCACCACGTCACAACACACTCTCAATCCATTGCTTCGACAAGCCCAGCAGACATGACAACACCATCGGCACAAATTGTCTCCTCGAGCCTGACACAAAACCCCCTGGTGACGCGATCAATAAGTCTGTATTGATCATGAACTTTATCAGACCCCCGCAGGTATTTTGTGAACATTTGACCGTGCAGGCTTATAAAACCTTTTCAAAACACGGAGCAGTCTGAATGAGTATTTTTAACTCTTACAGACGAACAGTCGAAGTAATCTGTTCAGCAGGCTAATCTGTCTTGGTGGTTAGCTTGGGTTTAAATCAGATATCAGGGGAATAATGCACTTAAGGACTTCTGAAAAGGGGTTAGGTTAATTTGTTTTATGCGTACTGTATGTACAGATACCAAAGTGAGCACTGAGGACAACACTTTGGTTTCATAAGCCATCGTTTCACAACGGACCTCTTGTGGCTCTTCACTTAAACCAATGCTGCTGCTGCTGCTGCTGCTGCTCTTGTGAAGTCCTGGCAAGTAGTGTGAAAAATATAGATCATATCAGACTATTCTCATCATCCTTCCCCCATCGCTCATTTCTACGTTCAGACCTTTGGCTTTATTGGTAAATGAGTGCAGTTTAATTAACATTGTTAACAGCAATAATCCATCAGAGGACAGGACTGCAGCCAGATGTACTTCGCTCCTTTGCCTCCTCTCTCGTTTTCTGCGGTCAGACTCACTTCATCCTCATTTTGCTTTGAGCATGTGCATGCAAGTATTTCTAAATTTGTTCCCCCTGTCTGTGGATTTGTTTTCCTTTTCTCCTTCCCTTTAAACTCTTTTACTTCCATCTTGAAAAGTGCCATCTCAGTCCGCCTGTCTATCTCTCTTTCGGCTCTCTCATCTCTCTCATTGTTCCCAGCTTGGGAAAAAAAAAAAGAAAAGAAAAAACTCCTTTCTTTTTTGGAGAGCGCAATTAAGCATGCAGGGAAAGTGGAAGAAGAGGAGCATGGGAATTAGCAGCGCCGGTAACGAGAGGCGTAGTCAGATGAACTGATAGAAAACAGCACATACTGTATCCTGCTCTCCTCTTGTCTCTGATCGCACCATTAGATGCATTCAAAGCAAGCCTTTGCCCCCCCTTCTCTCTTTAACACTCTGCATTCATGCTAATTAATATACATGAGCGTACTGTATATGCTAACGCTGCAAAGTCACTGTTGCAGAATGAAAACACGCAGCGGGGCATGTCGAGCACCAGCTGAATTGTTTTTCTGCAAGGCACTGAATCCTTGCTCCAGCTCTGACCTTTGACCTCTCTGTGGCAAAGGATCAAACGCCATAAATGAAACTCTTTACTGTATTTAAAGCTTTTGTTGTATTTCCGTCCCTCTGCGTGGTCGACAGTCGTCCCAGCTGATAATAATATCCCTCATTATGAGCAGCAGATGTTTTGCCAGGGAAAACACTCATCTCTTATCTCAGCTCTGCTGCCGAGTGATTTGTTAGTGCATAATGATGCGCATGAGGGCGGTGGGAAGGTTGATGTGTCAGAGGCTCACAGTCAAGTCCAGTAACCTTTCGGTCCTTATGTGTGAGCGTGTGTGTGTGCGTGCGTGCATGTGTGAGTGTGTGTGCGTGTGTGTGTGCAGCATAATAATGTTGCCATGTCCTAGACACCAAAGGCCCAACATTACTCAGGGGAAATCTATAGTGTCTCTTGGGATCATTTATCACAAAGGTTATCACTGAATTGTTAACGGCTTGTGTGTAGGTGTGTGTGTGTGTGGGCCCTGGCTTTTGTTTGTTGTACACCTTTTTCTCCAGAATAATTACATTTTTTCCCTGTGCCCCCCCCCCCCCCCCCCCAGTACTCTGCCCTTCATCTTCAAACATTTGAACTGATTATTCTCTGCCACTGCTCCTTTTTATAACATATCTTTCTTCATTAATCTCCTGTCTCCTGTCTTATCTACCATCTCCCCTCTCCTTCATCTCCAGACGAGGGCCAGACAGTTTGCCACAGTCCCCCAGAGCTGGCAGGCCAGCGGTTGGCGGAGGTCGGCATGCAGCTACGGGCAGACTGCCACCAAGGCCTGGGCTACTGGGACTACCTCTTCTTCATCGCCATCGGCTTCGTCATCTTCTCAGCCGGCACGGTGTCGGCCTGGGTGATGGGCGTGCTCATGGTGCTGTACGAGCGCTACAGCAAGCGGAAGAGCGAGGAGCTGGACAGCGATGACGAGGACGAGAGGGGAGGGATGGGCGGAGGAGGGGGAGGAGGAGGGAACCAGGGGAATGGGGATCTGAGCAAGCCTGGCATGCAGGTGTGACAGACTGATGTGAAACAGAGAGAAAGACAGAGAGGAGCGACCAGAAGTGATGAGAGGACTCTGAGACCAAAGGCTCAGCCCAATGAACCAAGATCTGACTGTCTCTCTTTGTAACAGAGTTAGATATCGCAATATGCTCTTCAACATATCGGACAGAAAGTGTGTGTATGCGTGTGTGCTTGTGTGTGTGCGTATGCGTGTGTGTATGCGTGTGTGTATGTGCTGCAAGAGTGTGTCTTTGAGAGAGAAAGAGAGACAGACAGAGACAGCAATAAGGATGACTATGCCTTCACTTCAGGAGTACAGGATGACCTCTGAGATTATTGAGAGCAATAACCCCCGTACACACAACTACACACACACACACACACACACACACACACTCACTCACTCACTCACTGCCTGTCTCAGCACAGATACTCTACAGAGCTGAATACTCTGAGTGGGCGGATGTACCTGCACACCATGTGAAGCGCTCTTGAGTAACACTGTAAATGATGATTATAATGAGACACGTTATGTGAGCGACACACACACACACACACACACACACACACATGCACACACAGGGTACATCCCAAGGTATTGGGGGTCACAAAGAGAGTGATGCCTTAGCTCTGCTACAATAAAAAAGGGAAACCTAGTAAACATAAGTATTAAAATGTGATATTTTCCTGAATGCCTTAAGGCAACTCACTTGAAATAATGAACAGTCACTGTTGTCTCTAATAGACAGAATCTGTCCACAGAAAGCAAAAGTCCATTGTGGGGTGTTAACAGATAGGACAATGACAAAATAATGTGGATGTAAAACTAAGAATGAACCACACTTCACAGACAGTGAACACATAACAACCTTACAGTTTGGGGATCAGAGTGAGCTGCTCCTGTGATTATCGTGTTACTTTTCTTAAGTTTAAAGACACCCTGTGGAGTTTTTGAATACTAGTGGTGCTATGGAGCAATGTTTTGGTTGGTAGGCCTCAGTTTTTGTTCCTATCTTGTGTCCCACTGGTACACGTACGAGACAGTTTTATGTTTTTATACTGTAACTCATCGAGAATCAGTGCAGCACATGGTAAATATGATTGTTAGTCTCAAAAGAATTTCAAAAATCAGCTGTGTAATTGTTTTTGAAATTTGTAGGCCTCAAGGATACACACAATTCTGAATGTAAACATGATTTTCTTTGTTGACAAGAAAACTCCACAGGGTACCCTCGGAAGAGCAACTTGACATCCCCCTGAAAATCTTGTTTTTACTGACTCCTACATCCTACAGTGATGTAGGACTGTTCACTGTTGGGTGTGGTTACAGGTCACTCTTCTGACCACAGCCAACGACGCCCATCAGTGGCGTTTCCATCCAAATGTAGCACAAATTTTAACCAAATAGAAAATCAGCAAAAGAAAATACAAATTAATGCATGTCTCCGCTGAATCTGTTCTTTTTTTGGGTCCACTTAAGTTTCTTATCCACAAACTGAGATCACGTAAAAACGGGTGGATGCAAACACAGTTATTCGTGTTTGGTTTGGTCAGAAGTGGAGATGGCAGCGAAACACTACACTTCAGCCCGGTGTTAAATCATTTTCAGAGGTGATCCCCCTTTAACGATGGGCAGATGAAGTCTACCTGTAGTGACACTATGTGACTGTATCATGTCTTTTGTGTAGTGCGTGTATGTTGATCTTCACATTTCTGTGTGCATATGCTTCCCTGCTCAGCGAGCCACTCTGCAGTAGTTTCTCTCTCCAGTCTACATGGTCTCCAACCTGCTGTAGAAGTGGGGCAGGTTCATGGTGACTGCACATGAAGACAGCGTCAGGGTGACTGAGTCAGTCGCAGACCTGACGATGACTCTACACCATGTGACTCGGAGCCTCGCTTGGTTGACCTCAGGTTAAAGTTGTGCACACGCAGACCGCAGCCTATAGCCCAGCTGTCAGTGTGGAAGTAAGCCTCTGGAGTAGTAGTAGTAGTGTGTATGTTCATGTATGCGTGACTGAGCGTGTGTGTGTTTAAGTGGGGCAGAGCGATCACAGAGCATCTCAGTGAGCAGCATGGACGAGTGATTCATGAGCCCAGACTGATCCAGTGATCCAAACCCTTCCCCCCTCCATCCTGATCCGCTTCCGCCTCGTCCGTCACGGGGACGGATGGGCGGTTAGAGATGATGAACGACAAACTCTGGGTAGAGGTGGGGCGGAGAAAGAGCAGGGTCACCATCAGAAGCGGAAATTCATCCTGATTGATGTATTTAGCGGCTTTATTGAAAGACTGATTGATAGTTGGGCTTTTATTCCGGATGAATGGGCCTGGCTAAATGATAACTCTCCAGAGGGTTTGGCAGCATGTGTGTGTGTGTGTGTGTGTCAGTGTGTGTTTGTGCATACATGTGTGCATGTTTATGGCTATTTCATACTTGGTTTATGATCAGTAGTGGTATGACAGTATGTAGGAGGGTAATTTGTAATAAAAAATTGTCAAACTGGGGCCTGCTCATGCACATCTTCACAAACACACACTTACTCCCTCACTCACTCAAACAGAATAATCTGCTCACTCTTTCTGTCACACACACACACACACACACGCACCCACATGCACAATAAAACTCAAGGGCACAGCTAAAGTCAGAGCCGCAGGCCCGAGAACATTAACACCCCTGTTTTGGTCTCTCTTACCATGCATCGCTACACCCTCTTATCCTCCCCTCCAACCTCAACCCGACACTCTCATCAGCTTTCACATAATGCCGGCACACACAAACAAACACACACGCACATACACACACGCACGCACACACACATCAGGACCTATAAATGATTTGTTGAATCTTCAGGCTGTCATTATCAGATCATTTGTTCAAAGGGAAGCTTAGAGGCCTGTGAGTTTTACAGGACCTGCAGACCCCTGGTGTCAATCCTTCCTGCGTTAGATCACATTCATAAAAAGACATTTGACCTTCAAGAGCTCGACCTCACAGTCACGAACCTGAACATATCCCTAAATGCAATGCTTCCTGTTCGGAATGAGCAGCTACCTTGTTCGGCTGAATGTCAGTTTTACGCCGCCGACAATTATAGAGCTGTTTTGCAGGCAGAAAATGTCAGTGCGTAACCAGCAGTAGGTCAGAGGACAGGGGAGTCAGTCAGTGTGCCAAACGGATGAGAGCCGTGTCCATCTCTGTGTGTGTGTGTGTGTGGTTGTGTTTGTGGGGCGGTATCCTGGTGTTAACTCGTCACAGGACAGAACACAGGACGTAGTAAAAATACCCCTGATCTAAGATGAAGAGGGGCTTGTGTTTTGTGTGTGTTTTTGTTCACATGTGAAAGTGTGTGTTATTCTGAGGGGGGGCTGGTTGTGGCTGTGTAAGCAAGTGATGAATATGAATATATGTGTGTGTGTTTGGTCCATCCAGGCACTATAACACACAGGAGAAAGCATCATTATCCTGCTGTTCAGAGATCAGAGGTGCTGTGTTGGCTCGCTGTTAGAGCTGCAGATTGCAGATGTTCCCGAAGGCAACAGAACTGCAGAGAATGAACAGTCCTCGCTTTATGTGTGTCTGAGTGTGTGTGTGTGTGTGTGTGTGTGTGTATATTTCTGATATTGATACAGATTCCAAAATACCTGCGGATTTACAGGATACTGTGTCTTTTCTTTGTCATTTCTTTTACAGTTGTCTTTAGTTTTGTACATCATGAATCATTGGAAGAGAAAGACGGTGAAAGGCTGAAAAGTAGTTTTCTAAGACTTTACTTGTTAATACTGAAAAAAAAAATGACTTGAATTCTTGTGCTGTAATGGAGCAGGAATTCATACGTGAATAAAAGCTGTGAATATTGCAAGAATTTTTTTACCACAGATACTGGAAATCTTTTAATTGTCTCTATTCCCCTGCTGTGTCCAACTTGTCTTCACACAAAGGACGGATTCACTGTAAACAAGATGTGGATTTAACACAGGGCAGCGCAGTGTCACAGCTGTATAAGTTACTGCTAATTACATAACTTTTCCTGCTCCTACTTCACATTAAAAGCATTGAACTGGTGGCTTTTATTGTGAAGGTTGCAAATTATGAGTGAGTGACTCCTTTATTAAACCAACGCGAGCTCGTTTGGCTGCACTGTAAACACACAGCAAACACCAGCTGCTCTTCTGTTGTATGTCTGACGGAGTAGCTGTTTGAGGAGTTCACACTGTAGTGTTGATGTTACCACGGTAACCACAGGCGTCACCAAATTAACCAGGAAAGAAATCTCAAGGATTTAAAGTTTAAATCAAGCGTCCGATGATACTGATACTCCGTCTGTCCCAGGTGTGTGTGTGTATGCAGGTGTGTGTGTTTGCTTGTGTGTGTGTGTGTGTGTGTGTGTGTGTGTGTGTGTGTGTGTGTGTGTGTGTGTGTGTGTGTGTGTGTGTGCGCGTGCGCGCATGCACTTTGCTGCAGTAGTGTGGAGCTTAGTTTCACAGATAGCCTTCCACTCTGTGAAGATGATAAAAGCAATCTCAGAGATTCTCAAACACACACACACACACACACACAGAGCGAGAGAAACATACACACACACACAGTACAAAGAGAAAACACTCTCATAAACCCCCATAATCTTTGACCCTGGCTACGTCCACTTCTATAAATTGATTTCCTGTATTTTGGACACAGTCTGTCATGTGTGACTTGATATTACTCAACGATGTGACCCCACACACGCACGCACACCACATGAATTCACACATACACAAACAGTGGGCAGTGGGATACAGGTCAGGGGCTTAGAGCAGGAAGCAGAGGCTCACAGACGACTTCAGTGAATGTTGTCTCCCCCCTCTGTCACCTGACAACTTTTTCTCCCCCCTCTTCATCTGACCTCGCCCCCCCCCCCCCCCCTCCGGCTCCCACCTGCTTGGCTCACAGCGCACCACCCTTCCACTTTCTCTTTCTTTCCACTCCCTCCTCCCTTCACTTCAGTTGTGCTGCCAACTGCTCAGTCCACTGGCAGAGAGCGGGCTCTAATCCTTCACACGGCCCTCGAAACTCTTCCTGCTGGATCTTGCAGCTTTGGAGTTTCTGAGAGCTTCCTATGAGAGAGACAGGAGGGCTTGACAGACAGACAGACAGACAGACAGACAGACAGATGAACCCATCGACAGAAAAAGGGACTCACTCGGCTTGTATGGAGACAGGCAGATATGGCAAATGCATACAGTACTAAGAACACAAAACCCCAGAAGCACAAGAGCAATGCTAGAGACAAAACATTTTATGTTCACAAAACCATTTGTGTGTGTGTGCGTGCGTGCGTGCGTGTGTGTCTGTGTGTGTGTGTGTGTGTGTGGGTGGCTGTGTGGTGGAGCTTGTGTGCTCGGTCTGATCCTGTTATTTCTCTGAGGGCGATATAAGAGCGTGAGCATGAAGCACACAGACCATCTAATGCAATAAGTCAATAATACATCCCATCATTGCACACACAAAAACACACACACACACACACAGAGCACAACACATCCTTCCAGCGGTAAAGATGAGCATTTTCTTCTTCTTTGTGGATCCTTCCTTTTGAGCCAGTGCGTGTCTATAGATTCTCCTTTTATGCGTCCTCATCGACAGCAGGGCTGCAGTGCACAGAGTCGTAGCAGAGATTCACGCTCTCGTCTCATTTGTCTGAGGAGGTGAACATCACATGTGCGGGATATTCAAACAGAGGCAGGAGAGGTGAAAAGTCAAAACTCAACAGCTGTTTATGCATCACTTTCAGCGTGACCCCGCTTTGAGAGTTTATACATACATGCACACACACACACAGAAACACACTTTCCAGCATAAAAGCCTTTCTGTAGATGACATTGTCTGAGAGCAGAGCAGAGTGTAGTTGTCAGCAGGATTCCCTCTGCTTGCTTGCCCTTGAATGGTGTTAAGAGGAGCCTGAAAGGAGAGAAGATAGTTGTACCATAAAGGACAACACCATCATTAGATGGCCACGCAACAGTAGAAAGGGTAATTGTCAGACTTAACATGAAATTCTGGGATTATTCTCATAATTGTGGCTATTCGGTCTAAAGGGTCAGGCTCTGTTTTAGAAAGTTTGGCTCCTGGAAAAAAAAAAAAAAGACATTCATCAGGGGCGAGCAGCGCACAACCCCTGAAGCTTTTACAAATAAAGTTACTGTCATTTTCTCTTAGCACTGGCCATCTTACAAAAGTGTTCAGTGTTAACAAGGAGCTTCAAAAACATGACCTTTCCAAGAAAAAGTAGACACTGAGTGGACTGTGAAATGTGAAACAGGCCAGTCAGTAGGTAGCTGTACTAAAAAAGGAGAAAATAATCATAGTCAGTCTAGATGTCCATCCTAGAGAAGTCAACATAGTATGATTAAAACTTGAAGTGAAGACAGTATTTATATAATTCTATATTTATTAGCTAAAAAAAAAATTCTGCAAATGAGCCAGAACTAGTTGTAGTTCTTGTTCATGCTTTACGTCATGGTTGAAAAAGTTCGGACTGAGACTTTGGGGGTTTTAAGTTCAAACAGTGTCAGGTGTGAAAAGCGACGAACAAGCGCCTTTTCCAACATGCCCTGATTGTGACTAGCAGAGTGAGACACTGAGGTCAGAGGTCACCAGGAAGTTAGAGACAGATGTTGCATAATTATATGAACATGACACACTTTCTATACATAGAAAACACACTGTGCGCACTCACACAGACAAACAAACACCACACTGAGCAGCAACGCACCTGAGGGTCTCTGACCTATATTACATGGGGCCTACACACACACACACACACACACACACGCACACACACACACACACACACAGCTTGTTAATGATCACTGGGCTGCAAACTTGGTTGTCTGACTTACAGTAACTCTCCTCTTTCTAGTCTCTCATGTTTGGATTTCCACACACTACACACACACACACACACACTAAACATGCAGACTATTATTGTATGAATCCACACAGAACTAGCTTCTGTATGACTAGCGGTTCTGGCTATTTAAAAACTGCAGTAACTTATATTAAGTACCATTTTATCTTTTACTATTATTAAAACAATAGACTGATGTTTAACCAACGACTGTGGTTTCATTCTTTTTTTTTTAAAGTGTGTGTTCTCTTTGGGTCTTTTCTGTGTCCTACAGTGATGTGAAAAAGTACACCTACTATGTCAGCACAATGTGGTGATGGAGGGACGGAGGGAAGGAGGGCAGAGAGGTGATTGATTTAGCCTCTGCACCAATGCCCTGGCACTGGAGATGGGATGGATGGAGGGGTGGGAGAGAAAGAGAAAAGAGGCGCATAATGCTGCACCTGCAACCTTATTCAAACCTGGTCAACCCTGAATTATATTACTTCCCTTTTTCTTGTCTCTGTTTATCTTTCATCCTCTCCAGATTCCTATGTCAGTTTTTCAGCATCCTCCATGGCTCCAGCGTTTCTTCTGTCTCCTGTTTGCTCTTTTTTTTGCCCCACTCTGCCTCTTTCTCCTTATTTGTCTTGTCTTTTGCTCTCCTTTGCTTCACCTCCCTCCCTTATCCCCTCCCATCTTCTCTCGTCTTTTTTTGGCAGGAATAGCGGTTTTATTATCCAACCTCACCTCTGCCAGGATGGGTCAGATACTGCAGTGGAGCCGTCTTCACTTGGCACTTAATGTAGAGAGAGGGAAGTAAAAAAAAACACAGCTGAGGGAGGTAGAGAGAGCGACGCGCAGGGGGGGAGTATATCCACACACTGCACATTCTGTAGGTGAGAAAGTTCAGCCTGGCAACCAAGCTAATGATGCAACATTTGTTTTCATGCATGTGTTTGTAAATGTGAGGTAGGTAAAGTGAGTGTGTGTGCAGCGTGTGCTGCAACGACACTTGGTTAGCGGTGCGTCACTGTGGCTGTGGGCTTCCTAAGGAGGGATGGTAGACCAGACATGGCACGCCGATGCCAGAATGCCAGGCCTGATCTCTGCTGCCAGCTCCGAGAAGCCTCAATCGATCCTGACAGCTCAGTGTGTCACCAGGTCACACTCACACTCTGAGGCAGAAAAACAAGGACAGGGAACCAATTCAATCGGCTAACGCTTTCTGCTGTTCCTTTATCATTTTGTGACAAGAATTCACTGTGAATATAGTGCGAGTGAAAACTTATACAAGGAGTGTGGCCTGTTGTGAGTATGGCCCCAAATCCCATGTGCACTATTAGGGCCTTATCATGACTTCATTTTGTATTTTCTGCTATAGCTAACCAACTCATGCCTTTCTATTCAGGCGGAAAATTGACTGAGAGCGTGACTGTCGGTCCCGGTTTGTTTAGAAATTCCTTTGATGCAGTTCATCCGTCCATTTCGAGGCAGCAGCAGCGTTAACAGCAGCAAAAAATTACTCCGCTGGCTAAATGACTGATCACGACTCTCGAACATATTTCCAGGGAAAAAAAAAAAAGCACTTTCTGCTATTACTGTTCTGTTTTTCCAATTTGGGTCCAAATCTGACAGAGGCACTCAAAACATTTTCATCTGACATTATATTGTGCAGCATATTCGTTGAGCTCAGAAAGTGGAAGGTGGCGTCTTTTTTATTTTAATTCCAATTCAGTTCTTCTCACAGAAATGACAGCAGTTCACAATTTGACTGATGAATCTGTTCTTGAATACACGCTCATGCCCTCTCATATGAAGCCTGCACAGTCATTCAAATACACTCTTTGCTGGTTTTACATTCACAAACACAGTTCTGACAAGACAGTGTAAATAAAATAACTCAAGCACATGAAAATATTTCAGGAGAGTTGGTATTTACTTGGTTGAAGATAGTTCATGTGCAGTGATAAACAGAATCACAATGTTTAAAAACCAACGCACATAAAAAAAATAAAAAAAAAACTGACTGTCTATGATAAAGCAAGAACAATGGTAGACTGTACTGACAAGTGAACCGGGACGGAAAAGGACACAGATCTGTTTATGCCCCAAGCCAGACTTAAAAGATGTCCCCAGCAGACGTTTGGCTTTCTGACCTGGACATGCTGACCTGCTGTCTGTTGACAAATCTCATTCCAGGACTTGACCACTGAACTTGTGGAGGATTGTAGGAATGTTGTGAGGTTACTTAGAAGACCAGGAAACAGGATTCCCGCACCTGATTTGGTCAAACATAGAGGGACAGGGAGAGGAGAATGAGAGGAAACAGAAAAAAACATCACATCACAGAGAATACAATCCTCCATTCAAGAGTCACGTCTGACGCACGACTGGAACATTTTCCAGATCTGATCCTCTAACCCAGACCCAAAAGATGGATGTTCGTTTCCCTTTGCATTCAGCAGGTTGCCAGAGGGAGAGCATGTATCTGTGCTGAGCGGCATGAGAAGGTGAACCAGCCTCTGTGCCTCTGATTAAACCTCAGAATAGCAGCTCAGTGTTCCTGTAATAGAACTCGTCTTCCTCTGAGACTAACAGCTCATTACCACAGGACTGCCCCCAAGGACCCCCCCTCCCCCCTTCCCCATCACCAGCACGTCACCCCTCTGAACATGACCTCTCCCCCAAGATGGAGCCCCAACATCGTGACGCATATATCTACGTAAAGACACCCCTTCCTCCCCTCTTCAGCTGTCAACCTTGGCGCAACTCCCATTACTTTTGTACTAGAGTCCGCCAACACACACACACACATGCGCGCACACACACACACACACACAGGTAATTCAGACCTTAGATGTTGATTCTTCACATTGTTATAAACATTGTCACATTATATGACGTTTTATAGAGTTCGAACGTTACCTCCAGCCTGCGGTGGTCCAGGGTGTCGTAGGTCTTGGACTTGGTCGTGGTGACAATGGTCTGGTAGCCAGACGAAGGCCAGTTTGAGAAACAGATAAAACGCTGATCATATGAACTGTTTATATGAGATGTAACATGTTAAGGGCCTGGCAGATTCGACAGACAGGGACTTTCAAGCCCCTCCCTCTCCTCAGACTAGCTGCCCATGCGGTACAAAAATGGCCTAAACTGCCAATCACGAGCCAATCAGCGAGGGCGACCCACCTGGTTGTTAGAGGTGGTTTAAAAGGGGCAGGTGGAGGCCGCGAGCACGCCAGAAACAGGGGGAGGCGGAGACGCTGGTTATGAGTTTATTCAAATCTCTAATAGATGTGTCAGGTTTATAAGGTTGTTTTTTTTTAATGGACATGTTATCTTTAAAAAAAAAAAAGGTTCAAGTCAAAGGACTTCTTTGTCCCTTTTCTTGTATGCTTCTCATTTAATTTTGTCACTTGCATGAAGAAAATCTTGTACTTTGTAGTGTTTAATTCTTTGTATTGTCTTTTATTTAGTGCTCACATTTTGGCAGTAATTTGGTTTCGTGTCATTGGGACTGTGCATCTATGAAATGAGAGACTGACAGAACAGTGATGTATGTGATGATGTGGAAAAGGATATTTTCATTTGTGGCTTCAGCAAGTTGCCGTTTTTTTTTTTTGTCAATGATTCTGCTTTTATCTGCTTTTATCTTGTATCTGTGATAATATGAGGTAAAGTTGACACAGATGGTAATAAGCAGGCCTTCGGAGACATAACCTTAAACATCACCTTCCACTGTTATTTCAAAATATGTTGAAGCTAACTGCAGCACTCAACTTTTCCACAGCTCCTACAGTTATACCGAATGAAAACCTCCTCTGGTTCCTCTGTGAGTCTCTGCTGGATGAAGCTCTCTTCTCCACTCTACCTCCCAGTAACATGGACCAGTCAGAGCCTCTCTACACACAAGCTGCTGCTGCTTCAACACACACACACACACACACACACACTCTCCCTTCTGATGCCTCTGTTCCCCTCTGTCCCCTTGCAGGGTGGCTCTTGTCGACACCTTTCCTGATTTGGACGTTTTTGATGAGAATTTCCCACCTCAATCTCTTCTGTTTCCCTACTTAACCCTCCCAGGGGCTTCTTAGATCTGTTCTGACTGACACACATACACACACACACACACCCACACACACTCTCACACAGACACACATACAAAAACACACTGGATCATGCCCACTGTGTTACACACACAGACACATGAGGGTGCACGCGCACACGCTTGCTTCGCTGTAGCCTTAATGAGGTCTCATCATGTCTTTTATTCTCTTTCTCCCTCCTCCTCCTCCTCCTCCTCTCTGCTTTCTCCTTTTCTCTTAGTCAAGTGTCATAATTTCAAGTGTCATTCTGGTGCTCTACCGAGGTGTCAAATTAAGACATTAGCAGAGACAAGTAATTGATCTCCTTTTGGAATTTAGATCAACATAATAAACTATTTTCCGAGTCCTGTTTTGACAGTCACAGACACCTCAAAGGCATTCACAAATAACACAGACGTACACAAAATGGGTCTCTGCATGAATACAAAGTGTATTATTCTCTGTCTGCTTTGCCCACAGTACAGGGTCTCATCATGAAGGAGAGGGTCTGGATGTGGAGGAGAAATGAGTGCCTCTGCATGAAAGGGTACGTTTAAAGAAAGCTGCCATCTGACACATCCTGGTATCATCGTTTCAGCAGCTGTTTCTGAGTGTGGATATTAGCACAGCCTCTTTGTGAGTTTGAGGGTTTGGGAATGGAGAGTGGAGTGGACCAGTAATTCAATAACTCACAAACAGTCATGATTAAAGTAGAGAAAAATGCTTGATTGCTCTCTTGCCAAGAGTTAGGTGGGAGGACTGACAGCACAGCCTCACAATATCTGTACATTAAGTGTGTCGCTGGAGCCAGCAGCCAGTTAGCTTAGCTTAGCATACCACCATAACCCCCTTTTAAAACAGTGAATTCTCATTTTAGCTTTTCATTTTTGCTTCATACTAAACAAACAAAAATTAACACGTTAATTTATCATTTTTAGAGTGGCCTGTAGGCAGATTCTGTTACCTAAAGATGGGGCCAGGCTGTTTGTCCCTGTTTCCAGTCTTTGTCCTAGGCTAAGCTAACCAGCTGCTGCCTCCAGCTACTTATTTACTAATATGACAGTGGTTTTGATCTTCTCATCTAGGCCAACTCTCGGAAAGAAAGTGAACAGGCTTATCTTACAAAATGTCAAACCGTTCCTTGAAGATTTGGGTCGGACTATACTGCATGTTTTTAAATGGAGCGGTAACTTACTTCATAAAAACATAAACACAGCAGCGCTAGCTTGAATGTTTGTGACAAAGTTGGTCTATAATTAAACTTCTGATGTGGTGTTAAATTAAACGAATAAGAAAAGTAATAGAAAAAGAGTTTTCGCACAAATTTTCACGTTTTTATAAACCTCAACTTTTATATGAGGTTTATAAAAACACACAAAAAGGTACATTTAGTAGTGGACTTGCACATGAGAGGGAGAGGGCTTTATTTTGTAGCAGAAGGTGCCATGATTGAAATGGGTCCCCCTGCATGAAAAGGTAAATCCGGCAAGGATCGCCTGTTCAGCCTCAGGGAAGCTGTAAAGCATTTCCACTTATCTCACATTTTTTGTCAAAACACAAATAAAGGATAGATTCTCACATGCCCTTTCCTCAGAAACTGCTGGCTCAGCACTTTGCGAGGCTGGTTATAGTAGCTGTGTTTGTGTGATGGATGGCCTCTTGATCCTATTCCAGGTAGAGGTGTAGTCTGACTCCTCTCGGGAGACACTGAATAGAGCCGAGCAGAAACCCACTCAGATGAAACGCACACAGTCCAGCCGGTACAGCTGACATGATGCTGTGAGCACAAGATCCTGCTCTTCTGTCAGAGCATTTCAATAATCTTTGCAACGCTTCTTATTTACAGTATTCCCTTTCATCTGCAATTTCACAGGAGAATATCAGTATGAACTCAATGAGTCACAATATTCTGCAGCTACAGCCCATTTTCCCCTTCTGTCCAAATCTGCGGTGGACTGATGAGTTTGTTGGTGATCTTTATTGCTTCCCAAGAGATCACACTGCTATCTAGGTTTTGCTGCCTATCTTTAACAATCTCCCTGAAGAGATATACACACACTTCCACCCAAGCAGGATGATGTAAACCCTTTTCTACGACTTTAAAATCAGCGAAGAAGCTTCCATTGCGCCATTTAGCCTATGTAACGGTGAAAAATCAGTCTAATGAGCAACCACACGTGATGACGTACATCTATACCATAAGCAGGTTTGGATGAACTTTCCCTTGTGAAGCTTTAGGAGACCGAAGGAAGAAAAAAGAGTAAGATCCTGTAAAAAGCAGGGTCGGATAACATGATGGAGGCTGCAGCTAAAAACAGTCATTTTTGGATCAATACATAAGAGAGCAGGATAAAACATGGGAAGAAAAGGAGCGAAGAAGAAGAGATATAATTCTGTGTTTCCTCTCCTCCACATGGGCCTCCCTCTTTTCACCAAGATGCTTTGCTATCGATCTGACATAACAACTCTGTGTGTGTGTGTGTCAGAAAGAGCAGATGCTTGTAGCTTTTAACAAGCCTGACTCAGCCAAAACCCTGTGTGTGTGTGTGTACATGTACGTTAATGAAAACCCTTCTCAGCCTCGTTCGCAGTGAAGAACTTTTTGGACTCTCCATCAAGAAATCCGACAGTTTCAGAATGAGACGTTCGACACAGCCAGTGCTCTTGAGGAAGCTCGTTTCACTCCAAGAAGCTATTTTTACTCCACGCCGTGATTATGCTGACACTTTCCAGAGCAACTATGTACGCTTTCTGTGAAAACACTAAAAGCATACATTACCGCTTGTTGATGGAAGAATATGCAAAACCTTTGCTATTATCTTTAATCTCTCTTCTTCAGCTGATGCATATGAATAGTACCAGTGTTAGAGGAACCACTCTGAGGGGGAAAAAAAAAGACTCAGTCATTTATCTTAAGTCACTCTTTGAGAATGGTTTGCTGGCCTTTTACAAAAAGGAGATGAGTTCTTTTCCTTTGCTCCGAATGATAAGAGAAAGATAACTGTAGGCAAAAATGCTAATTCGTTTTTAGCATGGCGAGTGCCATCACAAGGGGAGAGCATTTACATGCTGGAGCGAACTGCCATGTAAGTAGAATCTAAGTAGTCATTTATCCCCCACATACCCTCCTACTCTTATAAGTTATATATAATTGACAGAAATCAAGCTAAAAGTCTGTGAGCGTCACTGGCTGATTATTATTATACTATCTGAGTTATAGGCAATCAGTCCATTCTGTGTGTCAGTCCACACTTTTAACATATTGATAGAAAAATATCAGTAAAAGATATTGCAAGACAATCTTTTATGCCTTAATCATGTCAATTTGTGTCAAGGTGCATTTCCATTCTTCATGAGCATCACCCGTAAAAAGCATACATTTACATTAAGGAATAAATCAATCAATAATATAATTTAAATTATGTGTGGTTGTGCTCGTGCTACATTCATGCAAAAATTTAAATCTGACTCATAAACTTATTAAGGAGAATTCACCCATCTTTCCAAGAAAGAAAGTCATGCCGTTAGCATGGCTAGGAATTGGCTAATTGGATATCTTACCCAAAGACAGAGCAAAAAAAAAATAAATGTGTGGATAAAACAAGTATGGAGTGACTAAATATTTCAACGAAACAATTCATGTGCATAATCTGAGCTTTGATTCCAAACCGACCAAAATCTGTTTTACTAGCACACGTCTCGTGTCTCTTTAAAGCTGATGTGCTGTAACTATCATATCAAAGCTATCTGTATTTTAAATGCTCACACTGGTAACTATTTTGTAAGGCCTGCCAGCTAAATGTAGGAGTAGGGCAGAGTGGTTTCTTTGTGTTGTGTCAGATTCAAGTGCTCTCAGAAGTGCTCTCCAGCTGCGTTCAGCACCGGCGCTCTATTTATAAAAAAGTGCATTGAAGCGTGGGAGGAGAGCATTATGTTGTGTCAATATTTCAGATGGCATAAACCACGGTGTTACTCAAGTGAGTGAGTGGACGGGAGATGTCTGTGTGCGGAGCTACACACAAAGACACACACACACACACACAGTGGCCTGGCCTATAATCGTCCCTATTTAAAATGCTAATTTCCTCTCTCCCGCAGGTGCCTAACTGTGTTTGAAACTAAATTGCTCGTCATAGCAGGTCAATCTGAGCCTAATGAATTCAGCTGTTCTCCCATTACACTTATCGATGCTGAATGGTGGACGACAGGTGCGCTGAGCACCGAGGCTTTGAAAGCAAAGCTTGTAGCCTCATCTTGCTTTCTCAGAAGGATTTCCACATCAGCCTGTGAATATTTTATTGTTTGGCTTGGACGAGGCTTTGACCTTTGACCATCTCCATTTCAAGGGATGTTTTACTTAGTGACGCTCACTTGCTCACTGACAATAAGCTACATCAGAGAGTCATCAGATTAAAGGAGCAGCACTTACTTTATTTAAGAGGATTTGTTAGATATTTTACTCTGTGCATGTGCATGAAATATTGACTTAATAAAACTGGATAACAGCCATACAATGTAGAGCCAGAGTAGCTCTCAGGATGGAGATAATTTACATAAAAATGCATCAACATGCACAGAGACACATATACAAAGTACCTATAGAGAGTATTTAGTGTTTTCTAAGCCTGCAGCACACTGCAGTAACGCTATGGTCAGGGTGCAAAACACAAAATGCATGATGGTGTGGGTGGATGATACACATAAACACACACACACATACACAAACAGTACCACATCCTGAAAGCAATTCTCAACCCTGAGTCCCAAGGTCTTCTTTGGTTTATGTCCAACCATGTCTCATCTTAAACTCAACAAAAACAGGACAAAGTCTGCTGTCTTTGTTGTCAAGAAAACGTCCTCCCTACCTTTCCAAACCTTGCTAGTATTCTGTCTTGAAGCCCACATAAACCCACCCAGAGAGCCACAGACCCAACAGAGAGTAATCACAGGTAATGATAACTGAGAGTGAGCATAATTTTCCACCATAGCCCAGCAACACGACACAACAAACCGGTCTCGCTGGGGAGCTGGAGAGACATGTGAAGAGGAAAAGTGAGAGGGATGGAGGCAAACAGCAAGGGAGGGAGGTGAGAGGCCGCAGGAGGACATCAAGCAGGAAGAACGTCAGTGAGTGACCAAGCCTTTTCCACAGCTTTCATCCACAGGTTTAGGGACAGAAAACAAAAGTAAAGAAAGAGAAACACAACAAGAGTGAAAAACAGAGATGGATGATGGATGCTGCTCCTCACAGTTTCCCGTGGGCAGAGCTGCAGTAAGGGCCTAATCTCATATAAGTGGCAGATTTAGAGTTCATCGACAGCTGTGATGTAATACTTAATGCATGGCTATAAATTAGCTCATACAGTAGTACCATGTGAGCCTGATCCACAGCAGCACACCAGTCTGTGAGGGATGGTAGGCTGGAGCTAATTGCGATCATTCAGTAAGAAGCAGAGCAGAGCGGGAAAAGCCCTCCTCTCTCTACAGTCACTGTAAGTGCTCTGTAGGATTTTCCTCACTGTACACAAACAATCAATCATCACTCTTATTCATCTCATTAGCATGCCACGCTTCACTAGACCTTTTTTTTTTTCCCATGTCTGCATGTGTGGTTTTGCAGTCAGCAGATGCCTTCTTCTTATTTTTCTGACGTTTGCGGTTTGAACGTGTGCCGAACGTTGCTCAGCTTAGCTCAGTTACTGGATGGTCAAGTAGCATCTCCTCTCAAAAATAAGGAAACAAATATTTCCAAAGATTGATTTACTGATGTAACTACACTACTTTGCCCACTCTTAAAGTTGCAGCAGAACCAGAGATATCTTGTCTATTTTTTTTTTTATTCTATATGTTCCTCTTCCTTGTCAAAACCCGGTGCCTACAATACCCACAATGCAAGCAGAGATGAGGAGTGGGCTACAGACGTCCTGTATAAGATCACTTCCTTCTAACTCCACAAGTCCCAGAACTTTTATTAATTTTCAGACTTCATACCTGGCTGACACTGACTCAAGTGACATCATTTGAGGCAATTTATCTAGAGTTTATTTAGTTTTTACTTAGAATTTGGAAATAAGCCATAACATGTTCCTCTTTCAAATGAAATGTTGAGTTTTTCAGCAATAAAACCTGCTCATCTCCATCTCTCATTTCAGTACACTCAGGGGTCTCGCTGATACAAGATGAAGCACACACTCCAGAACAACCCGACTGTGTCTGCACAGGAAAAGTATGACCATCCTCTGTGTCTCCTGTGTCCTCGTGCTCCTCCTCCTCTTAGAAACAAACTGTCAGGAGTCGTGATGTGACTGTCTCCACTATAGATCTGTGAGGCTGCGATTCTCCTCTCTGTTTCCAAGGGGTTAAATATATCACATTCTCGGGGGAATGAAGCTAATCTAAAACAGTGGATTATGTAAAGGGAACCTTGGCTTGGGCTAATCCTTCTCCTCTGTCAGACTGCCACACCGGTCTTTAATGAGAGAGGGTTATAGTGGAGGCGATGGGGTGTCAGGTAGATGCTGTTACGTTGTTGTTCTCCTCAGAGTAACAGAAACAATGCTGATGTAACATCTCTGTCCAGATGTAAACTCCTTTAACACTTTACTCATACCAGCAAGTATAATTACATTTACACATCCCGATAGCTGGGAGGTTGCTTGAAGCATTTTCCTCTACATGAATGCCCATGATCACTTGCTCTGTCATTTCCCTGCTATCACATGAGTTACTTGCTAATCATGGGCATGAGAGTCCTCTGTTTGCATGCGGACTCTGATGGTTTCGTGGCCGAACTTGCATCTTCCTGTCTGACAGGCTAAATCAGCTCTGCACGATGCCATATTCAGTGCGCGTTTGTGCTCATGTGATGTACGTGATGCATCTGATTTTGTATATTTTTCTGAACAGATCTGATTTTTTTCTGTTAATTTAACACAAGTTAAGTGTGTATGTAGAAAGAGGGATTTCCAGTTTAATCGCCTGGTAAGTCTGATAATGAGATAGTCGGACAGTCCTCTTTTTGCCCACCCGTCCCACTCTCTCTCTCTCTCTCTCTCTCTCTCTCTCTCTCTCTCTCTCTCTCTCTCTCTCTCTCTCTCTCTCTCTCTGTCTCTCTTCAGACCCCTTTGTCCTTGGCTGACCACTCCTTCTTCGGGCCCATTTGCCTCCGCAACAAGAGCTGACAACCGATTGGCTGGGGGTGAAATTCTGAGGCATAGGGCTAGTTAATTATGCTAATCCAAGAAACTGATAAGGAGACGTTTTAAAACATTTAAAAGCTCTGGAAACACATGCACACACTGAGGCAGTGTGGTTTAGAGAGAGATGGGCTCTGTGGGAGAGTATGTGGAGAGGAAGTGCGGGAAACACAGAGAGAGAACCGAGTCATGATTAGACTCTTTCCTCATTTTCATAAATCTCCATCTATGCGTAACATTTGAGAGTTCAGTGTTTCCTGTTTCCCCTTTTTCCTCGTTTTCAAATACTCTGTAGTAATGAAAATATTACAAATCTAACAATTCTCTGGATGCCGGGCTTTTCCTCCCCCCACTCAGAGCTCAGATCCTCCTCTGTTGCTGGTACGCTCCTGGCCTTTCCCCTCTCTTGTTATTAACTGATGTCTGTGGGCGGATAACACTGCTTCACTGATCCACAACTCGTGAAACACCACTCATCCTTTTTTTTCCTCTTTCTTTCTCTTCTTTTCCATCTCTGCCTAAAACTATTTCAGCACCAGATAATTCTTGACGGGCACAAACATGCCATCACTGTGTTTTTTTTTTCTTTCTGCATCCAGTACACTTCTCCTCCTAACAAACTGATTCTAAACCCATTTCTTTTCAGGGCCAGCAGCCATGCACCAGCTTCTGTTGAACTTACAAGCCTTTGCTGTGGGATTAGTTCCTGAACTTTTCAAAATACAGCGGAAAATACAGCCTGAATCTATCCGTAATCTTTTTTGTTCATGTCTTACAGACTTTTGTGCGTGTAACTGTGGCTCGTGTGGAGAAAACAGTTTAGTTCTGTGTCTCACAACAGTCAAAGTGCAAAACTGCCTCCACAGTCCTGCGAAAACGTGAGAGCTGAGCGTTGTACACTACCAGTCAAATGTTTCCGCTGTTTCTTAAATTTACACGATTCAGTTTCTCAGTATTTCTGAAGTGAAAGCATAGAACAAATAAATTGGAGATTTTGAAAACAAGGAATCATGGAACTTCCTCGTCGAACTAAATGTAATCAGATAATGTTCAGAACGTTTGTTGCAGATGTTCCCACAAATGTGTTTCTCTTGCAGGTCGCTTTACTTTCATCCCAAACCAGCTCCATGGGGTCAAAGTAATCCCTTCACTTTTTAACCATTTAAGGTTATGTACAGGACTTAATTTTGGCTGGCAGTGTAGCTGTACCTGCCAGAACTCAAACTGACCCGATACTGACGACAGGGGAAAGAGGGAGCTCCTGCCCTCACCTGACTCTCCATATCTTATTGCTGACATGCAACCTAAATGTTCATCTACTGGGTATCAGTGTATTCCCAGCTGCAGATGGTGAGGCGCGCTACTCACCTCTGAGAACAAAGCTTACAGCCTTCACACCCACAACAACAGAGACATGCAACCTCTGAGAAGTACGAGAGGGCTGGCTTTTCACTCTCTCAAATTACGAATGTCTGGTTTCAAAACCACCCGAGGAAGAATCAGAGGGAGGAAGGGATGAGAAGAGAGACAGTGACAATGAAGACAAAAACTGCAAGAGGGGCATTATTCTCCCAAAGTTTTCTGTGATTGCTTTGGTTCTTGTTGTCTGGTTTTGTGCCAAATAAATTTCCTTTGACGGCTTCTGGAAAATGTAGCTTGCAAAAAAAAAGTGCCTCAATTCAATACAGTAATTTTTTAGTTACGTCGTTCTGCTTCTTGGACTTAATTCTGCTCTAAATGCCTCATAACTGTAATGTAATATTAATGCACTGGGAGGAAACAATAAGAGTCATTTGGATGTGATCATTGTGGCTATTCAGGCATCCTTAGAAGCTCATGGTGGGACTGAGAGTTGAACTGCAGAGTTCAAGGCATATACATCAAAAGAGAGAAAGTGGGGGAGAGGGAAAGAGAGGTGGGATGGAGCAACAGAGGAGGGGATAGGGGAGAGATCGAGTATCTGAGGGAGTATAATTAACTCCATGGTCTGCCTCTCTGCAGGCCTGCGGCATACTGCTCTGAAATGCTGATTCAGTACACAGATAGACAGAATAGCACGGGAGGGAGTAGGGGGTGAGGAGAGGGATGCACTGAGAGAGAGAGAGAGAGAGAGAGATGGGGTGTTGCAATGAACAGAAAATGTGAAATGAAGCAAAGACAGTTCAGCAGGATGGGTTCTCAAAATTTTGAGCACAAGGAAAGCAAAGTGTAAATAAAGACAGGAGTGAGAATAAAGCTGCTTAAACCGAATCCAATGTAATGGAGAGCGGATGGTTTGATTCGAAATGTGAGGCAGGATATCTGCAGAGTCCACACTTGACTTTATCAAAGTGCTGAACATTTGCAGATGCTTTACACAGCAGCACAAAATCCAAAGCCTGCATTATCAAGAGAACAGTGACATCTAGAGGTGTAACTACCGACAGGACCTGCAATGAGTTTCTTCAGCAGAATTGCTGATAGATACAGTTACCTACGAGCACGCTTAACCCCTCACCGCCCGGGGAAGCTGCTGAGTGCAGGGGTCCACACGTTGCTCTGGACCCATTTCCATGGGTCCAAGCAGTGACGCTGCTGGAACCCTACTGCTATTGTTCTGATTATTAGGGGTCTAAGCCCAAAGGGGCTGGAGGACACACATGCAATGCATGTCTTATCCCAAAACACTGAACACAATGTGTTCAGCATGTTCAGTTCTGGTGGAATAGTCTCCAAGTGTAAACAGTTTGAAACACTTTCAGCAAAGAGTTAATCACTGTTTTTTTGGCCGGTTCAACAAACCCAAAGTGCACCTTTAGGTCACTTTTTAAAACTACCCCCTGTCCACCACCTAGGTTATTTTAAATTTAAATATAGACCTACATTTGTAGGCTTCTGTACTAAGGAGAAAAAACCAGGGGGAGAACATGGGCAAGGAAACAGGAACACGACAGGAAGGAACAAAGGCAATACAGACAGAGACAAACTGAGAAGAACACAGGGGAACAACAAGACTTACATACAGGAGGTAACAGGGAAAACCATTGATGGCGGGGCAGACAATCACAGAAGGAGGGAAACGAGACAAAGACAGGAAGAAGACAAAGACAAGATACACAAGAGCTTCGACTACAAAATAAAACAGTAAATACATAACCAGAACTCAAACACCAAAAACAAGAGTAACTTAAGTAAAGAAACACAACTGGAACTAATTACAGAACTGAAGAAACTAAAAGGGAGTCCAGAAACTCCAAATGTCCATAAAGAGTTCAAAAAAACAAACCAAAGGATTCAGAAAACAGCCCAGTCTGTTTTTTTTAATGCAATTGCAATGACATATAAAAAATATATAATAGCTGCAAGGAAAATAAATAAAATAGCATCTGAAATAAAAACACATTCTCTTTACCGTTAATTTAACTGTTTCCTGTCAAAGCCGTGCGTATAGCCAACGTCATTTTGCATATTAGCAAAAATATTACTTTTAACCACATAGCACACAGCAGTTTTCAGGGAGGCCCTGCTTTAATTTGCTTGTGAGAAACATGTTGTAAATATGGGATACTGCCACAGGTAATTACCAAAATAACTATATGAGTAAAAAGGCATATGTGTTTATGTAAAAACTACACTCCAGTGTAACTGTGTAATGTGATAAACTGGCTCTACTGAGGAGCCTAGTGAAGATAAAGCATTTCTGACATAATGTAAATAGTATGTATGATGTAAGGGTTTACTGTCATTCATTCTGCTTCAAAGGCATACCAAAGATTAGTGGAATAACTGGTCTTTAATTAACTTCCTCATGATCTTGCCTAAGTGTTAAGTTAGGTAACAGACTGTGGACATTTTGACTCTTCTGAAAACTGTATCCTTCCGATTTGTAAGTATTCCTTTGTGAATTTTACTATGTCTTCGATAAAAAGCCCAACAGTACGTTGATTGAAGTCTTCAGTCAGCCTCTCCCTGATTAACTCTGCGTATTTGTCTTGTACCATCTCCGCCCAACACTGTTGAAATGTGAGTCTCATTTGACCCTGAAGGGCATCATATACTTGTGGACTGAAAGTGTAATTAAGTGTAAATGCCTTCCCTCTTTCTAAATGTTCGTCAAAACTCCCACTTTTTTCTGAGTCCTGTCGAACTCGTGCAGCTTCGATCATGGCGTTCAGCTCCTGTGTTAAAACTTTTTTCTCGTCCTCGGGTTTGCATTCAATGACACTATGCGTTTTTTTGAAGTAACCCTTCCAGTCCTGGCCTTGTACAATGGTCATCAAAGGGAAACTCAGACTTACAGATCTCAGGAGGCGTTTAACCGCAGAACTCAGATTTTCACATAAAGGATTGACACCACTTCTCTGTTGAGCTGCTTTAACATACTCCTTGTGGTCCTCAGTCTGATTTATACAGTCCACTTGGTTGTAGTCAATGTCCCTGAACAGATTTTCTTTTGTTCCTTTGAAGCCCCAGCATCTCACGTAACCAATATGGGTCTTTACTCCATACACACTCCACCACTCATGAGCTTTCTGAACCAGGTTCAGCATGCACGGGCCAGTGTGTCTCGCCAAACACGGGCTGTTCATGGTGAAAACGTACACCTTCCAGTCTCCGGAGGATTCCTCTGACTCCAGGAGTTCCTGTGTTTGTTTAATAATGATGTCCTCACTGTGTTCTCCGTTGTTGTAGTTGGGATAATAAGGTCCATACATGATGACCTCTTCCCGTTTCTCAATAACAGCCCACGAATGCTGTTTATCCTCTGTGCCACATTCCTCGGTGAAGTCACGGTGAAACTCCAGAAATTTCTTATTTACTGAGTCATTGAGGAGAACGCTATCGGTGGCTTGTCTGAGCTTGAGATGCTCCAACACTTTCTTCACAGAGTGTTGTGTGTCACCCCAGGACGATATCTGCTCAAAGAAGCTCTTAGTGTTCGTCAGGTACCGAGCTTCTGAGTTCACATAGGCTTCTCGTGTGCAGACGTGACCATAGTTTCTCCTGTAACACAAAAATATCTCATTTCAAAATGTAAACGTTTGAGGAAATAACAACAAAACATTGGGCGCACTGAAAATCAGGGCTGGCTCAGATGTAAATACACAAAACTTGTTGGAGAATACATGTAAAATGAAACTTATAAACCTTCAGAGAAACTGTTCTTAGCACAAAGCCACTTGCACTATAGCACAGGCCAGTGCACAAGTACTAAGAATTTTATGCAAACTATTATTTTATTTACTATTTGAGGGAATAGCTGGACATCTGGGGAAGCACTCATTGGAGTGAAGTTGAAAGGCATGGTTATATGGGAAAATACAAGTGTGAAACATAATGATTTATATTATTGAGTGTATATAATAGCACATAGTCCAAGAAGCCTTGGAGGAAAACTACTGTAACACGAGCAAGACATACAGGAACTGAAAGTATGATACCTGAAATACCCCCTCTGACCTAAAACGATCTGTTGATCTCTGCCTAGCAGAGTTTCAAGACTGGCCAGACATTTCAGTGGAGGCTCCTCTTCATATCCGCTGAACAGAGGCCTTTTACGGCTCCACCTGAGTGAAAACAACAGGCTGATTAACAAAAATCTGTGGCTGTTACATACTGTATATTTCAGAGGACATCAATGGCCATCACAGCTGAGTGTTCACAGCCTCTCTTTCAGGTCATAGACCGTTGTTTTCGACGTGAAATCTCAGTTTACTCACACGTGAAGTTCCATCCTGTCTCCTCACCCCTGGTTGTTCAGAAATCCTGCAGTTAAAATTTGCTTTATCTTTCCTGCCACTGGTTTAGTCACGTAGCCATAGCTCAGTTTTGTCAGCTGAGTTCAGAACAGAAGAGGCAAAGATGTCACAAACTAAACAGCAAGTTACTGTTAAACTATTTCACTCACAACAGCAATGACTGCTTGAGAGTTTGCGACTGTCAGCACTCAGCTCCTCCTCTTGGAAATGCTCAAGGCCCTATAGATATTACCAAACCTACCCAGTGTTGATGTATTGCTTCTGTCAGCCACTCCACACAGCGTGTGTGTGTGTGTGTGTGTGATCAACTGTCTTATGCGTTCCTTTTTTTCCAGTTTGGCAAGTTCTCAGAAGTAGAGCAGAGGAGACAGATCAAAGTCTGCTCTTCTTCTGAAATGTAAGATGTAACAGTTTTGCCTCATTAAGCACATAAAGTTTAAAGAGTAGAAGACAAATGAAAATGTATGAGGTGCTTCTGCTTTATTTTAGGGGCCACAATTATATGATGACACAAAAAAGTGACACTGTGACGCTGTGCTGGAGGTCAGCTGCAGTTCACAGCTGTTTGCCCCTGAGCAAAATCCATAAAATTACAATTGCATAATTAGTCCTGAAGCCACATTTAATGTTTCACATGACTGAAAGTGTCCTTCCATGATCCCAAATGACACGTATGTACTGTGAGGGAGAAAACTATGGCTGAAGCAAAGCGAAAAGGAAGCACCGGAGTCCTGGATGTCTTACACTTGGGTGTGTGTGTAATTATTTATGTGGAAGACAATCACATCAGTCTTCTTTGAGTTTTCTTGTGGTTAGTGAGGAAAGTTACCAGCTGATGGTATTAGCTCAAAGAAAGGTATGTGCACACAGGCGAGTAAACTGTTGCTGTAACATGATGTCATGTAGAGCAACACGTTGGACAGGATCTGTGTGCTAGACCCTGTTTGGTTTCTGATACTGTAGCTAGCTCATATGCTCGATGTGAAGAAAAAAAAAACTGGTATCCAGAGAAGAGCAAACTTGAGTTTGAGAATTTTCTGTACAACACCAGTTATTGCATGTATGTTTTGCAGATTATATACAGTACCCACAGTGTTACATTCTACTTATACTGAAATATTATATTGAAAGGCTTTTTGTTTATGGTTATAATAAACTTTAAGAAAACTCTAAGAAAAGTTGAATCGAGGACAACTGGACTTGGTTGTAGATACTTGAAGACGTCCCACTTCTCATCCAAGAGGCTTCTTCAGTTCTGCACTGAAACTTGCAAAACCACTTTTCTGTGCCTTGGGTGGACTCATGACCTCAGTATTTAGAAAATTCTGGCTACAGCTCTGCAGCCATTCCAAGAGAAGTATGTGATATTCCTGCACTTTTAACCTTATAACTATTTGATTTATGACTGCAACAACAGACTGTTCAAGTCAGAACAGAAAACCACAATGAGGTGCAGACGGTTTCATTAGTAGCCCTGTTGACCTTTTGTAACACCGTAACAGATTTGCTTGATCAATATTCATCATCGCATGTGTGTTGTGCGAGTCTAAAATAGCCCATCAGAACACAGCACCTCATCTTTCACTGAAAGTCCTGTATTTTTTTCTTCTTTTTGTACAACAATTTTGAAATGGAGACCATATGTTTGAGAGTTAGATTTTAGTTTGTGGTGACATGTTTTCTTTCACCGTCATGAAGCAACCTCAAAAAATTACCTACTGTGAGAAACAGAGTGGAAAAGAAAGGGTTTTAAATCCCAGAAAAAAACATGGGAACTCATGTGGAATCAAAACTGATTTCAAAGTCAAAGTGTCAAGGTGACAGGTAATTTACACGTGTGACCTCTTAGCTAAGCCTTTGATCATTTATTTCACTTGGAGAAAAAATGTTCCCTAAAATTACACTTGAATTAAAAAAAAAAAAGTTACCTAGAAATAAAAGGGACTAGAGACCATCTTGTGATGGGGTCACATCAGCTGTGACACCTGTCAACATGTTGACAATCCAAACCACGAGTACTCAGTACTCATGGTCGGAACACAACCCATTTTTGAACTCCGCCTTCATGATTAGACCAATCATATCAAAACTTCCATAAAGCTTAATTACATCTTATTTGGTTTTTAAGGTATGGAAAAATAAACTTCAAAAGACACTATTTAAAAAAAAAAAAAACATTTTAGTTAAACAGAAATTGTATTCAGCTGTAGCTGTTTTTACAGAGGACAGCTACAAGGACTGTAACAGTCCTTACCTTTGATTTCATTCAGTATGTATGAATGAATATTGTCAGTATTTCATAAAATGACACAATAAAAGGAGCTGCGAAACGTAACTCACAGTAACGTAGTGTGAATATGTGATGAAACACATATAGCAGCCACACAGCAGTGAACATTCATGTGCAAGTCCTGGAAAATCCCACATACCATGAAATAGCTTTCAACAAAGTGCTTCAAGTTTATATCTGCATCTTAGCTTAGGTGTAAATATGCAGCTGGTTGATGAGCGTTCAACTTAATTAAAAGTCTTGACAAGCAATGGAGGTTTGTGGTCAGAGTGGATACATCCATACTGCTGCTGTTCTTCCCTTTCAGCCATGTGTGATCATTTCGCTCTGTGCGTCTGAGCTGATGTCGGGTTGATGGTCTTCCTTAGGCAGGAAGCCCCAAGTCCTGAGTAGAGCAAACCGCTCAGCTGGACGAGCGGAAAAGTAGTCCCTCTGTTTCTGAGAGTAAGTCTGGACTGGACAGATTATGTTTCTGTAGCTCCAATCCTGGTGATGCAAATTAAAAAAGAAAATTTAATGACACATGATTTGACTTAAGACGGTCTTCTAACACTTCTAACACAGGAACTGAATATGTAGAAAAAACAAACAAATGAAAATTTATTAGAAAACGCAAACACATCAGGTTATGTCCTCATAAAAGAGACTAAATACCAACACAAGTTTTACTCTTCTCATCTCACCTCCAGTTCAGTACAGAGTCAACATGCAACAGAAATTGTCTCAGAAGGGGGGCACAGGGGACAACAAAACCTCAGACACATGGGTGGTCTTTTATCTAAAGGACAACTGTCGGTTTAGAATCCCTGGTGTCTGTTTATTGTGTGTGCGACAGATACTATAACTGGCAGTGCTGAGGTGCTGTACCTGCCAATGAAAGTTGAAAGACTCCAGCAGCTGTATCCTGCCCTCTCTGGTGGGCACACAGTCAGGAGGAACAGGCTGCACCACCTCAGAGCCCACCACCACATCTTCAAACACTAACAGAGCTCTGATGGCAAACCAGCCCCCGAACCTGGGATGCACACACACTCCAAACATTTTCTGTGGGTAAACAAAGGCAAACGCACACAACTCAGGTGAGGAGACAAGAAGAGAAATGCTGCTGCTGCACAAAGTGTTGAAATTTATCTAAACAGCAACCAATGAGATTCCACAGAAAAAAAAGCATTACCTTTTCAGCCCAGGGTTGGTCTGTGACATCAGACTGTTGGTAGTAGAAAGCTGCTCCGGACACGTGAGCAGCAGTCTGTGCCAAGAACTTCGGCTTCCTGCTGGGAAGCAGCTCGTAGTCATACCTCACATCCACATTCTGTCCTGGAAAACACTGCAGGCCAGGGAGAGGAGAGGGAAATATTCAGGTGTCACAACCTTATCATGAAAAGAGTTATGATGCTGTAGGACCTTCTTAGAGCAAAACTGGGTTTGCAGGATTATTTCATCATTGTATAGTTGGTCGATACCTGATTTTTCAGGTATCTAATTAGCCAAATGGCTATTTTCAATTGAAATTCCAGACAACTTAAGGTATCAAGATACATTGTTAGATAAAAGTTTTGTCTGTCTGTCCCTTTATCTCCCTCCACACCCCTCACCTGTGAGACAGCAGAGGTGGCACAGTGCTTGACACACTGGTCTATGGGGTCTGACAGTCCCTGGCAGCCTCTTTGCTCCATGAAGGGCAGGAAGGCTTGTTCAAACATGGCAGGGGTGCTGAGCACCACCACAGCCAGGCTGTCATCTGGGAAAGGCAGGCGCAGTGAAGGAGACAGCACCGAGTTATACCAACCAACCTGTGAGCATGGTGGGACAAACTGTCAGAGAGGCACAGAGGCGCAAAATACACAGTCCAGCATGAAAAGGAAACACACACACACACACGTGTGTATATAAATATACACACATTTTTATTTATATTTTCTGTAGTCTATAAATAGCTAACGTGGGTTGAGGAGAAATAACCCTTTAATCTGCTGAAATAAAATAATTTTGCTCTCATAATTATATGTTCAACTCCTAGCAGGTAGTGTAGCCCTTCTCGCTGTCAGAGCTACGCACTAGAGAGAAATATACGCTACAGTACCTTCAGAGGGTAAACTTCAAATCCCAGTTTTGATAAACAGTCCTGTAACAGTCCTGTTACATTTTCCACATTGAGACTGGCGGCCGCCATCGTTGTACGTCAACACGGCGTTGGGGATTGTGGGCAATGGTGTTCTTTTGCGTCACCGGCAAAGCTCAGAGTAACCACCTCCTACATTACCCAGAGGACGCCTGCGGCTGCGTCATACGCAATCACGTCACTGTAATGGGCTCCTGGATTTAAAAGTCGCAAGGTTTTCTGTGAGTAGCCTGTATAGCCAGCTAGCGAAAACATTTATCACTAAATGTTGTCAAATACATATTTTTTTCTGCGATGTGTTGTATGATATTAGGAAAACAGGCATCATTCAGTGTCTTAGAGGTGGTGAATATTTTTTTTTTTTGCCTACCAGGACAGTAACGTTTTCAATGCTGAAGATAAAAGTCGTCGTAAAAATGCTGCTAACTGAAATTAGCCTAGATCAACAACGGCTATCCAAAGGCTATCTCGTGCCTCGTTTTGTGCGACCTTGCCGTGTTTAGTGTGAATTTTGCTATGTCTTTGTCAGCAAGCATGTACTCGGGGTGCGGTGGGAAGGGGTGGGGGTCATGTCCTGCATCACTTCCAGTTTAAATCGGTATCTTCTCCTGGAGACTGGAGAGAGATATTCTCCGCGGGTCTAAAGATTTATTAAGCAGACCAATTCCATTATCAGGCAGCCTGCATACAGCTACGTCTGCCTGAGAGGCACCTGATAGCTGATAAGCGTCACTACAAACCTGCAAAAACCCAGGCCTGCTGTAATTTAATCTCCCATAAAGTGTCAGAGATCTCAGCTTGGTTGTTACCTCACCAACCAGCCACCAAACACGTCTAAAGTTACTGCTGTTTGATGTGACACCTCTGACAGGCCACACAACACAGTCCTGCATGACCTTTTTGCACAGTGAATCAAGAATTAACCGACTAATGCTGATGAATGATCCATTTGACAGCTTCACTTGATGTGTTTCTTTCTAGATGAAATCAGACATGAACTGGGACAATCAGCTGAGCTCTATCCTGTCTGTAGCAGATGGCAGTGTTGCAAAGATGAGCGTGAGTACATTCAAACATCCTTCTCCTAATTTATTAATCTTGCAGGATATAACAGACAGTCATACCTGTAAAAAGCCTATGCTTCCACTGTGCACTGAGGCATTTTCTTTGTGCATCAGTGAAATGCATATAAAAAACCTTCACTTTAGTCTTGCAGTCAGTTGTAGTCTCTAGATGGCAGTAATGTTCCACTGAACATTCAACAGGGTAACTCAGTCATTTAGACAAGGAGGCATACTGATATTGAGAGTTTGGAAAAACCCTTCGAATCTTAAAAATGCTTTTGTTCACAGGAGAGACTGATGTCAGCCGGGAAATCCACCAAAGGAGGAGGGGGTGAGTGAACCATTTCACATTAATGAATATGACTAAAAGGGGAAATTACCTATTTGTGTGAGCATATAACTTCCTCTCTTTCAGACTTCACAGTTTGAACTCATTTGAGTTTTTTTGAGCGTTTTGTGGAAAACCTCCCACACATTCCTCTTCCTCTCCAGATTTGTTTCCAGTGAGGGAGCGGATTAATGATTCGGACCCACCTGCTCTTCCCCCTCGAGCCCCCCTTCTCCGACAGCCTTCCCCATCCCTCAGTCCTGGTGTGCAGTGGGCAGACCTTGCTGCCATTCAGTCACAGCTCCAGATACAGAGCCAGGTGTGTGATTATTTGTTTGATCAAGCCAAGTGTTCCAGATCAAATAGTTGCTGCATTTATGCAGTGTATCACTGTCTTGTTTGCACTGACATTCCCAATTTCTGCCTCTAATGTCTTTGCAAGGCGATTGAGTCTCTCACCCAGAAACTCCATAACACGGAAAGGGAAAGACAGTCACAACAATGTCACATCCAGACGCTGCAAGGTAACCACTGCACCATGACTACTAACAATTCATACTGTGTCGCTTTATCCTCACAAAAGCGCTACAACACCTGACTCCTGTTATTGTCTACTAGAAGAAAGGAGTTCTCATTTAATTCAATGGAGCTGAATGTAGCCACACCCAAACTAAGTTTACAGGTCACATATGAAAAATAAACAGGTCCCAGAGACAGGTCCGGTTGTTAAAGGTGCTTCATTCATTATTTTAGGTTTATTTATTTATTCTGGATTTTTATTCAAATCAGCAGATAAGTCTGATAAACAACTGAATTTGGCTGTCATATCTAGCTTCAGTTAGTTTCTAGTTTTTTTTTTTTCTTCAACCGATCCGAAACTCAAAATCAGAAGAAATAGATCACATTACCCAATTTCATGTCTCACTTTGCTGCCCGCCTGTTACTTTCACTCTCATTTAATATATTACTGTTTGCATGAACAAGTAGGACGTCACGTACATTTTTGATCTGCTGTCGCTGTATGACTCTGCTCCTAATGCAAGCTTGTGTGTCCCTCAGTGAAAGACAAAGCTTGTAACTATTTTATCACTGGCTTCACAAAAACAATAAAATTCTCTGCATCCTTGTGCTTGGTTATCTCTGTCACTTTTAGAGAGTGTTTGAAAACACACTTTTACTAATAATATTTTCATACATGTTTTAAATGAACTCAGTTGTGGTTGAAATGCTTTACAGTATATATATAAATAGATGAATTCATTAGTTAAATCACAATAAACAAACAAAAAAAAATCTTAATGAAGAGGACTGTCAGGGTGCTTCAGCTTTTACTTGGCATTATATGCATATTGGGTAGGACTGTGTGTTTCATCTGTTTAAATGGCACAGATGGTCACTGCTCTGTGGCTCAAAACAGGCAGAATAAAAACAGTAGTACTTCCATTTTTAGTTTGTATTAAATACATGTAATTCCATTTCCACTATGTTAGCCGCTAACCATCAGTTCAGTTTAGATGATCCCTCCGGAGAACAGAGGGAGTGAAACCTGGGGCAGAATCCTAGCTTCAACAGGAAGCAAGAGGATTTACAGGAACATAAGGTTTCAGTTTTGTGACTCATCAGAACTTACAGCCCCAATTGCAAGAGAGGAGTGCTACCAAGTTTACGGGCTACAGTCTGACTTATTTGTGTTATGCTAAGATGTCATATTTTTACTTACTTGATCTACTGTGGCTTGCATTGGGTCTAATTTGTGCATCTTTTTGACAAAAGTGTCTGCCAAATGAATAAATGTAGCTGTAAATGCATTGTATAATTATATTTATGTATAAAAATGCTGTCTCACCACTGCCCTGAGTCCTAAGTTTCCCACTAAAGCTCATTCTTCTGTGGATTTATTCATAATTAAATACAACAATAAATTATTTGGATTTGTCCACAAGGCTGCTATGGGAGGGAAAAAAAAAATCCCTTACTCAGTGTAATCTTCTTTTCCAGAGGAGGTTCACAGGCTGCGTGAGGCGCTCAGGGACAGTGAAAGAGAGAGGGACGAATCGAAGAGGGGACAAAGTCCAGGAGCAGAGAGAAGGATGGAGCAGTGGAGGAGAGAGGTGGGACGTGAGCTGAGCACTCTACGGGGACACATCACCAGAGCCACGTCGCTAGGCAACCTGGAGGAGAGGTGCATTAGGGGTGGAGCTGTGGCGCGTAACTGCAGACTAAACTGATGATAGGCCCAGTTCATGATGGACATGAAAATATTTATTCATCATGTGGAATTCATAAAGACGTTGCTGCTAAAAAGGCATCTTAGTGACACTTTGATTTCTTTACAAGACTGGAAGGAGAGGAAGGAAATGGCACACTGGTTTTCTCATCACTCCTCTTTATTTTTTCCCAGCTTCAGTTCAAAGCTTCGCCGAGAGGAGCTGGAACACCTGCGGAGAGAGGTCGACCAACTGAAAACACGGCTGAGTGAGTCACCACGCACACACACACACACACACACAAACAAACACACATATATATACATAATGTCCCTGCATTGATTCTGCAGGACCGCACATGTCCTAACCTCTGTGCTGGCCTGCAAAGCAAAGACAAGTGCAGTCTTGCTCACAACGTTGGCTCTTTCTTTTTCCTTTTGACAGGGAGGCAGGAGGAGGACATGTTCCTCCAGCAGGCAGAGGCCCGAGAGACCAGGAGACAGTACGAACGCAGCTGCAAGGTACACACACACTGTATCAAACAGGTTGTGTTTGCTTGTGTGATATGTGGTTTTCGCTCTTTCAGATCCTTAACCTTTCCTTTGTGTGCTTTGCTCAGACACTGGAGGAGCTAACAGACAGCTACAGGACCCACAGCACTGATCTGGCGAAGACCGTCTCTCAGTATTCTCACACACAGCAAGAGGTCCGCCAGATCAGGTAAATGTGTGAGCGTGTGCACATATGTGTGCATCTGGGGTTGTGTCTTGTCCTTCTGTGGCATATATTGTATGTAATCTCTTAACAGAACAGTTGTGTCAGAACTGAAAGACGAGGTCAGGAGTCTTATTCTTCGAGAACGTGAACCAACACCTTTACTGTCAGCACACACATCAGGCAAGTCCTTCTCCCACTTTAGCTCTGTCACACACACACACACACACACACACACACATAAATCCAGCATTATAAAAGTACTTAACCATGTTTGTCCCTCTGATTCAGGGGCATCACCCCTTGCACCCTCTCATAGCCACAGTAGAGGAGTCAGAGTTGAAGAGCCAGACTCTGAGTCGGAAGACTTTAGCCCGACCCCGAGCCTGGCCGAGGTCAGCTCAGATGATCTGTCATGGCTGGATGACAAAGACCCTGGTAAGGATGAATGGAAAAAGGCGCCAAAGCATGGTTGCCTTGTGCGGCATCAGGTATTGAAGTACAGCATGCTGAGTCATCAGCACCACATGCTGCTATTATATCATTCTCCCAAGCCTTCTGTTCACCTACATTCACAGCAACAGAAACATGTTCTGACAGTTGGATCACGCACTCCAGCCAACAGAAAACGTTACACAGGGCACCAGATGGGTACGCACTGATGACGGCTTTAGCAAGATGGGACGTGTAGTTCCCCCTCCTTTCCCTCCCCCACACATCTGGCTGAGCTTTCGCTCTGATTCATCGCAGTGGATTTGTCTCACTGTGGAGAGCACTCGTCTGTGTTTACCATTTCAGCATACAGTTAGTTAAAGGAATAATTTGACATTTACTTTGACATTTTGAGAAATACACTTATTCACTTCCTTGCTGAGGTTTAGATCAGGGGAATGATACCACTCCAATATCTGTTCTAGAGGCCCTGCTGATTCCCTTGTAACTTCACAGTGACGACAGGACTACAGGAAGTCACTGCTCCCAGCCACAAACTAGCCCTGCACAGTCTCCATAAAACACTTTTTGTACGCATTTAACAAACAAAATCAAATGTGTTAATTATTGAGCTTCAGAGGTGAACAAAACCAGGCTAGCTGTTTCCCCGTTTCCAGTGTTTGTTCTAAGTTAAGCTGACCGTCTCCAAATAAATAAATAAACATGCAAATGAATGTATTACTTAAAATGTTTAACTATTCCCTTAAAAATCCACAGGAAGAGATGATATAAAAGCAAAAAAGAAGCATAAAAATAAAACTTTAATCTGAAAATGTGGCCTGCTGTGTTATTCCATCTGCCAATAAAGGAGTAAAGCTCTCGGTTCATCTCTGCCAGCTGCAAGGCCAGCAAAGCCATTTGTTTCTTGCAAAATTTTGTACTGTTTGCGTGTGTTAGTGTGTGAGCACACGCACTGCTCACCCCTGAGACTTACTGTAAGTCAGAGTTGAGGTTCCCGGAAGAGATGACAATCTCTGCTCTAAATGTTTCCCAGAGTGATTTGGGCCCATGAAGCCAGGCTAATTTAACATGCACGCACACACATACTGGTACACAGTTGTTATGGGAAAACATTTGAATGTCTTCCAACCCAATCCCACATGGTAATACAGCCAATAAGCACTCAGTCGCTCCTCTTCCTAACTGCTGCTCCTCTGCTCTTCACCTCTGCCAGCTCTTCATCAGAAGCCGCGTGTACGTCTGAGCGTTCAGTCCAGACGGAGCGACTTTGCTGGTCCAGGATCTGATCTGGAGGACGGGGATGATGACGACGATGATGATGATGGTGATGATCTCCTTGATGATGATGTGAACCCAGATTTAGGATCTGACTTAAGTCTTAATGACCTCTGAAGTGTCCTAAGGTGAAGTTCTATAATTTTACTTGGAAGGACATAAAGACGTTTCTTTTCGCTCTTCTAATACACTACCTGAAATGTATTAACACTATATTTGATCAGTACATTTTTGAGTTAGAGCCTTGTTGCAAAACCGAAAACTCTAAAAATAGAAATAGTCAGGAGCACACAACCAGCCATATGGCTGACTTCCTTTGTTGTCCTGAAGAAAGGGGAGCACAAACAGAGGAAGGAAATAGCAGCAGGCTTGGCTTTGCAACAGCGGCAGATACATATAACAAAGAGTAATCATGTCATCCCACTTTGCGTTATTACTGTTGCTTAACAGACCTGCTTGGATAAGATGTATCATAAATCATTGATACCAGTGGAGAAATTTCTTTTTAGTGTGGGAAATTCTCAGATGTATAAACAGTCATTTGAGAGAATAACAGAAGTGTTCTGTACTCAGGAAAGATCACACAATGTCAAACTAGTTTTAATTTTTTATTTTTTATTGACTTACTCAGCTGACCACTCTTGGCACAGTCTAGTCCCATGTGACACCCAACCTCTTGCTACCACAACATGCTGAAGCAAACCACCAAAGGATTTAACAAATGCTAACTTGTTCATGTCTCTGTGTTTAAAACCATATCCATCAGAGCATTGTTTTCCCTCAGTCTGGTTAGTGGTGAAGCCGACGGCTGCAAGGACCATACAAACTGCTGAGAACTGTTATAGCTGCAGCTTCTCTTGAAATAATTTGCAGTAACTATGTCCACATGTACAGACTGATAAGTTGCTGGGAGCAAACTGAGGAGACATCTGCCGTTTAAAGAACCAAGATTCTTTTGTGAGAGTTTCTCTTTCAGAAAACATCTCCTTTCGTGATGGTGGAGGTTTTTGTCAGCAAAAAAAGCAAACACCCTCTGCACCCAGGATGCGCATCGCTGATGATAAATGATGGGTCCTACCAGAGTTGAGGACAGAACCACTGTGATTGGCTAGCTAAACCACAGGGTTTGGTTTGAGGCATGGCAGGATTAAAAATAGTTATGTTTAGGTTTGTTATGATTACAGGTTGTTGGAGTTAGGTAAAGGTTTGATGTGGTTAAGGTTCGGGCAGGACTCTCATCTCTGCCAATAACTACAGTGGGCTCCATAAGAACGCCGCTCATCACTGTGCTTTAGATTTCCAAAATAAGGGTATAGAATAAGCTTATATTACTTATAGTTAGTATTTTTGAATTTATCAAGCTGTTAAATACCAAACAAATGTAACTTTACCTTAATGATTCTGCACTTTGACAAACTTTGATGTAATCATACATCAACTGTAAAGATTCGCACTACCTTTTTAGCTTTTAAGTTTTTGGCGATCATTGACTATGTGAAATACTACACTGTTCAGTGTAGCAGAGTAATGGATATTTAATGAGTTTTTCTTCCTCACACAATGCACTCTTAAATCCAGAAGGAATCTGATGAGGGCTGGGCTTTTGATTCCTGGTAATGCAGCTGATGCGAGGAATCAAAAACCATTAACGGTATCGAGGCGCCAACACCCCCCCAACCTCCACTGTGATCCCTTTATATATGTACAGCTCAGTTTAGACAGTCAGGAGTCCCTTTATGCTGTCTTGTCTCACATGAGTCTCAGTGTGCCAGGCCTGGTGTTGAGCTGTTAAATATTTCAGTACCCAGACGCTGCGCCCATCCAGGATCCCAGACCACTGTGCAGAGCCATGGGGGAGTAGATGGGGAGCTTAGGTGTTCAGCAGGGTGTGCATATGGAGGCTTGGATGGCAAAAGTCACTGAAGACACTTTTCAGCTCGTCTAACAAACAAGATTGTCTCACTGGTCAATGGTGAGCAATAAAAACCTTCTGGAAAGCTGTAAATGGTACTGAGCAGCAGACAGCAGTATTTTAACAAACCTCTTCTAACGCATTCTTCTCGTACATTGTGGTTGAAGGGACATTTAATGAAGAGAATGCTCATCTATTTGTTATTGTGGCAACACAATGGCGGATGAATCAGACTGTTGCTATCTATTGCTGTTTTATTGCTGCAGTATAGCCATGCACTGATTTACTCATTGAAGGTCTGTAAAAGAAATGTTTTGTGTTTTGTCTTCAACAATAAAAGTCTGCGTTAAAGTTGAAAGAGAGGCACTCGCCTTCCTGTGGTTTCCTCTATACAATAGCGTTATGCTCTTATTATGCTTTTGTTGGCGCTGATGTCAAAGAGCTGTTTACAATAAACTCCGTTAATAACAGGTCTGATGTGGGAATAGTAGGAAATGCAGAGTATGGTTTCAAAATACCTTTAATCAAACAACACCAACAGTCCATAATCCACATCTGGCAGCAAAGCCTCATTATGTATTCAGGATACTTTTGACACTTGAAGAAATGGACAAATACAGGACTTTCCAGACAAACTTCCCCCTATTTCAGGAATCTAAAGTGTCTACTGGATGTACAGAAGGGTGACAAGTGGAAAGGAAAAACAAGGATTCAGTGAATGCTTTGACGAGTATGAAAATGATGTGAATCGTGTGCTGTCACATTCCCCCAGAGCTCAACCCAACCAAACACCTATGGGAGAATTTGGAGCAGGGTGTTAGACGGTGCTCCACCAAATGAGGGAATGTAGACAAGGAGCATTGAAGCCATTGTGGGGGATCAGCACCTTACTAAGGCAATTTTCTGTTGTGTTTTTCATTTAATTTGTCACCCATCTGAAGGTTTTCATGGCACAAAAATTAATGGGTGGGTGGGTGATGGGAGTCATTCTGTTGTCCTGTTTGTGTCTCACTTACGCTCACATTTTCCTGCACATGTGCAAAGCAAAAATACAGCGAGGCTTATAAACAGTAAAATTAAAGGAATATTTCTGTACCTGCCAACTGGGAACAAGGTGCTGTCAGGTCACTCCATGTAACATCTGTCGTATGTTTGTGACTGGTGAAAGCTAAAGGAGCCACTAAGATGAAGAGTTTCATAAAGTTGTCTTATTGTGTTGCTTTCATCAGTAGTATTTACAATGCACGGGACAATGCTAACATTGTGTGGAGAGGCCACTGGCCAATTTCAGTCTGCGACTGTCATCGAATGAATGGTTGCCTCATGTTGAACACACTCAGGGGTAGTCTTCAAACACAGACAAGTCAGAGCAGCTTCCTGGCCCTGAGTGTGCGTTTAAATGGGAATCACACAAAATACTGGGAGTGACTGGTAAATCTGAAAGTTAGTTGCAATATAAACACAGTATACAATAAAAGCTGTTCCTACACTGTGTAAGGCACTCTCTCCTAGACTGAAGACTCCAGGAAAGAAACAAAAAACAAAACACTGCACATAACAAACTCAGGCGTAAAGGCAGCAGGGCCTTTACCACAGACTTAAAAAAAAAAATTTAAATATCCCCTGCCATGCCTCCAAAAGAACCATACATGCACCCTTAACATCCTCACACACATGCACACGCACCTAAAAACAGACAGGCGGCTGTGCCTGCACTTACTCTACATACGCACGCAAAACTTTTTTTTTTTCTCATACACAAAAATATCCTCTCCACTTTTTTTTTTACACTCCTGAAAAAGTAAAGTGCAACCTCATTAACTCTATAACCAGGCCGTTTTTTCCTCTTCTCTGGCCTCTCAGTCTGATTGCTAGACCTTTTGTCTGCCAGACTTTACAACACAAACTAGATAAAGGGAAATTATACCAGTGCCCCCCTGCTAAGAGTCAGGAGGGACAGGCTGAATCTGTATCCAGGTGTAAGCCATCACATTGGCGGACATATCTGACGATGTTGCCTTGTGCTTCACACCTACACTTTTCATCTCTAGGGAAATCAAAGTATAATATGCAGCCCCAAAAGATGGGCTGGGTAATATTAAGCATACAGCATTGAACAGAGGCGTTGGCCTAATTTGTAATTACTGGCATCAAAATAGACTTTTTCCAAAGGGACCCCATCGTGTGTGATGTCTTCATTGTCCATTGCAGCTCCAATCATGTCCTTTCCTACATTTCAGTGATCTGGATAAATGAAAGCAAACCAGAAATTTGCTCACAGCTACCCAGGATTCTTTCTGTGTGGTGCAGAACGCTGCGGCATGAGCCTAGATTGAAGGAGACTCTTTAGGTGCCAAGGCTCCATCAGTAGCTGTACATGGACAGGGGTGTGTCCTCCATCATATCATCCTGTACAGAAAAATATAACAGTGCTCAAATTTGAGATAATACAACTGATTTTGTGGTAGCATTTTCGAATAGGTCACTGATTGTAGAAGGTTTAAGCAGAAACTAATAGCTAGTAGTAGTTAAGGATAATAGTTAAGGATACATAAATAATTTACTAATGCTTTCTTGATCTGTTAGAAGCCATTAATACAAATATATTTTAAACATATTTTAAAAATCTCCATGGCAAGTGTTTGGTCCATTCAAAGCAAAGATCCTGCCAGAAAAGGATATACACCAACCTGGCAACCCAAAAGCTGCTTCTATCAGTGGCTTGCAGATATAACTGTTTAAATAACTGATATAATAGATTTAACTGATCTCTAGAGCAGTTTATGATTAGTTAGCATGTGATTAATAATCCTCAAAGATACTACTTACAATTCAAAAACTCTTAACAAATGATACCTTTTAAGGAAGTGGTGCAGGTTTGGTTTGTAGCAGTAAATCTGCCCAAATAAATACCAGTGGGGCTGTAACAGTATATCTCACATCTGTGCTTAACAATATCTGGCAGACTGAATATTTTCACTGAGACAGGACTGTAGCTGTTGCCTGGACGTCATGGCGGTGCTCACCATAGGTAAGTCCTGCAGCCTGCGGAACTCTGGTCGGCTGTCTCTTCGGCGCAGTTTGAGGAAGAGGAGCAGAGTGATGATGACAGCAGTGATGATGAAGGCTGACACCAGCCCAGCCAGGAGAGGGTCTAATGTGGGAGACTCGTGGACCATCGTCGCTGGAACAAAAACACAGGACATACTTGAGCAGGGCCCGTTCCTCTATTGACGCACTGTAGCCCGAGTAAACAAGCTGCCATGCACAGTTTAAAGTGGATTTTACTTTGACTTCATGCAGTGAAAACAGCAGAATTGCAGGTTCTTAAATGGCTGTTAGACACTGTGACTATAACTAAATATAGACAATACAGCAGCACGATGAGCTTAAGTGTTCATCATGTAGCTCAGGACAGAAATGTCAAACACAGGATGGTGATGTTAACCTTGCCTGTACAGTACTTGAGCTCTTTGTTGAAAAAGTAAATTTATTTTTAGGGTATCATTTTCAAATCTGGAAGTTTACATAACATACAGTATGCATACAGTACTTTTTATGCTTAATCTTTTAGAACATCATCAGCCTTTTTTATGTTGAGGTGTCTGTGTTTGTAAATCTCTGTGCAGGAGGAGTTTGTGTTTATGTTTTTAGCAGTGTATTTCTGTATATAGATGTTGCCATGGAATTCTGTTTTGTAAACTTAGCTATTTTTTTTTTTATATCCTCCGGTCGAAAGTACCAACAACCACAGAGCAGTGAATTCTCCCTGTTCCTCTGCCTAATGGAAAGAGGCGAGATGCCAAGCGTGTTCTAATAAAACCACACAGAGTGAGAGAAGCAGAGAGACTTTATATTTCAACTGGATGATTCAAGCCGTGGTCAACTGAGAAAAGTTTATCAGTTTTTCCTTCCAATGATGACAGCCTGATCCTGGAAACCTCTGATGGTGGGGAAAAAGGTTATCTATATACTGACCATGCTGAGTACAGATGCAGAAAGTATATAGATAAATCATTTAGCAAACAGACAAAGGGGGAGAGAGACAGAAAAAGAGGGAAAACAGAGCAATCTCAAGGCCTGAGTCCCATGACTGCCTCCGTCCTGCTCCCAAACAGAGCCATAATTGTGGAGTGCTTGGTGGTGACAGTGCTTGTAGAAGATGTAGACGGGGGGTGTGTGGTGTGTGTTTGTGTCTGTGTGTGTAGAAGCGAGGACGGGCTTGTGCTGGTAAACAAAGCACAGCCTCGCCTTTGTTGTAAAGCCAATTCACTTCTGGCTATGTCAATATCCAGCCAGTGAATAGTCCAGAACAAATTTATATACCAACACAGAAGATGTCATTCACTTACTGTCACCCCCAACGTTGAGCTGAGACGGGGAGTCAGCATGGGCTTTGGACTGGGCGGAGATGTTGCTCGGCGGGGTGACAGTGGACTTTGGTAGATCTCGGGGTCCCTCGGACTGTGAAGTGTGTGGTGATGTCAGCGTCTGCGACACAGAACTGTGAGGCTCTTGCGAGGAGCTAGTGCTGGATGTTGAACTGGACTGGGTGCTGGTAGTGGTACTGGTAGTGGTGGTAGTTTCAGGCTTTGCTGTTGGGGCAGAAGTGGATGCGTGTATATTGGGGTGGGTGGGCTGCTGTGAGGTTGACGTGGAGTGAGGAGGTAGCGGTGCAGAATGGTTTGATGTGTTGGTGGTCGGTGTGTCCACAGGGGCATTCTGAGCTGTGTGTGGGGGGCTTGTAATGCTGGTGGTGGTGGCAGGGGGGATGTGAGAGGTGGTGGCGTGGCTCTCAGGGGGAAGAATTCGAGGCTCTGATGCTTCAGTTGGGTTCACAGTGGTTTGAGGAACGACGGACACTGAGGGAAGGACGACGCTGGTTTCTACAGAGAGAAAGAGAATGTTACTGTAAAAATCCTACAAGGCAAAGATTTTTCTGCCATGCTGATATGTTTCTCAAGTTTTCTGCTTCCACACAAGAATAGAGGTGAAAGGAGTTTCGTTTTCGGCACAGCTTTGAAAAATTGCACTTCTGATACAAAAATTAATTCATGCATGTGTTTTCACTGGGGCTTCTTTCTGAAAAAGAAACAGTCCCTTTGAAAACTGTTGACCTTGTGTTCTGTGGATTATCAGCAACAGGGGCTTTTATTGTTTCTGGAAACAGATGTTTCTATTGATTTTCAGCCAGGCTATCAGCAAGGATGGCAGTGTCAGTCCACCATTTTGTTCCAGGCTGAAATACCCCAACGTAGATGCTTTTTTAAAGTGTTAATTTTCCAGTGCTGTGAATGTCACAAATAAAAATCCATTCACCTCCACTGTACTGGGATGGAGGCAGTAGACTAGAAGCTGAATATCTGAACTTGGACAAACAAAACCTCAGCCGTCTGGATGGCCCGATACCACAGATATACCAACTATTTAAACTGTAACTAATATTTAAACTATGCAAACAGTTTTTCTCCACAAAATAAACTATGTGCATGAAAGAGGGAGAAGGAGAGAGAAAGAAGAAGAGAGTGTGCGTATCTGGGGGAGTATTTCACTTCAACCTTTCTCATCCCCTTGCGAAAAGTCACACAGCATTAAATCACTTCTCTCCTCAACGCTGTTGCTTCAGAGCTTAGTGTTCTGCAAGTATATTTTCCCATTGCTTTCCCAACAGATTACACCTTGTTTAATTAACTCAGTCATGTCTTCTATATTTCACTCTTTTCTCTTACACCATGTCCGACGTTGTTCCCTTCTCTGTGCTCTAGTCTTTTTTTTTTTAAAGGCTCTTGCTCTCTGTGCGTCTGTGAGTTGTGTTTCTGGCATGATTATCAACACTTAAAGCCTGTCACTCACTCTGTGGCCCACTTCTGGACATGGAAAGCAGAGATAAGGACTTTGTTAAATATAGCCTCTAAAACTTTGAGCCACCTGCTGTTGAGCTTCCTGCTAAATTCCTCTTTAGTATGGCACAGCATCCGCACTGACAAACCTCAGGCAGACAGAAAGAATAACCATTGCCATTTTCCAACATTTTCACATTTCACATTGATTTGTTACCATTTTCTTTCGTTGGTTCGTTCATCTGAGAGACGGTTTCCCCAACTTTAGTTGTGTTGCTGCTCAAACTGCTGGTGCCATTGGAACTTCGATTCGTGTCAGAGCCGTTTAGTGCTGGGGCAGCATGACTGTTGTGTCCCAGGCGAGAAGCAGGCACAGGCTCTGCAGGTGGGGGCTCCCTGCCTCCCACCTCAGCACCACCAGCACTTTCTGTAGCAGCAGCATGGCCATCACCCACTGAGGAGAGGACAGCGTCAAAGTTGGTTAATGGCCAGTGCCTGGTGATTCCTGATCATCAGAGTCATTAATAACTTATTTGCTTATTATTCCAAGCAAACATGGGGCAACAGACAGTGTGTACACTCCAAAACCATCAGAATTAATGGAGAGCTTATCAGTCAACACAGGCCAGTGTTTGTCCAAACAACAATTATTAAAACTGAAAAATGTATACACATGTATTATTTATCCAAGCAAAGTTATGTGACTGTGAATACTGTTTTCTAGCAAATCAGTTTAATATAGTTGCATGCGCCACAGTTCACTACAGTCTTGTATGGATGAGTGTGCAGCTTCACTGGAGCTAACAGGAGTTTAGTGTCTTACTAAAGTGTGAGGGAAGAAGCTCATATGTCATATTTACTTTGCAAACTTAGATTTTCTTTTGTACTGGGAGCTAAATCGAGGAATTTACAACAGCTTTTGACTCATGACCCTTTAGAGGCAAACAAAGGGAAGCTACTTGTGACCCCATGAGCTGTGAGCAACTTACCTGAACAGTGATGTTCCCTCATGTGTTTGCTGAAATGTTTTTAGGTGTTTCCCAGTTCCCAAAAATGAAAGAAAAATATGTGCATAGCATATGCAGTTTTCTTATCCTCTGTCATGTTAATCATGTTGTGACCACTCAGATTTATCATTTTTTTGGGGTCCTGATCTCCAGATTGGGAACCACCGAGCTAAACAGATACTGAAATTTGCAGTAAAGCACAGCACAGTCACATAATTTCAGAGTAGAAAATAAAATGGATAAAGACTGACTCAAACTTTTGCTTTGCATGGCATCAGCTACAACCCACATGAGACGCAAGTAATTTTTGGTCTTTGAAGTAATATCATTTTAATGAAGACCTTCCATCTCTCTCACGCTCTCTCTTTCCTCTTCGTCTTGATGTCTTTAGCGTTACTGTACCAGGCTTCATCTCTGTTTCCCTTTGATGAAGCCCAGAGCACTAATGTAATGTAATGTCATTACTGTTCAGTGACACGCTGATGCGATGCCTTTCATTACCTCCATAATCACTCACACAGCTCATCAGCACACACACAGTGAGTGAGACAGAGAGGGAGACTGCAGGAGAGGGAGACCTTTGTGAACTCTAAATGATACAAAAACAGACACACACATAAATAGACAGACGTGCTTGGCTGTATAATACTGGCCTTGTTTCCTCACTTTAGCTTCATTAGAGCAGCTTAGGTCAAATGCTGGAGTAGTATGTCTGTTTTTGTATGTGTGTGTGTGTGTGTGTGCTGAGTAGATTTATAAAAGAGAACCACTGTTTCCACTGTTGCACACTCCTCTCTCCAGATATTACAGGGTCTTACTCACATTTTTTTTTTCAGGCCAATGCAGCATGTACCTGGGGAAATAGCTCTCGCTCACTTCTTGACCCTGCCAGCGAGAGGAACAGCCAACCGTTTCTCTGCGAGCAGATGTCGGCTGCTTCAACACCCAGTGCTCAGAGCGCCTGTCAGTAATAACTTTTGTGTGAGACCTATGTAACTGCTTCTATAAAAACATACAACACCGGTTTCACACAATGTGATTGTGATTTTTTTTTTTAAGTCAATAGTGCAGATAATTTCAACCTGAGTTTTCTTTAAAGTGGAACTGAAAACAGCTGAGGACCGTAGCAGCTCTGTGCACGCTGCCCTTGGCCTTTTCATCTGCACTTATTTCAGATGTTTATTGGCAACTGGTGTGTGACCTCTCAAGCAGCATGTCATGCTTCTAGCCTCTCCTCTTCTTTTCCAGTCCCACTAGGTCATATTATACAACATGTGAGAGCCGAGAGTAACTATAATTACTTTATTAACCAGTTAGTTATGTTATTCATTGTGTCATGCACACATGAGTACCCAGCCTACATGGGCTTATTAAGACACCAAAAATACCACAGCAGTGAGGAATCATTATTCAGAACAAAAGCTTGTTACATGTAATGTTACACTGCAAACCAAGAACTTTGTTGTCTGTTCCAAGCAAACAACATCAACAATAAAAGTTAACACCCTAAAACACAACTCAACATCAATTTTTACCAGGAAAACTCGTCAGAAATGTAGGACAGTTTACCACAAAGTGTAGCCCTTCAATCATTATCAACATAATATGTAAAACAGACACAGATGAAATGGACTTTGTCTTCAATCTCACCTGTTTCACATAACAGATAAAGCATTGCCTCTTTATAGAGACCATTAAACAAGCCTGTTTTGATAAATAATAAATAATAAGGCTCCACACTGTCATGAGACTATAAATCATTGAGTTAAGTTTTAACTCAAACATCAATATGTATATTTTTTCATAGATCATTAATTTATTTTGATGGTTGTGTTGGTTTTAACTGGTACATTTTAATTTAGATGCTTGTATTTTTGCCATATTTGGTTACTCTGAATGTGAATTCAGTTCTTTTAAGTCTTAGTTTCTAGAAAAGGGCTACTGGTTAATCAGAACGAAGGCCAATTAGGTTTAGAGTGGAACAAAAAAAGAGTTTTGTCTGCGAAACATGTAACAACAGCAATTATTTTAAAATGTCATTATCTGGACAGAAATTGAAGACTTGAGTGTAAATGGAGAATGTTAATGAAGCGCAAATCTGTCCTGCCTTAAAATCATAAGACACTGACCACAGAAACAATAGAACTGATAAATATTTGAATACAAGTCAAAGCTCTACCTCAAGCATCAGGGGTTTTGTCTTCACTTCTGTACTGTGTGTTTATGCACATACAGGCACATACAGTCAGCATACTGTATAAAGTCTGCTCACACTAAAGACCGAAACCTGCTAGAATCGCACTGCTTTTAAATTTGTTCATAAAGTCTGCATACTGCACTATAGAGGCAAGCCAATTAGCATGAAGCCAGTGAAACGACAAGGTGCTGCTGCACACAGTTAGAGGTGTCATTTATCACAATGTACTTCCCTGCTCATTTACAGCCAATAAATGTCCTCCACCGGAGCCGTGCTGTTTTCTGTTCATTTGAATTTCAGCTCGAGGAGCTGATGGGAAAGTTCTGCCCAATAAAATCTTAAAATGTCAGTAGTCCCATTTTACTTTTATGTGAGAGGTGCTGAACGAGAAAGAGGGAGCGAGAGGGTTGGAGGAGAGAAAGTGTGTTGAGCAGGTAGCAGAGAAAGCGGAAGGTGGAGAAGAGTGAAATACAGGATGCGTGCGAGATGTGCAAATGTAATATGTAGTACACACAGGAAGGGGAAGAAGGGAGGTGGGGGTTGGGAGTGATGTGAAAGATAACATCTGATTCTGTTTGAACAAAAAAACAAAATTTGAATAAACATGAATTACGAAACTGAACCAAAGATTTTCTGGAGGTGGCAGAGAGTCCACTTCTGACGTAAAGGTTTGAAAGAAAACGAAGATGAGAGGAAAACAAATGTTCACACTCAGCTGTCTCTTTGTGGTGTAACAAGGGGGAAATAGAGTTAACACCTTACTGCTTAGAACTGTTCAGAAACACCACAGGTGCCTAGAGACAGGTGAGGCTGGTGTCTGTATGTGTGTACTTGTACAGCTATGCATTGTGAGGAGCAGTTTGAGGTTTAAACCACTGAACTGAGGACATTTTGGGAAAGTGAGGACATCTTGGCCTGTCCTCACTTTCCCTGACACACCTTCAAATGGCTGTTTGAAGGCTAAGACCGGGTTTTAGGGCTTAGGTTAGAATTTGGTTTAGGTGGGGGGCATTTAGTTTCGATGACTAAGGGTAGAGAACAGGGTTAGGGAGAGTATATCAATCAGTGTCCTCGCAAAGACAGAAGTACAAGCGTGTGTGTGTGTGAGACAGGTTTGTTGGTATAGTAAGAGATGACAATGTCTAGCTCAAAGTCACTATTTATTATTCTAACCCGAACTTAAACATACGGAACAATCCAGAGCCAGAAGATGAAATAAACAAAAGCAAACCAGCACCTACCATGGTCGGCGGATCCCAAGTTAAGAACCAGCAGCAGCGCACAAAGGACGGTCCAGAGTTTGGTCTCCATCATCTCTTTCCTCTGGGTACACAGCAAGAAAATACCAAAAGCAAATGTTTCCCCTCGTCTTCTTGTGTCAGGACACTTTGGATCTCTCTCTCTCTCTCGTTCCGACAAAGCACTTTAATGGAGTAGTTAAGAAACCCCAGGCGGCTGTGTACTGTCCTACCCACTGCAGACAGGAGCTCTGCCAGTGTATGCGTGGCTGGAGGGACTGAAGGAGGAGGGTGTGCGTCGCCACTGCTCTCTCTTTCTCTCCCTCCCTCTCTCTCTCTCTTTCTCTCTCTCTCTCCAGAAACAGTGCCACGTGTTCCTTGTTCAAAATAGTCCGATGGTCTGACTCTGTCATGCCGCTTATTCACTACAAAGACTGACACCTACCCACACAAGAGCATGTGTATCAGAGTAACAGAAAACCAGTCAACAACTAGACTGTGAATTAAAAAATCAATAAATCAATAAAAATCAGTGCAGAAATCAAATTAAACCCTGGGAGACTCACAAAACTGTTATGTAGTACTGTACTGTATGTTGTAGTTCATATCTGTGTCATATCGATGCACTGGATTACTCTGTCTTCCTGTTATTTTGTCCACCCTTTAGATTACTGACTTTGTTGTGACTGTGGCCTGAGGAACCTGCATTTATTTGTTTAGCTCATTCATTCATATTAATAGTAGTAATATATGAGGTTCTTAAAAATGTCGAGGGCTTTATTAACCTCGTACGTGTCTGAAATATATTTATTAGTAATTTGTTATTTATTCAATAGTTCACCCAAGTAAGGCCCTCATGTAATCGCTCGAAAGCTACTGAAATTGATTAAAGGATTACAATAGTTCTTTTCTTTCACGAATCCTATTGTTGCGCGTTTATACCTTTGTGGTGAGGATTTTGTCGGTCACCTATATATAAAAGTACCTTTTTTTTTGCATGACGCTTTTACTGTACTGTGATGTCTCCTTAGCTCCACATGGGGGAGCTGTTGCTCTATGGCCGAGGTCGCGCGGGGCGGGGGGGGGGGGGGGGGAAGCACACGTGTTTTCAGGAATTACATGTTTGAAAAAGTGAAGTCTGTTATAAACCTTGTTTGGAGGTTGAGAAGCAGAATGATCTCAATCATCAGATTCTCCTGCTAATTCACCGATGTAGCTGTAGCTGTTAAATAGGACTGGGCTCTATCAGTTATATAACCTTTTCATATATTACATGTATGGGAAAACGTGTTAACATATCTGTATTCTCCATACATTAGCTGAGTATGTGAAAAAAATATGTTTGTTTTTTTTCATGTGTTGTGAAATGTTGGGTGTTGTATGAGTCCATCCATCTGTACATGTTTTTTTGTTTTGTTTTTGTGTTGCATTAGATTTTTTTTCCATGTGCTGGTAAATGTTCCTTCCGTAAGGGGGAGGTATACACCATTGAATAGCCTATGTTTTGTCCATTTTTTGCACGTTTTGAAACATCCTTACTATTTTCATGAATGTAATGAATGGGTTTATGTGGTGCAACAAACAACATTCCCTTTCTTTTAAAATTCATGTATGAATTTCAGGTTCATACTCTCTAGTTTACAAAGGGATAATATGTGAGACACAACGTAAATATGCTTCAGGTCACTGCTCCTGCCCGCAGCTGCATCTTTTATAATGTGAGGGTCTTTGAAAGGGGTTGGATGCTGCATTCACATGTTATTCATATACAAGAACATAAAAAAGCGTATTGTCGCGGATTTAGATGCTTTTGGCCGCATAAATACACAAAGCGAACCTGAAACACAAGATAGTAGAACAAAAAAAAGTAAAACAAAATTTCTGTTAAATTTTCAGGTATCGTATACTCTCCTCCTTTAAATATTTTTGCGAACTTTAGAAATTGCTGTTTCATTTGCCGTGTTATTGGGTGGTCCTTCGGCGGTCACGCTGTGATTACGCTGTTTCCCACAGCGCCTGAATGTAGCAGAGAGCTCCCGGTGACTGAGCAGAGGCAGAAAAGCGGCAGGGAGCTGCCAGCATCGTCTCATACCGTCGCAGGACAGAAAGGTGTGAAAATGCTGGTCATTTAGACAGCCTAGCGATAATAGGCGGTGACGGCACTGTTTTGGTAACGCTGTCACACTCTGAAATGCTAAGATATCTGCTTTTCTTAGTGGCATTTTGGCACCAGGGTTGCGCTAAGTTACACGCATTGCTACGTTAGCTAGTTTGTCGTTAGCATAGTGGCGTTAGCTGTTTCTATAGTATTTTTCTATAGTGGAGGTTAGCGTCAGCTAGCCTGCTCATAAGTTAAACGAGCTAATGTTAGCTTGCCGGTTAGCTTCTCCTGTGATCTTCAAAACCTAATTTTATGAGATCGTCCAGCTGACTTATAGATTCCGATTGCTATTGTGGAAGTATTATGGACACGGCACAGCTTAGGAAGGGAAGTTTAACGTTAGCTGTTAGCTCCTGAATGTGTTGCTCCTCTTTGATCATTTGACAGCTCCGTGTCGGCGGAGATATGGAGACGCCGGGGAGGATAGCATCCACACCGGACGCCCTGGACTTCACGGTGGAAAACGTAGAGAAGGTGAGTTCTTGCACCAGTGGGTCCTCGTCAGCAGAGAGTCGGCTTTTACAGCACCGAGGGTTTCTGGGCTAAGTCAAGTCATGTTTCAAATTAGACTAACAGTTTGTGGAAGAAAGCGCAAGAGCTTTTTAAGTTGCTTTGTAGCCACATAATGTTTTCATTTGTACCGATTTCGCTTGGAGAGATAATGTGCCCGTACTTGCACACAGGGATTCGGCTCATCCATCCCTGTTACATCCATTCTCACGTCGTCAGATTAGCCTTTTTTTCTGAATGGCCGATGTTCAGAAAGAACGAGCAGATGAGAGCAAAATAACAGGTTGCAGCCCGCCAGTTCATTGCCATGTCTATCACTGTGAAATGCTCGCCTGAGTCTTCTTTTTCTGTGTTAGACTGGATGTCTGTGTGTGTGTGTGTGTGTGTGTGTGTGTGTGTGTGTGCGTGTGCGTGTGCTCTGGCTTGGCAGGGCTGATTGTGGCTGCCAGGTTGCGGTGATGAATCTCCCTGCTGGGTGGCCACTGACTCGGACGAGAGAGGATGGGTGGGGAGACAATGGGCAGGGTGGCGAGATGGAGAGAGGGAGAGTGAGAAAGGTGAAAGAGTTGATGTGATGAGATTGGGTGATTGGGGGATGAGGGGAGGGAGGGGTGGGACAGGGTCGATGTCTGTGACGGTGCCAGTGCCAGTAAAGAAAGAGGAGGGGGTGAGAGGAGGCTTGGTGATGCCACAGATATGATTAGAGGTAGGTTTGAGGGAGAGAAGGGCATTCCTGCAGGGGAAATGGCTCGGCTTGATAATGTGGTTTCGTCTTTAATAAAAAGCGAAAGAATGACTAACAGTGAGCAAGGTCTGGTCTCCCTTTGGATCATTTCTTGTTTCATTTTTTCATGTTTGATTTCTAGAGCTGGAGAGAGTAGTGGCTGTGAGAATGTATTGTTCTATAATTAAGAAAGAAAAAACATTTCCTCTGATTTTGATCACATTATCTAAAGTTGGAGAAAGTAAACAAACACACTGTATGCATACCTAAGTAAATGTATAATTAATGTAACAGACATGGTCATAAATAATTTGTTATGACGTATTAGGGTGAATGTTTAACGAAAATAACTGAAAACCAACCATATACATTTGGATGGAATATTTTATTATGTTAATTTTTTTTTATTGGATTATTTCTAGTATCTAAGTGTCTCATTTACAATGGAAGTGAACCATTGCTTGCCAAAATCTGCTCCAAGTGGTACAGCACTATCAGTAATCTCATTAACTGATAAAAGACGACAAATGGCATCGGAAGTATCATATACCATGAAGGATATGATCACTTTTGTCATTACGCCGCACTTGCATTTCAAAACTGATGAGATCTTGTGACTCTAAGACTCAGCTATATTTAGAAGGCTTTTTTAGACTATTTGGGTGAGATCTTTTTTTCTAGATTATTTGGCTGGGATGACACATTTGTATTTAATTGGTTATGGAATCAGCACGGTGTCGTTCATTAGGAGGGAGACAAAAGGTTTCTTCAGAATCAGTTTAATATCTTAAAGCTGGTATTAGTAGCTTAATGCCTTTAGAAGAATCTGAGATGCCGCTTTTGCCAGTATTTTTTTATTATTATCCACGCTGCCAAACAGTCACAGCAGCAGGTAACTATAAATTCTCACACCACCAGGAGACATGCCATACATTCATCCAAGGAAATCAATAGAAAGAGAAATTATACTCTTCATAACATGATGAGAATAACTGCAGCTGCTAAAAATGTGAAATTAAAAAAAAAAAAAAAGACCAGCAGTGCAGAGTTGTCACTTTTGTACAGTGGGCTGTGGTGGAGATGATGGTTCCTGGCCCAGTGTTTGTATATGCCCAATAGAAAGGCCTTTGTTCAGTCTTGGGTCTGTGAAACAAAGTACCACATTGTCAATAACTTTGTGTGTATAGTCAATGGATTCGTATACTGACTTAAATTTCTGCTTGACTGCAATCAGCTTCAGAATCACTGTCCACCGAGCAAGTGGATTTTGGAGTAAATTCAGAGCTCTTCACTGTGCTGTCATTGGGCATTTCTCCCCCCAGTAACTAGTGTAACACCAGAAAGAGGCATAGCACAATGCTGGGTCAGCATCTTGCTCAAGGGCACTTGGACAGGCATTGCTTTTTGTTACCAGGATCGTCTGTAATCACTTGGTCGGCTCACTACCTACACAGGATGCTTTCTGTGGGAGGTGTTTGGGGTCCATTCAGTAATGCTCAGCAATGCTCCCAGGCTCTTGGCTTGTGATGCTCCTCTGTTACTTAGGAACTGTCTTCGGTTAAAGTTCAGATCAGATGCATCAGAATCAGAATCATTTAATGGCCACACAACAAGTTGGTGGAATTTGCTTTCAGTACAGCATGTTACAGCTCACATCATCTGAGGGATCCACTTATTGATAGAAATATAAGGCTCAAGGTGGAACACGCGTCTTGTAGGTTACATGATGATTACACGTGCTTGTGTGTGCATGTTTTTGTTTTTTGGGTTTTTTTTTTTTTGTTTATCCAAGGGTTTATTTGCTTTTAATGTGCTGAGATTTTTATCACTATTGGCAACATGATATTCTTAATATCCGTCTTGGCCGCGTGCAGTCAACAACCACCCGCGCACAAACTATTCTTCTTTGTTCCCTCATTAATCATCATTCCTCTGCATGTTTTTCATTCTCACAGTTATAGCACAGTGTCATGATGGGTCAGTGGTGTGATGCTGCCTTCTGCAGTACAGCTCCAGCACTGCCCTCCCATCACCACAGTGCCTCTGAGCGTGACACTAGTGGACAGATGGCTGGAAAACACAGTGAACCTACGACAGAGAGGTGTCATTACCTCCTGTGTTTGGGCACGTCTTTGCACACTGTTCAAAGTGTGTGTGTGTGTGCATGTCTGTGTGTGTAGGCTCATGCATTTATGCCCCATAATTATTTGCGGAAAGAGAGATTTCTCTTATGTTTACTGAAACATTATAAAAAGGCTGCCCCTTTAATGGCTCCTACCTCATTGATTAGCTTCATATTTGTCCTATATAGCCCAGATATTGTAGTGTTCTTTGTTAATGCAGCTCAGGACCCACAACGTAGTTATTCTCCTGGGCTTGGGAGTGAGCACACAAGCGTATACCAGCTACAGTGTGGTTATTTGTGAGAACAGATGGTGAATCTGTCTAACTGAGCCGTGGTTTTTTCGCTTGCACCCCTCTTCCCTTCTTCCTCCTGTTGCAAAAGGACAGGAGAGGAGGCTAATGACCTTTGATAGTGTCTGCCAAGAGCACTCATCCACTCATCCTCAGGTGAGCCAGGTGGTTCGGGCAGGTTGCCACCATCTGGAGATACAGTTAGTTGCTTCAGCTGCAAAGAAATACTGCTATTTCTAGGGGTGTGGATGCTTTTTGCTTGTTTTAAGAACCAATTAATAACAGACAATTAGAGTTAGTAGAGGTAACTGCTGCATGTCTGGCGTGATTTCTAGGAGGAGTCAGGCGGTGGTTCTTTGTGAGAAGATTAAAGCAGCAAAATTAACAGACTGTTTTTGTGTCTTGTGCTTTGATAATCAACCAAGGAAGGAGACACGGTGCTGTTTGGGATTGGATAAGGAGAGGTCTGCGATCACACAGTGGACTGCGGTAATGATCCGCTGCTGCTTTGAACTCCGATATCACAGCCTCGTTTACAGAAAGGGCAGCGTGGAGCTGATTAACAACAACAACAACAACAAAAAAAAGCATCCTGATGTTGATCCTTTTAAGAATGAAGGCATGATAATGATCCATGGAAAGACCCTGCTAAATCACAACACATTCATATTTCATCAGTTTTGTCATGCAGCTTTGTCTGTTTGTCTATGAATCTGTTCAGTTTTCAATAGAAAACGTCTCGTGAAAACCTAAATATGGCACAGGTCGATGTTGGTGGAGCACAGAGACCTCCCAGCTTAAAAAAAAAAAAAGAATTTAAAGCCACATGCATGTGGTACATACAGTACCCGCTGCACATACTTGCACATACTGTACCTGCACCTATAGCTCCCTGTACAAATGCCACCTGACTCTCTGCGAACAGTCAGCTCATCAACACCCAGTCCGCCATGTTCAGAGTTTCGTACAGTAAGTGGAGACATAGATAATTGCGTTTCAGGATGGTAGACGGGTAGAGAACACCACCTGAGACTCTCTGCTTCCAGTAGGTATTGACGCTGTATTGATGTTCTTCTCCACAGCTGTAGTTGAGTCATCGTACTCCGTGACCCATCGTGGTTTCTTTACAGTGTTATTCTTCCTCCCTTGTTAGACAGCCTAAACTTCTGTAACGAGGGAATGGGGAGAGATGTACTTCTCAGAAGAAGACTGAGATGAAGACAGTGAGCTGATGGATGGAATGAAAGTGGACGGACCGTTTAGGCTGGAGGGAGGGCGAGGTGGATAGAGGGAGAGAGTGGCTGGTGGTGGAGGAATTGATGTGAGCAGGCTTCAGGGGTAAAAGACAAGGATCAGAAGCTCACCAAATAGATTTTTTTTCCTGTGTTGCTTGTCAGACACTTAGTGCTGGCTGCCAGCGGTTTTAGTTCAGTGAGCATGTACATGTCTGTGTGAGACGGTAGACAAAAAAAAAAGAGTAGTGCCTGAGCCTTTCTTCTGGCACTGCCTGGATTAGAGGTGTCTGTTTAATTAATGCTTCTGTTTTCCCTTCTTTTATTTCCCATTCTTACTCTCATCCTTTATCTCCTTTCTCTATGGCTTTCTGCTTCTTGTTCTCCTTGCACTCAAGTACTCAAATTACTCACAGCTGTACATCAGAGAGTGCTGCTTTCAGGTCAATGCTTTCTCTATTGTTCAGGTTTTCATGGTTAACTATCTGCTACGTGTCTGCGTATTTTGCAAGTGAGAAAAAGATTCTTTTTTTTTCTCAAGGTAACCAGCTCTTTCCACCAAATGAGAGCTCAGAGGATTGCGTTTGTCTTTTCTCAGCTTCTCTGCTTTCCCTGACACACGCTGTTGTGATTGTGTGGAGTGCTGTCACTCACATGGACTTTTGTTAGCACAGAGTTGTTCAACCATCCACAGATTGTCTGGATTCTTTTGACTTTTTTTTCTCAGTTTTGTTCTTTTCTTTCTCCTTTTCTTTTTAGGCCCTCCACCAGTTGTACTATGATCCCAATATAGAAAACAAGAATCTGGCCCAGAAATGGCTAATGCAGGCTCAGGTCTCGCCTCAGGCCTGGCAGTTTTGCTGGGCCCTGCTGAGCCCAGACAAGGTACGGTGTGCGCACACACACACACACACACTCACATGGACACGCACACACTGAAAAAGCGTTTTGTGTCATTTGCATCCATCCCATCATCTCTCACAGGTGCCAGAGATCCAGTACTTTGGTGCTAGTGCTCTTCACACCAAGATCTCTCGCTATTGGTCAGACATCCCCACAGACCAGTATGAGTCTCTGAAGACCCAGCTTTTCTCCCAGATTGCCTGCTTCTCCTCCGGCTCCAAGATGGTGCTCACCCGGCTGTGTGTGGCCCTGGCCTCTCTGGCGCTCAACACAATGCCTGAGGCCTGGCCAGGCGCAGTGGCAGAGATGGTGCGGGTGTTCCAGGAGGAGGGGGGAGGGGTGGATGGGCGTGCACGCTGCCTGGCATTGCTGGAGCTGCTCACAGTCCTGCCTGAAGAGTTCCAGACCAGCCGTCTGCCACAGTACCGAAAGGGGCAGGTAGGTCAGGCACCGCCTTCACCCAGCTCTGCAGGTAGTGATGACCACCTGTGCGCTATTCACAGGTTATCTTTGGATTCATTTGTTCATCATCAGGAGTCAATCCTCAACACTTTTAGAGAATATAACTGTATATAACCAGTATAGAAGAACTTGATACCAAGATCTGCTCTTCAAACAGAGGGACGTACGACGTGAGTGATACTCTAGCGGTCTAACCTTTGTTATCATCCTCCATCCTCTAGGTCCGGGGTGCCCTGGGCCGGGAGTGGGGGTCAGTGTGTCCCTTACTGCAGCAACTGCTGCGACGGACGGACAGCCCCGGGGCAGTGAAAGCTCGCGTGCTGCGCTGCCTGTCATCCTGGGTGCTGCTAGATGTGCCCCTCAGCGAGAGCGAAGGCCTGGTGCACGACTGCTTCAGTGCCCTGCCTGACCCGGAGCTCTTCGACACAGCGGTAGAGGCAATAGTCAATGCCATCTCACAGCCCGACTCCCAAAGGTGTGTACTGTTGTGGAAATTGTACAAATATTAAAAATAATAAAACACAAGAAACGCGGTAGTACTACACGGTACAAATGTGTACTCATACGGCATGCCAACCCAAGGGAGAGGCAGGAGAATGAAATAATGATGCTATGGTATGAAAGCTTGTCATGGTAATGACTGTAGAAATTACACCAGAGCAAAAATGGAAGTAGAGGAGGAGAGTGAGAGAGAGAGGAGAGGAAAAAAAAAAGATGAATTAGCCAACAGTAGGAAACAGACAGGGTGGGCACTGGAAGGGCATTAGGGAGGAATGGAGGGAAGGAAGGAGGGATTGATACAGGGCAAGTTGACAGCCAGGGGGAGGAGAGCGGCATTTCTCGGTTGGCTGGCGTTGCTATGGTTACAGAGCTGGGGAGAGATGTCATCATGCCCTGGCTGATTCAGACATGGCAGGCACCCATTACCCCTCCCCTGGAGAGAGGGAGGGAGAGACAGAGCGAGGGCGGGGGTGACGGGACGTTGCAAAGAGAAGAAAGGGTGCGAAGAGAAGGAGGATGGCAGGGGAAGGTGCGAAAGTGTGCAAGAATAAAAGACTTCATCCTCCATACCTCTGCACCGCTCCACAGACAGGGGGGGGTCGCATCTGTGATGTTGATGCTGACAAGGCAGTTTAAACACACTGACATTATGCCGAGCAGATGGTGGGAAGACGATTGATGGCAGTGGAGTTACAGGTAGAGCATCCTCAGCTGGGTCCCAAGGAAAGACTATGTTAGTTAGAGATGGGACTCTTCTGATTTCTTTTCTAAAGATTCATTTTTTTTGGACAATTATCCACTTATTTCTAATACCGATTTCTTTCCCATTTTTTTTTTTCTTTTTTGTGTTACTCAAAACCGATCCCAGCCCTGTGTCATGAGCATGTTTGTCAGCGTGTGTTTTTCGGATGCTCCCAAAAGTCTTGACTGTCTCATTAGTGGCGTCTCTTGAGACACATGTGGCCTCTGTTTTTGTGAGTGCAGTGCGTGATTTATGGAGTTACATTGGAGTAGCTATATTGTTTTTCTTGTGTCTGCGTTTAGGAGCAAACGCAAAAAGACATGTTTAGAAGACAACATAAGGTGTTTTTTGTTTTTCTCCATCCTCTCTAGTAAATCATAGCTCACCTTGTTTCCATTGACAGATTGTGCTGTGTTTATGTTATCCATTTTATCTCTTCTCCCTCTGTTTCTTTGGGCTCTTCCTTTCCCCCGTTCTCTTCTCTCACAATCAGAACTAAGCCCTCCTCCCTGTCTCTTGTTCTCTCCCTCTGTTTAAACACATTAGAGTCAACTCATTTGGGGGGATGCTATTGGTCCAGCTGCATCCTGTTGCCAGGCAACCCATTTCCCCTGTCTCGGAGTGTTGCAGTAATTGCAGAGGGGATCAGAGGTGGGGGGAGGGGGGGGGGGGGGGGGGTGGAGGGAATAAAGGAGGAGTCAGGAAGGAGGGAGAGTGTGTACAACAGCAGGGCAGGGAGCAAAAGATGAGACTATGGGCAGCTACGAGCTAGAGAAGAGGAGACTGCAGCAGACTCTGTCTCAGAGGAACCTCCAGAATGTCATGTCTTATGAGGGAAATGGGGAAACACATACAAATCCATTCTGCCCTTTCAGTCGCATCGCGTACACACCAAGTCCTCGTTTTCTGGAGCTAAGCACATGACCTGCATCTGCAAAGCACCCTGTTAAAAATGAATGATCTTCTGAGTGCATGAGTGCAGTCTGCCATTCACGTGAACACACACGTACACGGTCACTCACTCAGAGTTAAGTGCAGTCGCTCCCTGCGCTGTTCTCTCCGAGTTACTCAGACAGCCGAACACACAGGATATAGGCCAGTACGCACACAGGTATGGGTTTATTAGATGGAGGCAAGATTCATACACATCACATTTCAGCAGGGTGTAGTTCTCTCTAGAGAAGGCTGAATCAGCGTGGGCTGCCGAGGAGGGGACTCGGCTTCATAATGCAGGACTATAGATTCAGCTTCTCGGCTCATGAGAGGGCCTGAGGGTGTTGTGACCCAGCTCATCACGGGGAAGGAAAGTAATTTAAAACCAGGTGTGTTACAAATAACTTAACCTAAATGAAACAAAAATCAGAAATAAAACCTTACTATCAGCCATAACTTGGCAAAAAGCAAAGAAAACCCAGTGTCTCCAAACAAAGGCATTCTGCGGGAGTGCAGTCAGTAATTGAATCTCTACCTGGCCTTGTCCCCTCATAGTTAATGAATACCTTAATGCTAGTTAATTACCAGTCAGAAACAAATGTGAGAGGCATGTTGGCAAGCTGAAAGCTCCAGCACATTCTGGATTGGAGAGCCAGATCGGGTGCCACTCCAGTTTACATCATTAGATAGGAAGCGGGAAATGAGGATGGGCAACACCTCAGCAGCTGGAACCAGTCTCGTATATGGGACCACACATCCCACTCAGCATACATCACTCAGCTATATCAAAATACTACAAGGAGGGTTAGATGCATGGCGTGGGTGTCGGCTGCAGCCGTAACAGGGAAATGCTTCCCGTGACCATGGTGGATGGATGCATGGCAGCATCTGGCCATTATATGAGCAGCAGAACATTAATGAGCAGTTTTGATTATTTGAATAATTATTTATGTCAAGTTGTTTTCTCTGGTTCCAGTTTCTCCGGTGTGAGGATTGGGCTATTTGCAGACACCACTTTGGTTTCAGGGTAGCTGAGATGGATCCATCTCTCAGTTTTTGACACATCATGGATTAAACGATTGAAATCGCAGAATTTGCAGCCCTAGATTAGATCCTCAAAGAAACAAATGCAAGTTACAGCAGTTTTTCAGGTTGAGTTCAGTTTGGGGTTTTTTTTTTTTTCGCAAATTCTTTTAAAGTCACACAACCTTGCTGTGTCATTGATGAATATTCATCGACCTGGACCCTCATCCTTTCCTTATTGATGTTCTCATGAAAGATGAAGCAGCCTCCATACCACAAAACCCCCCTGGGACCGACACACACGTAATATGGTTTACATTTACAGCATTCACACATGCACATAATCTCCTCAGTGACATTCAGACACACATACGCGCTCGCCCTTCATCTTCAAATGTCGCCCTTCACTTGCTGTCATTAAGGGTGACAGGAGGAGGATGTCTGATGTTGTCACATGAACAGATCTGAGCCTGTGTTGAAGGGTGTATACTCATCTGTGTGTGTGTATGTGTGTGTCAGCACGTGTGTGTTTTAGCTGGAGTTAGGAAATTATAGATGGCTGAGACAGCAGGAAGAAGACAGAATAATAACTGACAGCAGCGCAGCTCTGAGCAGGAGCTTTGAATAGATTTTCTGGTTTCATGGTAGATGTGTGGGCTTTTAGGGGTGGGTGTGCTAGATCAGAGGTTGGACTGACTTGGACTGAGATTTGATTTGAAATAAACACTTGTCTTGGGAAGGAGCAATAAATACATCAACCTAGCTGTGAGCGGTGTGAGTCATTTTTTTTTTATTCACCAGACGGGGCTCACTGGCTGTGCATGTGATATTCCTCTCTCTCGTACGGTACGGCGTCTGGTTTCTTTCATCTCTCCCGATTTCTTTAAATGAACTGGACTCTTAACTGTCCGTCCTGGTGTTTTTCTCTCCGTGTTTGTGTGTCCGTTTGGTTGTAGATATGTGAACACTTTGCTGAAACTGGTTCCTCAAGTGCTGGCCCTCCAGGAGCAGCTCAGAGAGGCTGTTCAGAATGGAGACATGGAGACCTGCCACGGTATCTGCCGGATCGCTGTCACACTAGGAGAGAACCACTCAAGGTGTGTGTACAACAAAATATAAAATGGTTTTTAGCTAATACAATAAAAAAAAAAAAAAAAAAACACAAATGGCCAAATTTTAATGAGTGACACAGAATGAGAAAGGTGCTAGCTTACCTGTGTACCGGCTGCATTGAACAGCTATTGAATAACACACTTCTCTCTGTCTCGTTCCCGTACACCCACCTCTTTCTCCAGGACTCTGTTGGAACAGGTGGACCACTGGCAGAGCTTCCTGGCTTTAGTCAACATGATCATGTTTTGTACAGGCATCCCCGGCCACTACCCGGTCAATGAGACCACCAGCTCCCTCACACTCACCTTCTGGTACACACTACAAGTAAGCAGTGTTAAAATCCAATCTCATTATGTACTCAAACTCAAAATAAAGAAAATAAACGGTCAGTGCACTTTTTCCAACTGTCATTTTTTACGCACTTGTCAAGGCACGTAAAACCAGCCCACATGGTAAGGCTAAATAAGCATCTTTAGATAGACTGTTTAAAGACATTAACACAATCTCCTCATTGTATAAATGTGCTGCTTGGTGGGGTCCGGCCTTCGTCTACAATTGTCCAGTAATAAAATGTGACAGTTTGTCTGAAAACGTTTCTGTTTACTTTTTTTTTGCATAAAAGGTTTTATGTCTTTGCTTATTCCTCAGGATGAAATCATGTCGTTTGAGTCGGATAAGCAGGCAGTGTATCTGCAGGTCTACAGGCCAGTGTATTTCCAGCTGGTGGATGTTCTGCTGCACAAAGCCCAGTTCCCGTCCGACCAGGAGTACGCATCCTGGTCCTCAGATGAGAAAGAGCAGTTCAGGATCTACAGGTGCGTGTGCCGTATTTTTGTCTGTGTGCATTGGTATGCCTGACTCTGTCTCTGGGTTTTGCACATTCCTGCTTCTGCTGCGCACTGTTGTGTGTAAGTGTTTCAGTGACGGCCTGAGTGTTTCAGAAATTACTCGCTGACAGGATGATTGGTCAGCAAATGAGTGTGTTTTTCTCTAATAGACTCTTACTGAACTGGCAAGCTGAGAGGGCAAAACCTGTCTGGCAAATAGATTAACAGATAAGGTTTCAACGTTGCGTGCCCCTAAACTGTCTGTTTGCGCCTGTCTGTCCGTCAGGGTGGATATCTCAGACACGCTCATGTACGTGTACGAGATGCTGGGAGCGGAGCTGCTGAGTAACCTGTATGATAAACTAGGGAGACTGTTGACTAATGCAGAGCAGCCCACGTCATGGCAGGTGGGTGAAACATAAACACACACACAGATGAGCAACAAGATCATTTGAACTGTTTCTTTTAGCGTTGCACAGAAGCCTGTACTGAAAAATGCATCACACTACATGTAATAAACTAGTGTTTGAGGAGCGGTATGTTGTTTTTTTTATTTTTCACATTATTATTCTTACATTAGTCCACACACTCACTTCAAAATACGCCTCAAGATAAAAGAAACTTAAAATGTATGTTTACAGGACTTAAACTATTTGAAGAATTTTTCATGCTGATTTTGGGTTATTCTTACTTTCCGTGTTTTTTCAAACCTCAGGTTTTTGTAATTGTTTTTTTTTTGTTGTCAGCTTCGTTTGTATTTGTGTTTGTTTTGTGTTTGTTCTCACAAATACACTGACTTCGCTCCCCTCCTCCAGCACACAGAAGCTTTGCTGTACGGCTTCCAGTCCATAGCCGAGACGATAGATGTGAATTACTCAGACGTTATCCCAGGCCTGATAGGACTCATCCCCAGAATAAACATCAACAACGTCCAGTTAGCGGACACAGTGATGTTCACAATAGGTAAGACAAATACGGGTTGCATCACAACAGTTAAAGCAAATGAAGTGTAATTTAAATGTTCAGAAAAAACTGCATTTTTAGTCCAGTAACACTCACATGGTTCCTCATGCAGTATCTGAACTGTTCTCCTGCTAGGCGCTCTGGCTGAATGGTTGGCAGACCACCCAGTGATGCTCAGCAGTGTCTTGCCCTTGGTGCTACAGGCTTTAGGGAATCCAGACCTCTCTGTCTCCTCTGTCTCTACACTCAAGAAAATTTGTAGAGAATGCAAATATGACCTGCCACCTTACGCAACCAATATAGTAGCTGTCTCTCAGGTATGTGTACGCATATATAACCTTTTATAATAACCTTTTATATAACCTTATAAAAAAGTACGTTTTCTACCCAGATGATAAAGTGTAAGAGCCAATAATAATCAGTTATTCCTCCTTACTTTTAACGGCTGAGGTGTTACAGGCGTTTGTACTCCTCCTGCTTTCCAGAAATAACATTAGCTCTTTGAAATCACTTCGGCTGCTTTACTTTGGAGTTACTTTTCTATTTTGAGAAGGTACTTTGTTGTACTTAACAACAGAATAACACAAGCATCACTCTTACTGTTTTCTCCCAAGGAGGTGCTTATAAAGCAGATCCACAAGGTCAGTGTTTGTCCTCTCACATTCACTTTCTCTTTCTCAGTTCAGAAGTAACTTGTTTGTAGCCTGTAGTCTAAAGATGACATGTTATGTGTTGTGAAAAATTTATTTGTGCTGTCTGTACAGTATAAAATTCTTGAGTGCCTCTGAGCTCTCATGGTTGAACTGAAACTGCACCTGTGATCGTCTCCTCCTGCAGACAAGTCAGTGCATGTGGCTGATGCAGGCTCTGGGCTTCCTGCTCTCCGCTCTCCCCGTGGAAGACATACTAAGAAACCTTCACTCTCTCATCACACCCTACATTCAGCAACTGGAGAAGCTAGCGGACGAGACGGTGCGTACACAAACCAATGTGTAGTAGTACACACACACACACACGCACACACAAGCACAGAGCAGGCACAGTCGGACTCTGGCCAATAGGAACAGGCCTTGTGTCTGTGTGGTGTCACTGCAGTGGAACATTTCTCTGTGGGACCAGATTGGATTTGACCCTGCACCATGGGCTAGTGACTCAAATGGAAGTAGCAAAGACACACTTTGCCTCCCTCATGCAAACACACACGCACACAACAGCACGACACATTCAGAGTTCAGAAAATGAAAAAGCGCCAACGCACACATATTTACAGTAGGCTGTGCTTTTACACGTGCATGCACACAGTCGTGCAAAAGAAAATTGTTTAAATGTCACGTCTAATGGAACCTCGATTTTGTGACTGTCACGCTGGATAGTACAAATATGGAGCCGAGGTTATTTAAAAATACACACTTTTATATCTGCTGGATGTGGAACAAAGTAGAATTTCTCCTGATCCCTTGTTCTGTACTTAGTAAAGACCTCGGGTGGGGTGAATAGAGATGTCAGCTTAGATGAAGCTTTTCATTTCTCTCTGTGTCTGTCTTTGTCCCTGTCTCACCCCTCACACTCGACACAACAAAACCGCACACAATCACACACTGTCTCATCCGTCCTTTCCGACTTCCTCCCTCTGTGATTGTTTTCTGTCTCGCTTTTTGATGTATCGGCATTACATCAGACTAAGAAATCAGGTGGTGTGTAGTGGAGCCGGACAAATAGTGGCACCTAGTGGGGAGGCCTTCAGGTTACGTTATATCAGGGGTGAATGACCATGATGTCCGACAGCGGTGACAGCAAAAGCTGATGGAGTCACTCTGATGAGGATGTCAGGCAAAATGTGCTCACATACTGTTGTTGTAGGATGACTGCTGAATAGTAAAAGCATCAAGAGTGTGAGGGAGGTGGATGTTAAACCAGAGATGAGAAATGTGGCTGTAAGAGGGTGTGGCAGCCACATCTTTGTCCTCTCCGTAGTCTTCTGGCTCGGTTACGTCACCATGGAGACAGAGAAATGATTAAGTACTGCCAGCGAAACCCTAATTAATGATGGGGAGGTGTGTGTGTGCGTGTGCTTGTGCGTGTGTGTGCGCGTGTGTGTGCGTGTGCGTGCCGGTGTCAGTGAGAAAACTGGTAAGAAAACAAGCCTTTACCATCTTCCTCTCGTGCTGCTGAAATACCCACCCACTGGCTTGTGGTTTGTGTTTTTTAACTAGGATTGGAAACAATTATTTATTGACCAGTTATTTTGTATTATTAATTTTTTTTGTTGTATTTATTCTGTTAATGATAATGACAAATGCCTTAAATATATACTTTGTCCACAGAGCAACCAAAACGTTTGAATGTAGCTGGCTAAATGCGTGAAATCATTTATTGAAACAGCTGAGGCTGACTAATGTTCACCTTATTGTACCACATTTAACATATTCTTTAGTTGATGTAGATATTCCATCTATAATTTTCAAAAGCAAAATAATGGCACCACGTCCAGCTTTTAAGGTTTGTTTGTCTTCTTGAATATTTTAGCAGTTATTTCTCAAGGCAGACACTAATGCACTAAATGAGCCAGACGGACAGTGGGGTGAGGTTGTGTATTAGCGTACTAGCAGCGGGATCAGGTTTTATATCTTATAGCCAGTTGAAATAATATTATTTGTTTTTGTCTCTTCTTTCAGCCTAATCCCTCCAACAAGTTAGCAATCATCCACATACTGGGTCTGCTCTCCAACCTGTTCACTACGCTCGACATCAGCAAGCAGGATGACGAGTCAGCGGACGGCTCAGCACCACCTGTCAAAACAGCCCCGCCCCCACCTGGACCAAACCCGGTCAGTCGCCACACACACACCATCGTCATTCTCATCAGCAGGGTTGGGCGATTTCTCAAATACACTGACTATAAGCAGCAGGCTGAATCTATGGGCACAGAGATATAAACATACAATGTATTCCATTTAAAGGCTTTGTAATGCTGTACACTGCAGTTTGGTAGATGTGAAATGCAGTGGGGCACATGCTGCTTGCAGCCATATGAGCTCTTCTCCTCCCACCCCCACCCCCCCTGCTGCCTCCACCACCGAATACATCGGCTATCGCTGGTTGAAGCGGTGAGGGTGGTCAACAGGAAAATTGTGCCCTGTCACTCACCCATAGTCATTAGCGATTCTGCTTCTAGGCGTGCACCCATGTGTAAATGTGAATGTCTAATGCTGCTTCTTGTTTATTACTTGGTGTGTTTCAGGTGGTGGTGGTTTTGCAGCAAGTGTTCGCTCTCATACAGACCGTGCTCAGCAAGTGGCTCAATGACTCGCAGGTTGTAGAGGTTAGTCGACAACATGTGTGCCCACGTACTGTCAAACCTCTGGGTTTTTTTTTTTGTAGAACTCGGCCCAGGAATAATGCAGACATACGATGACATTTCATTTATGCCGGTCTCATGTTGTTCCTCAGGCGGTGTGCGCCATCTTTGAGAAGTCGGTAAAGACTCTGCTCCATGACTTTGCTCCCATGGTGTCTCAGCTAAGTGAGATGCTTGGACAGATGTACAGTACAATTCCCCAGGCCTCAGCCCTTGACCTCACGCGACAGGTAAACACTGATACAAGTGCATGCACATTAGTATTCTTTCTTTAATACTATGCAGTTACATACAGAGATTTTAATGCCTTGTGAGAAAGGGCCATGTGTGAACTAATAAGCTACGCACCAGTGAGTCCAAGGTTAATGAGGATACACTGTAAGTTTGTAAAACTTCACCCACAGTTACAGTTTGTGTTCGTGACTTGATTCTCAAGCAGCATTTGTTTGGTCAGATCAAATTAAAAAATGAGATTAGTCTTTAAATTTAAAATTGCTGTTGTCATAACATTCATAAATAAAAGTGCCTCAGATTTCTCTGCACATTATTAATTTAACTAACTTGCTAATTACAATTTCTTTATCAAAGTAAAATAGTGACAGATTTTTGCCTTTATGCAGTAGCCTGATTTTTTTTTTTTTTTTTTAAATGTCATGTCAACATAAATAGAACATGGTTTCTTTGAGCGAGGTAAGAGAAATCCAGTCAGAGACTTCTGCTTGAGAAACCTGATTTCTTGGCCGTTTGTATGAATCTTAGGACATGCATGACAGTAACAGTGATACTGTGGCAGCAGTGTGAAGGGAAGAAAGATCATTGCTTGTAGCAGTAGGTCTTTGTATCCAGATCAGTTGAATCCCAGAACAAATGTAATTGAAAATGACACTAAATTAAAGAAGTTTCAATGAGCCAATATTCACAGGTGAACAGCAGGCTATTTATAAAATTCAGACACGTTTGCTAAGTAAGAAAAAAGTGTTTTTATTATAGAGCTTGTTTACTCGCTGCACTGTGCTGCAGTGTCACATATCACTCATAAAAGATGCCAGCCTCCATTCAGAAACATGGCCTAGAGTGGAGGAGAAGTCAGAATATTAATCAGTTGTAGGTTAACACAGGTTTTTACAGTAATAATAGGTTACTGCAGTGCTTGTGAAGATGTTCTCTGGTTTCCTGCTACAGCCTGTAATAACCTGGTTTCTTGTGTGCAAGTAAACATGGGGAGTGACTGATTTGAAGTCCTGCTGTTTCAGATGGTGCATATCTTTGCCAGCGAGACGGACCACTTCCCACCCATCAAGGCTCTGTTTGAGCTCGTTACCTCGGTAACGCTGTCCATCTTCCAGCAAGGTAGGGGGTCCAGCCGGGGCGGGACTGTGAATACTGTGAACTGTTTCTGTTCAGATCAGTGGTAGAACAAATTTGTAGAAATAAAAGAAGACAAATTTGTTCCATATTTGATGTATGTTATGGAGACACGACATTTTCCCATTTCCTGTTGCAATTGCTGAAGTGTTTCTACGTTTCTGGGCAGTAAAACAGCTCAGCGCGGAGGCCACAAATAGGAAAATGACAAAAGGTTAGAGGTCATTGGACTCCTCTGTCACAGTCAACCTTTAAACGTTTGCTCTCATTACTCATTAAACACAAAACACAAAGCGGTCTGTGTGTTTGATGTGTCGAAAATAATGATTTTATCAAATGATGATTTTATCACTGCAGACTGCTGTTGCCACTGATCATTGATTAAATCAATTTAAGCCCATTATGATTTGTTTTTAAACGTGTACAAACAACATGTCGCAGTGTTTTCTATACTGTTCAGCCTAGCCTTTGCTTACTGTTATTGTTTAAATTCATTTGTTTATTTTTACATTTATGAAGTGGTGGTTAAATTTACTGTTTCAGTGTTTGAGCTGCATGAAAATGACTTTCATCCTCATGTGCGTGCACCTGGGGCCAGACTAATGTTCTGATTTTCACTCAACATAAGAAGGAAATGAAGGAGAAGATATAATTCAGTTCACTACTCTCGGCTTAGAGCACTTGTATCAGGACTGTCTGCCGCTCCCCCTCCCTTTGTGTTGTCCCTTTTTTCCCCCTCTCTTCATTTCCTGCTTTGACTGGTTAAGTAATGGCTGCCTCTCCTCCTGCCTCTAAACTCTTTCTTTTCTGAGCAGGTACCCTTCAGTATACAGTGTACAGTACAGCATACAGTCACAGTACAGAGACCTCTAGCTTATTCAGTTGGCTGACATATAACATAGCAGGGCGTGCCAGCTCAATACTGCTGCAGCCACTGCTGTGCTAGGATTATTGTCGGGCTCCTCATCACAGCCCTCTGAATAAGCCCCGTATTGTCTCTCGAGGAGTTGTGTGTGGATGAGGGCTGGAGGGGGGTATTGAGCAGGAAACTTGTTTGGAGTCTGGGAACAGCTAAAGCTGGGCGCTCACTACAGACGTTTGTTCTGTTTTATGCTGTTGGAGTCCCTCCAACGTCAATCCTAAGCCATCGGAGTAAACCATGTTTGAAAGTCAGGAATCTCGATGTGGATTCTTCAGTCCAGAAGCCTCTTCAGGAATTGTGTGTCTAATTGTGCATCATTTGTAATCTGTCACATTTTTTTTTTTTTAAAAGTCTTGTAGTCTGTGTCCAGCATATAGGAGGTAGTGACATCCGAACCTATCCTGATCTTTGAGCGTGATTCATGCTGATGGCTATGGGTTCACCTTTGAAGCAAAGGGGCTCTTATTGACCAATTCTGAATGAACCCTTGACGATCACCTCTCTCCCTGAGGCACTGGTTTAAATCAGACGGGAAATGTGTCGCTTGTTGTTTGATCACCTTGATGCCTCCAATGTCTCACAGGAGGGAGGTGAGAGGGGACTCATTCAGGTTTGGCGCCCCTTTCCCTCCAAACTGTAACAGTAACAGAGGTGCCTCCTGGGTTCCCACTCCAAACCCACTTTTGTTTCTTTAGGTTTGTTCTTTTTCTCTCGTTACTTCTTTCTTTTTTTTCTCTCCAAACAGACCCATGTCTTTGTCTTCTGCCTGTTTTTTGTTTTTGGTTGGTCTGTTCTTCCAAGACACTGCCAAAGCTTCATATGCCCCCCCTCCTACCCCTTTGTTCCTTATTCACATGTGAATTATTTCAATGAAATATTTTTGAGTTCTCTTTTGTTTCCACATGACTGTTGAATCTATTCAGTTGCTGTTTGTATATTATTCTTATTCTCTTATGATTTCTTAAGTTTCATCTTTATTATATTTTAGGACCCAGGGATCATCCTGATATTGTTGATTCATTTATGCAACTCCAAGCTCAGGTGTGTTTTTGGTTTCTTATTTCATTCACTTTGGGTTTCTCTCTCTCTTTCTCTCCTTTTCTACTCTTTCCCTGTTTCTCTGTCCTCTTCTCCCTCTCTGTATCTCTTTTCTTTGTTACTGGGCCCTAAGGTGTCCCATCACATAGGCGAGGCAGTGGAATGAAACGTGAGGGGAATGTTTGAAAAAGAGACGTCTGTCTCTCCTCAAACGCTTTTGATTCTAACAGTCACCTTGCCACACAAGCGTAGTACTAATCTAATGTAGTGTTTTTATTTTAGCTGCAGAAAACTACCTTAACCTTAAGCCTGATTACACACAGATCTCTTGAATGGCATCTAAAAATCACATTGCTATGGCAGGGTGTTATGAAATACGGTGTCTTGATAATCGATCAATCAATCAATCAAATTCAAATAAATTATTATTATATCCATGTTTAATAATCCTCTGCAGACATTTTGTCACAGGTGAGAATCTTGTTTTTGTCTGCAGCTTTATTTTTATTTTTTGCGAGATGACAGTGCATTTTTTTTTAACATCTACTCTTGTTTTGGAAAAGTTTGATCAACCATGTAATCCTTTGATAAATTGCATAACATTGATTTATCACACAGCTCTACAGACTGCTTAGAAAAAGGAAAAATGAGACATTTATGCATATAAACTTATATTCTGCCTGAAGATCCACAATTTTAAGCACTTCATTTTGGCTAAATCATATTTCCTTTTTTTCTGTAAAGTCAATATCAGGGCACATTTTCTCCCTGGAAAAAAAACACCAACGCTCTCCGAGCCTTAGATGAAATATTTTCGTTGACGCAGCGCTCTTGGGAAGTTGATGTAACAGCGTCTGTATGAGCGTTGTGGTCCCAGGTGACTGGTTAGTCTCTGAGCCCAGTCCTCCTCTGAAGTCATTCCAGCCCAGAGCCAATCAAAGCCCAGATGAATTAATATTCCACTAATATTAATCAGTTCAGACAAATTGGCTGATGGCTCTCCTGTTTTATATTTTTGTCTTCCGTCTTCATTCTTCTTCCTTTGTTTTCTATCTTTGGATAGATCTGACCTTCATCTCTCTACCCCTTTCCCTCTCTCCCTCTCTCCTCTCCTCCATCCTGAATGAGTTCATTATTACGAGATGAGTTGTATTTCTCTTTATCTGCACATGTTAATTACTTACACACTTCTGTTGCATATTCAATCCAGTCAACCAAAAACAAGGAAAAGTAATGTTTCAAGTAAGATTGATTTCAAGAAACAAAGCCAAAACCATCATTGCCTTTAGTTTGACTTAAGTTTCCAATGATTTCAGAGTTTGATTTTTTGCAATTTGTTTGTTATACCTGCTGAGTTCTGCATTGGAGGATCTCTGTATGAGTTTGCATATAGTTTTTCCTAAACAGATGGAGAGAGTATTAAAGCCTGGTAGGCAGATCTGGCCTCAGTCCTGTGTTGCTGTCAGATCCGGCTACCAGGCTGAGGGGGTATTGTTGATAGCAGTATTTTGAAGGAGCTTATGCAGTGGAATGTGGTGAAGCAGTACCGATTGGGTCGGGCCGACAGAAGCATGCTCTGTTTAATGCCTTTATCTGCCTCTTAGGCCCTCAAACGGAAGCCCGATTTGTTCTTGTCTGAGAGTCTTGATGTGAAAGCAGTGTTCCACTGTGGTAAGTTTGCACATCGCTTTACACAAACACACACCCTTACACTCTGCACCGGGTGTTTTGCTACAGTTCCTGTGAAAAATATGCCTGTCAGTACAAAGTACACACTGTAAATGTTTGACACCATTCTTCAGTAGTTTATTTATGTCTCTGTCTGTCTCCCTCTCCCACTTCTAGGAGTTCTGTCACTCAAATTTCCAGAAGCTCCGACAGTCAAGTCAACGTGCTTGTTCTTTGTGAGCGCACACAAACAAACGAAAACCTGGCAATCATATGAATGTTAATTGAGCCATCATTTTAGATATAAATGGGTCATTTGGTTTTCTTTGTCTGTCTGTCTTAGACTGAACTGTTACCCCACTGCTCAGATGTGCCTCCGCTGGCCAGGGTGGTGCAGGAGGATGGCAAGCTGTTGGTACAGGCCGTGTTGGAGGTGAGAAGCACCGCGTCACACGTTTACACATCACGCCACAGAAAAGTTTCATCATTTCACTGATGCTGCACTTTTGCTGTGTTACCACACTCCAAACTTTTCTTCCTCTCTCACTGTAATTAAGTCCCTCATGTAAAAAAAAAGCCTCCTCCGCTCTCTCCAGGGCATCGGGGGCGGGGCATCCCGGAGCCTGATGGACCAGTTTGCAGAAGTGCTTTTCTGTCTGAACAAGCACTGCTTTTCCCTGCTCGCTGTGTGGCTGAAGGAGGCGCTGCAGCCTCCAGGGTTCCCGTCGTCACGGGTCACAGCTGAACAGAAAGACAACTTCTCACAGCAGATACTCAGGTACGCCGCTGGACATTTCACTACGGGCTTATTAGCTAATGAGTCCATCCAGTTAGTCAACCACATCATTTTTTTTTCCACATATACTTTATAATTCTGTGTATTTTTCCTCCCTTCTTTGCCTCCTTCCAGAGAACGAGTGAACAAGAGGAGGGTGAAGGACATAGTGAAGGAGTTCACACTATTGTGCAGAGGGCTCCATGGTACTGAGTACGCCGCTGAGTACTGAAACTCTACCCTTGAACTTTCACCTAACCGTGACCTCTGCCCTCAGTGCAAACCAGCTGGATGCCACAGCAACACAGTTCTCGCCAACCCTGTCAGTGAAGATACCATGAAATGATTGTAATGATCACCCACCCCGCCGCAGGACAAGACATGGAACCATTCCAGCACAGACCTGCCATCGGATTAATGGACAAACATTAAATCCCCGATGGCTTTAGGGAGGCTGTCCTCTCTGCTCCGATTTTCTTTTTCTGTTCAAAGATCGATTGTTTCTCCTCTCTCCTCTTATTTTCTTTGGAAGAGCTTCGAGCAGCACTCCCAGCATGCTGCCTCACGCCCCCCCCCCCCCTCTATCTCTGTCTTGTTCTGCCTTTCTAGATCTTCCTGTGGTTCCTAGGTTGTTTCCTGGTGATTAGCATCCATATGAAATGATAGTGGTAACGTACGTAGCTACTTGACATTATTTTTCAGAATAAATCAAATTAAGTATATAAATGTATATGTACACATATAGAAAGATGGTGTTCGTCAGTCCTGCTGCTGCTAATGGGAAGAGAGAAGGATCAATGTCAGGAGGGGATTCTGCAGGAAAAATGACATAAATACAGTAATATTTGCTCCTACTCATTCCCCCATGAGATCCGTTTTGCCAAATTATCATGAAATGTTTTGTGAATTTGTCCTTTTTTTTGTTGTATATGCCTTTTAGGGGGGTATGAGTGGAGGAAGAAAGCCGAAGAACACAACACTTGGACTAAAAACAGTCTGCTCTCTTGCCCAGCCCTCTGTGTGTAGGGCTGTACCTCATGTGCATACAGTCCCACTCAGTCATACTGCAGTCTCCTCGGGTTGTAGATAGTGGTTTTTATGCAGTGGTCCCTTAGGTAAAGCAGGACTGCCTAGAGTGATGGCAGGAGGGGAAAAGGAATTATAGTAGCTGGCAGTGAGAAGGAGGCACAGGATGGGAACTGAGAGGGGAACGGAGCGTTTGGAGAGTTTAATAATCCTGACGTTGGACTGCTTAGTCACTGTAATCGTGCAAAAATATTAATCGAGTTGTGAATATTAACAGTTATTGCTGAACACTTCTGTGTATTTGAGTGTATGCGTGTGTTCATACCTGTATGTATGAGAGGTTGTGTGTGCACAGATGTAACTTTTTCCACTTGTTCAGTGCACTTATATCGGACCTACAGTACACGTCCATAGCTTCCTCCTATCTTTTAAACAGAGTCCATTCATGTCTTCACACCACACTCATTCAGACTACTCTCCTCATAAAGGCTGACCAGGCATACATCCAGTATTTCATCTCTGCTGCTCACTGACAGTTAGACCCAGCTATTAAACCTCCCGATAACTTGGATAATCAGTGACCAGACCCCATCCATCTATCTGTTATTGACACCAATTACTGCTCTTAACAAAAATGCTTGTGAACAAGCCACCCAAAAATCCTTTCATCCATCCGGGTCACTGCCTTGGAGAGGACCAAGAAGGATTAGAGTTCAGCAACAGAATCTCTGAGAAAGTTATTCAGCGTTTGCAACTAGAATTAGCACCGACATTCTGTGCCCTTCCATTATTGCCAGAGACATTATTGGTGAAGTGATGTGACGGCTTGTGAATCAGCAGGACCGGTTGACATCTAATAACACTCAGCATCGAAATGTACTCTGTGGTCTCTGATAAAACTTTATCTCAGTCTAATCCTTCTGTCTTATCCGAGGTGCCTGCAGACATGTAGCATGTATGTGTTTTGTGGGGTGGGGTGGGGTGGGAGAGGGGGGGTTTCGGGGTCCAGGGGACAAACGTATTCAGTGTGTTAAGACACTGTAGAAAGATGTGGTTTAGACTGAGACACCAGAGGCAAGAATCAGCTCTAGAGAGTGAGCTGCCCTGCCTCCGATTCTGATTTGAACTGTGAATGACTGGATGTTCAACACTGATCCTCTGTATTGTGGTCTCACTCTGATGTGAGAAATAAAAAAAATGTTAATCACAGTCTAAAGAAAGAGTGGTAGGTGGAGGAGGGGAGGGAGGTATGAAATGTACATTGTTTTTTTTTGTACCTTGGCTTTAATTTATTAAATATATCTAAGACTGCAGCTCCTGACTCCTCTGTGTGTGGGAGTCGTTTCGTTCTGTTCTCTCAACACTTCCATCAAAGACGTGCTGTCTGCACATCCTGCAGATATTTTTCTAAGCTCCCTGAAATGATTAACACAAGTACCAGAGTAGGTGAAAATACAAGTAGACACATGTAAGAAAGCTATCTCATTAGCTTTTATTGCCTTTCATTTTTTTTTTAGATGTAACTATATCCAGCCAGTTCATAGAGGAAAAACACTGTTCATCTGGAGTCTGCCCTTGTTTAATGAATGTTAACTTTTCACATCAGCATCACCAGGGCTATATGCAGGATAATCCTAAAACTAAGGTCATTAGTCCAAGTCACCCAAACTCTCCAAACACTTAGATAGAGAAACTACACTACACACTGCCAGGAATAAAGTTCTGGTGGACAAAAACTAAACTGAACAGAACGTTGCCAAATTTAAATACTGGTTCTAAAAACACAGGAAGTGGCCTATAAAGTACCCAATATGGTTTAGGTTTTAATTACAGAGTATAAATTGAAATAAAACCCAATTTTATTAGTTAAATACAGTGTGTGGACACGAGCTCACAGGATGCGGTAACCATCCACATTCATCCAGTGGAAGTTCAATGGAAGAGAGCGGCAGTCGCGCATGCGCACACGGCAGAAGAGCTCACACACGTGGGCGTAGAGGTCCATCCATCCTGTCCTGTCAGTGTGCAGACCTCCACCAACCAAACCTCCTTCAGTCCATTCAAGAGGAGCAGAAGTTTCTCCGGGACTCCGGGAGCGAGCGGCAACTCAACTTTCAGTCCCAAGCGAAGAGTCAACCTCTGCTGAAGCTGCTTCCCGTAAGTTAGCTAACGTTGCTGAGTAGCCTTCTGCTAACTCAGGCACCTTTTTCAAACTTACCATGTAACTTAGCTTCTACGCAGCAGCTCGCGGGAACTAAACAGGTGAAAGTGCAGAACATTGTTGTAACACAATGTACAAGCAACAGGAAATTATTTTGCTGTTGTCTCATGTCAGCTGGTGGCACTTAGACGCCACATTGAGAAGCAGCCTCCTCACTATCTTTAGTTACTGCACAGAGTCTTTGGTACTCTTTGATCAGTCAGTGTGTGTGTGTGTGTGTGTGTGTGTGTGCTGCAGCAGTTAAGGACTAACAGAAAGCTCCTGACCGTGCAGTGTGTGACCTCCAGCATGCACACAATCAATGACCCAATTGTCAAGAGGCTGCCAGTGTGTGTGTTTGTGTCGGAGTGTGCAGTTTGAATGAGTTTTGGGAGAGACATGCATTTATTATTGTGCTGAATTGGACATACATCTACATCTGCTCTGTAAAAAAATCCAAACTGTACTTTGCAGTCGTTGTTTGCTGTACAGATACTGTAAAAAGTGCTTTTCTTGGACATGATCATCTGTAACTTGATGCAGTGATTACACTCTGGATATTTTTACATATTTCAAGTCAACAGATAAATTGCACGTAGGCAGGATTACCACCCACGTAGACCCCTTATTTTTTATCTTAAAGCATGTTTACAGATGAGCTGCACTTCACATCTATACATCAGTTGGTAGTTTAACGTAATCTTTATGGTCTGAACACACCGAGGCCTCACACAGAGGTCACGGAGACTCTTGTGTGTTCATGTTTGTGGTAAAGGCTCCAGCCTTTGCGCAGTCTCATTAGTCGCCTGCCATCTGATTATTGGTTTGTCTTGACCTGTTTTGATGTGAGGACAAAGGTCAGCCTCTGTGACAAAACGCAAGAGTCCTTACTTATAATTGATCATCTGTATTGACCGTTGACCTCTGGTTTAGTGATCCATTACTTTAGAATATGCACTTTGTAAGACGGAGTCGATCATTTTCATCAACAAATGGTGCCTGCAATCCATCGTCTGTGACGTTTTGTGATTGAGTTTATTAATGAAGGTCCCTCGGTTTTTACAGTGAATTTATTTTTCTGCCTCTCTCCCGTCAGTCATGGCTGTGGTGCGGTTCTACAGTAATGAAGCTGTGAATGGGCGGGCCTTACAGCGGGCAGCCAAGCTCTACCCCCAGCTGTCAATCACCACTGAGCTGTGCTACAATGTGGAGCTGACAGGTGAGTGTGTGTAACAGCTCATAATTTAAGGCGGTGGACGGCAAAGCAATGCGAGACACATACATTAATGCCATACATTGTGCCTTGAGGTTTCCTCTTTCTATTTATCCCTTTACCATGTTTTCCACCTCTGCAAAATCTGTCTTCTGGCTCTCTGCTGCAGGTTGTGAGAGTCTGAGTACAGAGCAGAAGGAGGTTCTCCTCTGGTTGCTTTGCCCCCCACTGCAGGCAGAGCCGCTGTCTGAGAAACCAAACCTCACAGAGGGAAGTGGGGAGAAACTGGTGGAGATCGGACCCAGGTACAGCTAAACCCTGTATTACATGCTGTGGCTCTGCTTTTGCCTTACAGAGAGGAATGGCTCAGTTTTCATCATGAGATCTTAATATAAAGCTCTGCTTTTCACTTGGATATTAGCACAGGGTTGTCTGCTGTTAATTGGCTCAGAGCACAGGAGCAAGCTGGGCATGAATTTTATCATGAAGGTGCCATGAGATTTATAAAGGGAGTCTGTATCAGATCAACTGGGCAAATCTGAAGCCCCACTAGTGACCACTAGAGGCTGCAAGGTCTATCACAATCCTTAAGAATTTTCTGTCCATAGAGCCTTATTATTAGATGGACTAGAGTTGTTAAGTTTGGCAAGAGAGTGTTGCTGGAGGAAAAGCTCATAAAGTGTCCCAAATGCTGTATGTCTGTCCCCTGAGGATCCTGAATGTTCTCCATAAATATCATAATCATCTGGTCATTACTTTAGTATTCCTTCTCTGTAAGTGTCAATAGAGCAGAGGTCAGAAAATATTAATATTCATCCTGAGCTTGTCGTGAATATTCATGCTAAATGCCATAGAGGTGCGACACCCTCAGACTCTGAAAAGAGAAAACATATCGGATATGAATCTGATTAATTTATTCAGTCGCCACCAGCAGAGTAAAATAAAAATTTACAGCTAAACAGAATCCACTCTGCAAAATGTCCAAACTGGCAAATTGCATAGAAGGATTAGTATGCTTAGAGAATCTACTATAATAGAAAAGAGAAAGATCAAAATCACCTTTTTTCCTGTGAAGTTAGAAAATGTTCACTGTGTCCACTGAAAGATTTTAATCCGTCAGACAGTCTGTGGACAAACATGATTTGCATTTTGACGGTACGGTTGTTGTTTTCTTTTCTTTTTTTTTGTTTTGTTTGTTTTTTGAACCAGTGACAATGGAGCCAAAGAAGGCCAAAGAAAGTGAAACAGTTTTTATTGATATCGTCACTGTTTTGCCCTTCAGGTTGAATTTCTCCACTGCCTGGTCCACTAACGCTGTGTCCATCTGCCAAAGTGCCGGCCTCACCAATGTCACACGGGTCGAGCTGTCTCGCAGGTTTCTAATCAAGGTTTGAAGACGCACTCACACAATGATTTTGTAGAGTGCTGGTTCAGGATTGTTTTGTCTCTTCATGTCCCTGCTTCTCTTTCCTCTCCAGTCCACCAAGGGAGAGAGTGTGACCAAGCTCAATGGAGATCTAAAGAAGCTCATTGAGTGTCTGTACGACAGTATGACAGAGTGTATCTACCAGCATCCCATTGCCTCCTTTGCCGTGGAGACCAAACCACAGCCGGTGTTTGAAGTGGACATCCTGGGGAAGGGTCGTGCGGCTTTGGAGAAGGCAAACGAGGATCTGGGTGAGACTCAGTTCACAGCCTCCAGTTTAGAGCAGATTCTCTTTGCACTGTTCAGGCTCAGCCTCTCTCTCTAGTTACCTTTCTCTTTCTTTATGTCTCTTTTCAGTCTTGCAGCTGTCTGTGAGTACACTGTGTGTGTGCTGCTGGAGGTAGTAATGTCACATGATGCATGACATTATTACTTAGCTGATTAAAGTCACAAGACAGAGATGATGCTGCTCATTATCTTACACGTGCATGTGTGTGTTTACTGTGTGTGTGTGTGTCTGATGTGCAGTGAAAGCAAATGAAACCCCCCAAAAAGATACAGGCTTCATCTGTTTAAAGAAGAGTCAGGTATTGAATAAGTTAATCTAACTGTTTATTTGAGGGCTTTTAAATTTTGAATAATATAACTGACTTTTGGTTGCAGCAATAAAACTATACACTCAGAAATGAGCTATTTTACTTTCTATTACCCCAGTGCACAAAAACTGTAATATATTTCATTTTTAAGCTATTAAATAGTGGTTATTCACAAACTGCTCCCCTGTTTTTATGAACAGGTTTCAGACTGACACTGCCCACTACGACAGAACGTGGTGTGCGTGCTTATGTTCGTGCTCTGCTTATTCACTTCTGCCCGGCTTCATTAATATTCACAAGCTGCTCAAATAGATGAGAATAATTTCAGCACATACTTTGCAGGTTCACCCATGCTCAACTGGTGAATTGAGGAGATAATTAAAGTGGCCAATGTGAGATTTACTGACGCTATAGCTGCTTCATTTCCCCTAGGGATTGATTTCACTTTTACTATTTTGCTTCCCCTGTTGAGTTAAACATTGTGTTTAATAGAAGGGACACAAATTGCTATGAGGAACATGACATTGTTTTAAAGCAGCTCATACTTTGAATAATAATAATAATAGTCCTATCGTAATACCAGTCTATGTGACTTAGAATTTAATTTAATTATACGTAAACCAAAACTGTGAAGTAGTTTTTGGGTTTCTTTTCTCTTGACGCGTGCAGAGGATATAAATAACTGTTTGGAAGTGATCTCACTGTGTCTGTGTGTTTGTGTGTTGATTGATTCATTTTGCATCTTGATTAGTGTTGAGTTCTGTGTGGGTTGATGTCTGCACTGCTTCTGTAATAAAAAAAATTCTACACCTATGTTTTTCTGGCGATTCCAAACCTCATGTGTGTGCTGTGCTTAACGCAGGTCTCGCCTTTGACTCCTGGGATCTGGACTACTACACCTCAATGTTCCAGAGGATTAAAAGGAACCCCACCAGCGTGGAGTGTTTTGACCTGGCCCAGTCCAACAGGTGGGGTTTGTCTGTACCCAGCAGATTAGCGGGATAGCTTTGTGTTGCATGCGTGTTGCTCGGCTCTGTAGTTTTGGTGTCCCGGGTGTTTTTGTTCTCTAATGCTTTCTTTGCACTGTGGTGTCTCAGCGAGCACAGTCGTCACTGGTTCTTCCGTGGGCGGATGGTGATTGACGGGCAGGAACAGAAGGAGACTCTTTTCAGCCTCATAATGGACACCCAGCGGCACAGCAACCAGAACAACGTCATCAAGTTCTGCGACAACAGCAGGTAGGAGTGGAATCAACGCAGCAACCACAGATGCTGTATGTGTGAGTGTGTGTGCGCATTTAACACTGACTCTGTGTGTGTGTGTCTAGTGGTATCAAAGGCATGGAGCTGGACTGTGTTTACCCAAAAGATCCATCCCAAGCCAGCCCGTATGAGACACGGCACTCACTACGACATGTCATCTTCACTGCAGAGACGCACAACTTCCCGACAGGTCTGGACACTCAACGTGTTGCTTACTTGCAACATAGGTGTCCTTTTTTTTTCCTCACATGTTGTTTTACATATAATAATTTTCCATCTCACCTGGTGTCCAGGTGTAGCTCCATTCAGTGGTGCCACCACAGGGACAGGAGGTCGCATCAGAGATGTCCAGAGTGCTGGACGAGGAGGTCACGTCATCGCTGGCACTGCAGGATACTGCTTTGGAAATCTGCATATCCCAGGTCAGACTTGGTGTGACTGTAAAACAGGCTGCTTCACTCACCTCACTGCTTCACTCAAATACAACTTAAAAAGTGTTTCACACAGCAAATTAAAATTATAATATGATTATGGAAAACAGATCAAATCAATTGAGCAAACTGGAGCATGACTTAAAAGACATAAACATGTAAAAAACATAAATTCAAATAAAATTAAAAGGTTCCTGAAACTAAAATCAGCATGGGCTTTCAAAGGTATGTTTTAAAAGATTTTACTTACTCTGTAAACCTGATTTCCTGGGGCTGGTTGCTCCAGCGCCTCAGGGCCCAGCAGGCAAATACTCTGTCGCCCCTAGTTTTCAGACAGGCCTATGAAACAGATAAAAGACCTCAAACCACATACAGGCACATTTAGTGATCAAAGGTCAGAAATACAGCAATGAGAGAGGCCGTGAAGATCCATAAAAGCAATCAATAAGATCTTAAAGCAATTCTAATACATATTAGGAGCCACTGTTAGGAGGCTTAAACAGGAACTCCTCTGGGTACTGGTTAAAAGCCTGGGAAATCAGTTCAGTGCTGTCTGAGTAAGAGTTTGGTGTGGCCGAGTGAAAAACCTGTTGAAATAATCAAGGCGTCAGAAATAAACAATGAATAAGTTACGATGAAAAGAGTCGCCATGTCTACAAATGATTTGCCCCATGAGAAGCATGTACGGGAAAAATAAAATCGTTCCCAAGACTGAACCCTGAGCCACACCATATACGAGAATATGACGTGAGACAGTCAAAAATAGAGACACTGAAAGTTAACTTAGGCAGTGCTTCATAGAAATCGTTCTTATCTCAACAGGTTACGTTCTCCCCTGGGAATCTGAAGGAGAGGGCTGGGAGTATCCCTCCAGCTTCGCCCCTCCGCTGCAGGTGGCCATCGAGGCCAGTGACGGAGCGTCAGACTACGGCAACAAGTTTGGAGAACCTGTCCTGTCAGGTAGGAAAACCTACACCGAAGTTTTTCTAGATTACTTTCAACAGCTAGTTCTTCATCTGAATTAGAACATGTGACATAACAGAACTCATAGACACACATAAAAAAAGGGATACAAATGTAATATCATGTTCATTACTTCAGAAATTAGTTTTCTGAAGTAAACACAGTCAAGGTATGTTAAGATGTTTTTCCTCTTTCCCGCCTCTAGGTTTTGCTCGCTCCTTTGGCATGCGGCTGGCTAACGGCGAGCGGCGCGAGTGGATTAAACCAATCATGTTCAGCGGGGGCCTCGGTTCTATTGAAGATGCACATGTGAAGAAAGAAGAGGCGGAGACTGGTAACGTTTTAACTCAGTGTGTGAAATGAGTTTAATCAATGCAGAGGCTATATTTACACATATCGATCAGTGACTCATAATTTCCCTCTGCTGTTCTTGTCGATCAGGAATGGAAGTGGTGAAGATCGGGGGGCCGGTGTACAGGATCGGCGTGGGAGGAGGAGCGGCCTCGTCTGTACAAGTAGGGGCATTGCATTAAATCACGCTGAGCCTATCGGAGGCCCCCCGGTGCAGACGTTTCAGTACATTTATATATATTATGGCTTGTAGGTCCAGGGGGACAACTCCAGTGACAGGGATCTGGGTGCAGTGCAGAGGGGAGATGCTGAGATGGAGCAGAAGATGAATCGTGCTCTCAGGGCATGTCTGGAAAGAAGCAGTGGAAATCCAGTCTGCAGTATACATGATCAAGGGGCAGGAGGAAACGGTTCGAAACATGAGGCTTTTTGTTGTTTCACACTTTTTATATAAAGCTTAGGAAAAAAGACAAAAGTTAATTGAGACGTATTCTCATTTTTAGGTAATGTGCTCAAGGAGCTCAGCGAGCCGGTCGGAGCTGTCATCTACTGCAGCAGGTTCAAGGTAATCTGTGCACGAGCTACAAACAGTAAGATACACAAACACACATTCTTCTGTTTCTTGTTTCTTATTTCACTTGTGTCTTTGTCCCCTGCACTCTCTGTCTGCGGTGCAGAAAGGTGACCCCACACTGAGTGTGTTGGAGCTGTGGGGAGCAGAGTATCAGGAGAGCAATGCCCTGCTGCTCCGCCCATCAGACAGGTCTTTCGTGGAGAGGGTGTGTCAGAGGGAGAAGTGTCCCGTTGACTTTGTGGGAAACATCACCGGAGATGGCAAGGCACGTCTCCTGCGCATCCAGTGCTCTCATCAATCTGCCTTAGCGATCAGTGATCACTAGTTAGGTCATATGGCTGGAAAACAGATCAGCATCATTTTTGTTTATTTCTGTCTGATCTCTCCCACAGATTGTGCTGGTGGATGATGAGGGAGGCAGTGGGGATCAGGCAGACAGAGGACGCTGTCCTGTTGACTTGCAACTGGAGTGGGTTCTGGGAAAGATGCCTCAGAAGGAGTTTAAGATGGAGCGTGTGACCCCGACCCACCAGCTGCTGGCTCTTCCTGCCGGGCTGACGGTCAAAGATGCTCTGGACAGAGTGTTACGTTTGCCTGCTGTGGCATCCAAACGCTACCTGACCAATAAGGTGTGTGTTAAATCCTTGTCTTACACTGTCTGTCTTATTTAGAAGTAAATTTGTGCAGACAGCATGTGTCTCTATGTCTTCACTCTCACCGTCTCTCAGGTGGACCGGTCGGTGACTGGGTTGGTTGCCCAGCAACAGTGCGTCGGCCCTCTTCACACCCCACTGGCCGATGTGGCCGTCGTTGCTCTGTCACCGTTCAGCCTGGGGGGAGCGGCGACGGCCATCGGGGAGCAGCCAATTAAAGGGCTGGTCTGTCCTTCGGCGGGGGCACGTATGGCTGTGGGAGAGGCTCTGACCAATCTGGTGTTTGCCAGAGTCACAGCGCTGAAGGTGAGCAGATAATGGAGAGCATGAGGAAATTCAAGGAAAGTGCTTCAGCCAAAACCCAAACCGGGGGAAATTTATCAAGTGACGTCTGCAAAATAATGAGCGCAAAATCAAAATACAGTACCTGGACATGTGTTTTCAGGATGTGAAGTGTAGTGGCAACTGGATGTGGGCTGCCAAGCTGCCTGGTGAAGGAGCCTGTCTGTGGGAGGCCTGCAAAGCCATGTGCGAGGTCATGGGTCAGCTGGGAGTGGCCATCGACGGGGGCAAGGACTCCCTGAGTATGGCCGCTAGAGTCGGGAAAGAGACCGTCAAAGCTCCAGGTACCCTCTCTCTCTCTCTCTCTCTCTCTCTCTCTCTCTCTCTCTCTCTCTCTCTCTCTCTCTCTCTCTCTGTCTGTGTGTGTGTGTGTTTTTAATGAAACTCAGCTTTCATTCTGCTTCTGTTTCAGGTGCTCTGGTTATCTCGGCATATGCTGTTTGTCCTGACATCACAGCCACTGTGACACCTGATCTTGAGGATCCAGATGGCAAAGGTATGACGCACTCAGACAGACAAACACACACACACACACACACACACACACTCAAAATCAATAAAAAAAAGCATGTGTCTGGTTGCCATAGTTTTTGCTTTTTTTTTTTTTTAATCCACATCTCATTCTGACTACACACATCTTTCTCTCTAACTAACACACTCCTCATACTCAGTAACTGACAGCCTGCCTCTGACCTTTTGTACCCTTTCGTCTGCAGGCGTGTTGTTGTGGGTTCCTCTCAGTCCAGGCCATCATCGTCTGGGAGGCTCTGCCCTGGCTCAGTGCTACAGCCAGCTGGGAGATTGCTCTCCTGACCTGGATCAGCCAGAACTATTGACTGCCTGCTTTAGCACCACTCAGACACTCATACACGGTCAGTTTGCTTGCAGGCAAAGCACCACCTGCCACAGAAGGGAAAAAAGTTTAGCTGTGTGTTCTGTGATTCAGTCTGTGAGAGAACTTTAGCTTTATCTTCATACTCTGCTCACAGGGCCACAGTTTAGTGCTGTATTGACACAGCCACCTAGTGGTTCTGCTGTGTATTTTCTGCCTTTTTAAAGGTGTTGTGTGTTTACTCCATAAGTCAGTATGATTTAGAAGTGAAGGGAATTATTAGAGAATTATTTCTCTTTATTTTCAGATCGTCTGCTGAGCGCAGGACACGACATCAGTGATGGAGGCCTCATCTCCTGCTTGCTGGAGATGGCGTTTGCAGGAAACCGTGGAATCGATGTTGAGTTGTCATCACAAGGAGCTGGAGGTTAGTCAGCTGACATGCGATTTTATTCTCCTGTAAACTGCACAAATTAGCATAAACACTCTAAGCGTGACAACACAATGTTAACAAGGCTTTTTGTTTTGCTGCTTCTTTGTCTGCACAGTCATGGAGCTGCTCTTCAGCGAGGAGTTGGGTTTGGTTCTGGAGGTTTCTCAGTCTGATGCAGAAAAAGTGTGTCAAAGGTTCAGCGGCGCAGGCGTACAGTGCCACCGTATCGGCAGAACCTGCGGCTTCGGGCCAGAGGCTATGGTGAGACACCGCCCTCAACATGTAACTCAAACCTTTTCATATCATTCGTCAGTGATGATCATTGTTTTCTTTTTCTCTCACTCTACTTCCAGGTCAGTGTTCGTGTGGACGGACAGGAGGTGCTGAGAGAGCCGCTGCCTAACCTCAGAGCATTGTGGGAGGACACCAGTTTCCAGCTGGAGCGCCTTCAGGCCAATGAGCTCTGCGTTAAACAGGAAGAGGAAGGGCTGGCCAAGAGGACACAGCCGTACTTTAAACTGACCTTCGACCCCTCTGAAACACCCAGCATCAGCCAGCTCGGTAAGACCAAGACCGCTGTTGTCATCATCTGTTCATCTGCCACATGAAGAATAAAGTCTGACCTAAAGTTATTCCCAATAAAATAAATACAGATAAAATGTTTTAACATTTACAATATGAAAGTCATAGAATTTGAGTAACTTTAAGTAGCAAATGTTTATGATTATTGGGTGTTAAAATTGTCATTGACTCACTGATGTGTTGTGTCTTTCAGCTGCAGGGCAGCCTCGTGTAGCAGTGGTCAGAGAGGAGGGCAGTAACGGAGACCGAGAGATGTCTGTGTCTCTGTATATGTCCGGCTTTGAGGTAGGTATAAGGTATAATACCCTTTATCTATTGTGCATGTCTTTACCAAAGCTGCACAGCTGATGTGCATGACCCTTGTCTGTATTTGTGTGTAGGTGTGGGATGTCACCATGCAGGACCTGTGCTCTGGCTCACTGACCCTGGAGCGCTTCAAAGCAGTCGTGTTTGTGGGTGGATTCAGCTACGCAGACGTCCTGGGATCCGCTAAAGGTAAATAAACACTCACATAAACTCCCGGACCACTGTGCGACACACATTCGTCTTGTGTAACATCACTCTCCTTTCACGGAAGGTTGGGCTGCTACCGTTGCATATAATCCCAAGGCCAAGGCTGAATTTGATCGCTTCCGGCAGCGGGACGACACGCTGAGCCTGGGTGTGTGCAATGGCTGCCAGCTGCTCGCCCTGCTGGGCTGGGTGGGAGAAGGCAAGGATGGAGCAGGTAGGAGAAGGCAGGAAAAACACTGAAAATGGTGTTTACAATAGTAACAATGATGATAACAATGGGTAAAATAATACTGTAGTAGTGAATTGAGACGATGTAACAGCTATAAGTGAGGAAATGGCCGTAGTCATCTCAGAGGAGAGATTTTGCTTTAAACAGTTTTTTATTTTTTTCCAATTTTACTCCAGAGTCTGAAGTGGTGTTGACCCATAACAAGTCTGGCAGGTTTGAGTCACGGTTCGTCAGCGTTGGGATCCAGGCGTCCCCGTCCATCTGGCTCAAAGGCATGGAGGGTTCAGCTCTGGGAGTCTGGGTTGCACATGGAGAAGGTACAGTCAGGATCTGTCGGTTCAGTAGTGGTAGTCCTTAACTGGTCGTAAATATCTGAAAAATTGGTGCTTGCAGCCCTCTGGCCCCACCTAAGTGGCTGTCGATTGCAGCATTGGATCATAATTGAGCACGAAAAGGTTAAAAAAAAGTGAAAGTTTCACGCTTGCGTAACAGCAGCTCGTTCTGCTGACTCACATGTCACAGGTCAGTGTGTTCTGTAATCGGCAGCTGTGTTTAACATTGATTTTTCCCTCCAACCTCTTTCCTTCCCGCAGGTCTGATGCAATTCCGTAGCTCCCAGGCTCGGGACCAGATTATTTCTGGTGGGCTCGCCCCACTGCGTTACCTTGACGACCAGGGTCGACCTACTGAAGAGTACCCTCTGAACCCTAACGGCTCTCCGCAGGGTATCGCTGGGCTCTGCTCCAGGGACGGCAGACACCTGGCCATGATGCCCCACCCGGAGCGCTGCACCCTGGGCTGGCAGTGGCCCTGGGCCCCGAGGGACCTCAGACCCTCTCTCACACCTTCACCCTGGCTACGCATGTTTAGGAACGCGGCTGCCTGGTGCAGCAACGTACAGTGAGAATGTTCTTTAAACGTGGTGTTATGGTGCTATCTTTGTTGGGTTGTGTGAACTGGAACTTTAAGACCTCTTCCCTCACTCAGTGGTTCTCTTCACCTTTTTACTTACTCTTGTATTTGCTCTGTTTGCATTATTACCATTCCCTGCTGTAATACTTTATAACTGTTATGTACCAGTCAGTGATGCTCTGCTGAAAACTTTAGAAACTGAACTTGCTAATAAATAAATTAATAAAAACAGAAGGTGTAGCATATGCAGTGTGTCATAAGATTAAGAAAAGCCACATAAGATAATAAATATTCTTTATTTTACACATATTTACATAGATGTCAGTACTGACATGACAACTTTTCCTGAGCTTGCTGAAACACGGCAAAGAGGAGTAAAATAAACACTTTGGTTGATTTGGTTTTGGGGGTGAGATGCTAAAAAATACAGCTTATTAAAATATAAATTGTGAATTTACTATTTTAATTGACAAGTCAATGGACACTAAGGACTTTGCCTATTTAATATGGATTTACCAGCCAAACACTTCAGGCCTCAGGAACTAAAAGAAGGATTTGTAACCAAATCTGAAACACCATACTGGCATAACACTGTATTTTAAATATCACTCTTGCATAGGCTCTGTAAACACTTGACAAACAGGCCTGGTGTCTGTATCCACAGTCTGAAAGGCAGAGACACTGTTTGACATCTCCGCTGTTACATGCTGTGCTGTTGTCAATATTCTTACAACCACTAATCCAACAAGCTACAGGCAGAAGGAAGAAATCCAATAAAAGTCCATGTCAAACAGTTCAGTCAAACAGTTCGAACTGGTGCTCTAAATCAGCGTCTGTCTACAGTGAAGTCCCCATTACTCCTCGTGAGGTTGTAGCATTGGCAGAATGTCCTCCGGTCTCCGGCACCATTTGCTGGTTGATGTTGATAACGCAGATAAGGAGCAGGATCACCACCACCAGGTCATCCAGGACGCCCAGCAGTCCCCATAGGGAGGGGTCTGTCTCCATGGGGCTTGCTGATGAAGAAGAGAGTGGGTCCAGAGGAGGGGAGGAGATGGACACCACGGTCCCCACGCAGCACAGGGCCACTCTGAATAAAAACAGCCAGACAAGACCTCCCATGGTGCCAAGGCCACGGGCCAGTAACTGCAGGAGAAGGGGTGCGTCACAGAGGTAGTCTGTTACCTGTCAGTGGCCAGGAGAGGAGGACACGTCAGAGAGGAAAACATACTAAAGGCTCCTAGATATGAACATGCACATATTTAAATGTAATGCGACTGTAATTGATAACATTAAAAGTGAAGTAGGGAGAATTCAATTTTTGTGGATACAGCACATACATTTTTATGTAATGATAGTTTTACGTTCTAAAAGTGTGAGGAAAGTTTAAACTCAAAATTCAGCTGCCATACTTTGAAGGCCAGTGCACTTTAACACCACCTTTTACACCTTTCACAGCCCCACCACATCTAAAATGTGTTTACGTGAAAAAGATCCATGTGGGAAATCAGCTGTTTGTTTCAAAGGAAAGAAAATACTCGTCCAAAGTTGGGCAGCTAGATGTGTCAGCACTACATGTGTTAAGCAGATACTTCTATTGTCTGGAACTGGTGGTTGTATAAGACAGTGAATCCTTGAGGTTGCATAAGAGGTATTCCTGTTACCAAACATATTGTAATGGGAAATAGTGGAGGAGTTCTCATCTTTCCTAGGATCTAATCTGATCTCACACTCAAGGCTGTAAAAGAAAGGTACACACAGCTGATACCTATACACACCCTGACAGCTGAAGGGTGGAGAATAAGGAAAATTACTGCAGAAAGACTAGTTTCCAGGAAGAGACTATTTTCGATTAAGACAAAGCAAGAGCTGTTTGAAGGACGTGGGTGTCCTTGATGTTATGTCTAAAGGTTAGATGGAGTACAGACCCGTCGTGGGGCTCCAGAGTAACGCTTGTTGTAATCTGTGATTTCCCCAAGAACTTCCTTCGACTGTCGGTCTGATCGGCTCTCGTTGAATAGATGGCACAGCACGCTGACCTGGAAAGTCACAAACATTTTTAACTCCATGATTCACGCTCATCCTGAGCCGCACTGTTCAGACTGTTTATGTTGGTTTCTGAATACTGTACCTTCTGTCTACAGAGAGGGCAGCTGATTGCGTCCAACCACGACCCATGTCTCCAGTAGGCGATCAAACAGGGAGCTGCAGAATCAAACACGTGAATCAGCGCCTTCTAATGAGAATTTAACAATTTACACGATGATGCTCGTGTAATGCTTCTGTCAAATATTTACACTGTAGCTAAATTGCAATAAAATCCAGTAGTATGACAATAATGCAGCGAAGGTGCAGTATTTCATCACTGTTACAGATAACAGGCGAAGGTATTTGGGTGATCAAGGGTTGAAGGACAAGTTAAAACACAGTGAAGTGGGTCAGGCGCACCGGTAACTGTGCTAAACGTCTACAGTGTGTTAGGTGAAAATAATTGATCACCCTTGTCTTAATCAATCAAATTTTATGGCCGTTTTGTTTCTCCATCACAACATTTATCAGACTAAAGCTTGGCTGAATTTTGCTCATCAGAGTCTTGTGAAAATATTTTGGACGCGTGTCCTCTTTCACAAACAGGAAAGACGTGACTCTTCTGTTGTGCTGAGCTGCCTCACCTATTGTTTGACCTGCCTCATCTAATTGTGCCACTTCTTGGAAGAGGTACGCCTCTGACTCACGCTATCATGTGTATGTGCCACTACAAGGTCTACTGAGCTGAGAGTGGTGCAAGGTTAATCAAACTTTTTGGACTAGGGTGATGACTCAGTCAAGGTTGTGATCACATATTAGCCAATCTAGTAATCTAACACTTGGCTTTATTGAATATGGTGGCTGAGCAGCAACGCCGGACTATGCCAAAAGTTTTATCAGCCTCTATGCAATATGATGAAACAACACAATTAGATCTACTTCAGTAAATTTGAACTTGAAGTTTTGAGCTGTACGTAGGGTCCACGTCTGACTGTAACGTATGTGAACAGCTAACTGAGAGTTGGGCAGAGGCAGAGCTGGGAAACCATGGCAACAGCTAAATACTGAAAGCTGAACAGACGGGCCTCAGGGCTCGAGGCATACAGCTGCAGCGCACTGACGCTACACTGATCGGAAAATGAAAGGCAACGAACAAAGACCCAGACACATGATGTAACAGGTGTGCGAGATGAATGAAAAATGAATGAATCCCATCACATACAGTAGATGATGGAGTGAGCATGAATAAAAGAACAAACCAGATCTGCTGTGATACAAAATCCGGCCAGTGTGCATGCGTGTGTGTGTGTGTGTGTAATCTCGTACCACAGAACAAATGGCCACAGTTGGTCTGGACTGGGAAGCTGGCAGGCTGCAGGCAGACCGGGCAGTGCAAGTCTCGATGGCATAAATCTGCAGATTCCTGGAGAGATGAGAAGAAAGACGAAAGTTAAGATATCAGAGGTGAAGTACAGGAAGAAGGAAATGAATAAAGGAGGAAGAAGACAGAAGAAAGCTGGCATATCTAATAAAAAATTTAAGGCCAAATATATAGTATTCAGGCTTCTGTGTGCTATCTGATCTCCTAAAAGCTTTAAGGTCTCGATGATCCCTAAAAACACACAGTACAATGGACACACAACATGTCTTTTTGATGAGGTCGAGGTCTATGGAAACAGCAAGACTATAATTCAATTTTCAATTCATTTCAATTCAGTTTTATTTTTATAGCACCTTCCACAATCTAAATTGTCTCAAAGCTCTTCACAGAGACCCAGACCCTGACCCCAGAGCAAGCACTTAAAGCGACAGTGGCAAGAAAAAAACTCCCTTTTAACAGGAAGGAACCTTGAGCAGAATCATTTGTTTGGCAGCAACTCTCTAAACCAGACTGTGACCGTAATAAAAGCAATAATAATAATCATAACAAAGGAGTGCCTCGCAGTAATAATATTGTTTACTGTCTGTGCATTTGTCCTGTCCTGACAACAGAAAAAACTACAGTTTGATTTTTTTTTCTTTTTCCAGATCAGTGTAATCTCTTCATGCTATAGAGTGTGTGTGAGTAAGTGACTCGCTCACCTTGTGGCAGCTCGTATACGTTGATGTTGACTGCTCTGGTGCACAAACCGAAGATCCGGAGTACCCAAGGTGACCCTGGCCCAGAGGACCCTCAGAGGAGAGATGGTCCAGTCTGCAACGTGACACGACACGGTGACATTGATAAACACACCTTAAACACTGCATATCTGCTAGCAAGAAGATACTGACACAAAACTAATGATTTGTCAGATAAGGTTGACTGTACTCAGCTGTTTTCTGTGTGTGGGCTACGGATGCTGATGCTCGGAGCACAGCACCCACCAGGACTGCTGTTTGTCCAAATGATTTTATAGCTTAACTTCCAAGATTGAGCTTTTAAATGGAAAGTTACAACTACTGCGAGGAATCATTTAAACATTCTAATGAAATCAGTCTGTGATTCTTTAGCAGCTCCTTTGTGTTTCATGGTTTGCTCTGGTATTAAATGTGTTAAACATAGTTATTTAAAACACTGGAACACGATAAATTACACAGTTTCATCTACAATGATTTAGCTTCTAAGATGAAGCATTTTTAACAGGTCAGGTGAAGCAGCTCTGGGTTCATAGGATCAAAAACACTAATTTCACTTTATCTCCAACCTTAAATGATCGTTTAAGCACAGTTATGGTACACAACCCTGCTGTTCCAAGAAAAAAATCCCCACACAAAACTGCCCAAACGTAATAAAATGAGACTCACCTGGACTGAGATTTGTTGTACGGGTGCATAGTTGATCTAGAAATGGCAGCTGATAGGTAGTCGCTGTCTCCTAGAGGGAAGTGAAGTGCTGCCTGACAGCATCACTGTACAAAATAAATTGGAGCTGCCTGTTAATGATTAACTACACCCCCCAATATCAGCTTGTCTTCCTGCTTAAAGGGACCAGTAATGCTGTCAGATCAATAATGCAGTGCTTCGTGCACAGCGGGACAACTCCAACTTGATTACAAAACTTTACAACAGACTGTGATGAATTTTTGAGGTAAAAATATTCAGTTTGTTGCGTCTAAGCAGCAAAGAAATTCTCTCTTCAGACTGGTCAGAGGCAGACTATTTGGGTCACATGACTTTCCACCAGATCAAAGCCAGACCAGATCCCTCCCACACTGTGTTTAAGTAGGTTGGATCTGACTTTGTTGATCATTTACTGAAAGTTTACTCTGCCAACAGCGCCGCCTCACATAATTCTTCTCTTACCTATAAACTATTGGTTGTGAAATGCATGTGGTTGTTACTGACATTAACACTGTAGATAATAAACCCAGCAAAAGAAAGAAGGCCTATCACACATTCAAGTTTTAGTGTGAAAGCAAGGTTTATGTCTGTGATCAATCATTTCTGAAATATTATTATCACATTGTACAATTCTTTTAAAATGAACACAAAGCCAGGTGCTGGCGAAACGACTAAAAATGCAGTAACACAGTATTGACTGCTGTTGTAGTATATGTCCTATTGTAGCAAATGTAAATGTCAGTTAAGTAAAAAAAATAAAAAATTAAAAAAAAACTCTTCCAGCATCTGATAGTAAGTGAAGATGTGATAATCTTCACATAGTTCATCATGACAGCTGTGGCAAAAATATCCTGGCAAATATTTACTCAGGCCCTTCACCTCACCTCTGATAGAAGCTAAAGAGAGGTAGTCTCTGTGGTTCAGGTTATCTAAAAATAGCAGCCATCAGTCAGAGAGGGTCAGGGTCTCAGAGAGGCAGTGATGTGCTCACCTACTGACAGTTAAACACAGGACAGAGCCCATTCCTGTAGACCAGCTGTGTAAAGTCCAATCTCTGCAGAGTCTGACATGCAAACCATACTCAGTGATCACTTTCTTCCCCTACAGGATGATGTAAATTCAAATTAAATAATAAGGCCACATGTGTCCATGATACATCCCTCCTCATCTCTATGATTTTGCACTAAACTTACTTAACTTTACTTAAGTTACTTAACTTAATCTTATTTTATTTTATTTTATTCTATTCTATGTTGTATATTCATACATGTTGCACTGGAGAAGGAGATGCTTTCCATCTCGTTGTACATGTAAAAGATGTCCAATGACAATAAAAGGCATTCTATTCTATTCTATTCTATGATTTGTTTGGAATTTTCCATATTGTGCCTCAAGAGAACAGGTAACGTGAGATTTGTTATCTTTTATGACTAAAGCCGTAGTATTGGGAACACAGTGTAGCCTCTGAATTTCAATTACTAACACTCTCAGGTGACACGTATAAATGGATAACATGAGACGGTTTATTATATTCATGGGTAATGATTTACTGTCAGGGAGGGGCTGACATGCTGCCAGGGTTTTAGTGGCTATCTGGGAAGAGCGTTGATTAGAGAAAAGGCTTTGTGTTGGCTATGGGGTGAGGTAATGTAGTATTTTACAGTAGGTCATGTAGTCAAACATGAAACCAACTGCAATTAAGAGTTCATGTTGGCAGAGCATGATCACTGGTACTGTTGGCAGACAAAATGAGGCCAAACAAAGAAAAAAGCAAACAAATGAATGAACAGTTAAGAAAAACCTCGTTTCATTTTAAATAGAAGTGAAGTACACTTGTAAAGTTAAATTAATTTGATTAAGAAATATATACAATATACAGATACAATTGCATACAGAATTATATACGGCACAGTTACATATTTTTCTGCATAATTAATACTTACTTTGATACATTAGGAGCATTTTGTTGATAATACTTTTGTACTTCCACTTAGTAAAAATAGAATTTTACATTAGTACTTTATTATGAACTTTCTAATAAATAAAGTAATAAAAACGTAGGTGTAGCACGTGTAGTGTGTCATAAAATTAAGAAAACATAAGTTTAAAATGTGAACTGGCCACCACAACAGTTTTTTATTTCGCTGTACTCAGTGATTATTTCCTAGTAAGATATAGATTTGTACCACAACACTCGATAATGAGTGCAAGCCGTCTGATAATCACACAGCTCCCAACCGTTGTGATTTCTCTCACGTAATGTGGGCGTACGGACGTCGTAGACCGCACTCATTGATTGGCTACAACGAGGTTTAAACAGCCGTCAATCATCATGGATCTCGAATCTGATTGGATCCGGCCCGTGTCCTCTCACTTTCACCTCAACCAGAGCTGCGCGCGAGTGGACGTCAAAGAAGTAAGGAGCTGCGCCATTCACGGACACGTTACGTTGTTTTCGTGGCGCAACGGCGGTCACGACCCGCCTCTATACGCATTAGTCGTTAGAGACCTACCTCTTGGCAGCAGGTGAGGTCAAATGCAGAGGAAAGGAGCGGAAGAGCGTTGCTTACAGGTGGATTTAAATATTTTCGCTAAAAAAAGAACAAATGGACGATAACAAAACGGCACTGGTCGAGAGCCTCATCATATGGGTGAGTGTTTTTTGTTAACGCGAATGTGTCGCCTGAGACGCGGAGACCATTGAGGCGATTTAAATACCTGTTTGTAGGTAGTGGGGGGGTGGGGGGGTTGTTAGCGAAAACACAGTTTACTAGCTGAGAGAAAATGAATGTGAACATGAACCAGAGCAGGCAGTCGTCAGTCAGTCAGACAGCAGCCGCTGGATGTCGTTATTATAGAGATTAGCTTCAGTTTCAGCCGTTTGTTTTTAGTGTTGCACAGCCAGTCCACGCTCCGGAGCAGGGAGCTTGGTCCTAACGTACCGCAGGCTAGTGGGTATAAAGTTACCTCTTAGCAGGCACAATGACAACAATATCCCACAGTTTCGTTGATCCCCTCTGGATTTAGAGTGCTAATCCAATTAACTCAGAGATATTTGTGGAATGTGGCAATTTGGATGTTTTTGTTAGCGTTATGTAACTGATTAAATGTAGCTAACACCAGCAGTAGTTCAGTACCTTCGTGCACCTGAGGCACAGCTAGCTAGCATTGCTACACCTGCGCCTCTCCGTGGGTGTGAATCCATGTTTTGGTGGCTTTCTTGCGGGTTAGTAATAGGATAAAGGGTTTGTTAACTGGATCTCTTGTCAGGTTCATCTGACATTTAAATCCTGCGGCTGCATCCAAGAGACAGCGATTACTTATCTGTTTATTCATTATTCTATTTTTATTTTATTTATCGTAGATTTTTTCCCCTATCTTCCAACTCTTCTGTATGCTACGTATAATTTTCTTCATTTTCCATTAGGAGTTTGATTGTAACCAAAGAATTTCCCTCGGGGGATTAATAAAGTTACTCTTATCTGATCTGATTAACAAGAAAGAGGATAGATAAACAGCAAAAAAACAAAAAAACAAAACCCTTTTTGTCCAAGTCAGTCAGACACATAACTTTAAAAGTTTGAAAGTGGGCTGACTTTTAATTCCAGATGCCAGTGTTTTCAAATGGTAGTTTTCTCATTTTGGACTATCACCAGTCCCATCCAGTCCAGCCTTCCATCTCACTATCCATCTATCTGTCAGTTTGTCTCAGTCCCCAATTCTCTTCTCTCCATTGAATGGTATCTTGATTAATAAAAAGCATAGCTGCATTATTCCCTGTACTCTCCTTGATGATGCTGTGTTTTCTGCCTCTCAGCTGCAGACCTTTAACACTCCTGCACCCTGCAGAACAGTAGAGGAGCTGACCACTGGAGCAGCAATTTCACAGGCACTGCATCAGATGTGAGAGGGTGCACGCACACACACACACACACACTCACTCACTCACTCACTCACTCACTCACTCACTCACTCACTCAGGAAAATGGCACACAGCTCTGCCCCATTGCTCATGATATCTGGCTATTCTGCAAAGACTTTATTTACAGTCACTCTTGCAAACCATTAACTCTTTTGTTCACCGATTCCACCTTAAAACCCAGAAAAGCTTAATTTTTAAACATAGGATTTTGGTGTTGGACACTTAAAACCAAAGAACAATGACTTATTTTTAGATTTATCAGTAGGCACCAGTGTTGATTCACTTAGGTAGAAATACATTGCAGTGGAAGGGTTGGCCAGGTTCTTTCCAGACAGCAGTCTTGAGTGTCTAAAATGCACAAAAGGTGGAAAAGCAAGTTTTGTTTTGAGTGAGTGGTTAGACTCACCCTCAGCTGTTTATACTATCACTATTACTCTTTCAGCATGTTCTTGTATCTGCAGCCGGATGAAAAGAACACTCCTGTTTTCCATGGATTATTGAAAAGGATTCTGGGAAATGTAGCAAACAACTCTCTGAAATACAAAGGTGGAGAGAAGTAAACTGCCACCCTTTAATTCAGAAATACCTTGTGAAATACATTCAGCGTGGCAGAAGAATGATATATAATAATTCATATTATGTAAGGAAGGATTTGTCCTTGCATGGTGTACTGTTTTTGAGAAGTTGTTGACTGTTCTTTGTGTGTGTCTCTGATGTTGTGTGCGTGCTGCAGAGACCCAGCGTGGTTCACTGATGGATGGCTCGGTCGTATCAAAGCAGATGTTGAGGACAACTGGAGACTGAAGGTACAGAGCAGAGCCATCTCCCTGATCCTCCATGTGTCCTCTCTGACCTTTCTCTTCATATTTTGCTGAACCCCCCCTGTGTGCTAAATCCTCTGTTTGCTTCAGTCCTGCTCAACTGTCCTTGACACTGACCTCCTACCTGCTCCAGGGGGATCTGCTCCCGGCTTAGCCTGCACTCTGACCCTGCGCTCTGACTCCTCTGGTGAAATGTGTAGATTATGTATGTTTGTCCACATATGTCAGTAAGGGTGATTTAGGAAAGAAAGAAAATGCATGCCATTCCCTTTCTTTCTGTTTGGCTGTGACTGTGTTTTCCCTGCTACTGCCTTTTTCTTCCCTAATGGCCCTCTTTCACAGAAGACATTTTGACAATAGGAAAAGCACAAGTGTGAATAATATAATTGATGGTCCATTTAGCTGCTTCAGTTTCAGGGTCCTGGTAAAGACCCTTTTCACAGCAGACATGTTGACTTGTCAAAGCCGGAAAGCACACGTGGAATTTATAACATTAATGATGGCTGCCCTCCATTTAGGTGAGCCAGTTCCAGGTCCCTGGTATTGAGCATGCTCACTCACTGATATGGCTTACTGGGGTGCTTAATGGAATGAATCTATTGTTTGCGTTGTTATGTACGCCTGTGCTTTCCCTGCTTCAGTCAAAATGTCTGCCAAAGAAAAGGTCTGTTGTGCGCACTGGCTCGCTGTCACACTGTCATGGCTCACTGGGACACTTTAATAGAGCAGAGTCATTGTTAATGTTGTCAGGAGGATTGTGTTTCTTACTCTTATATGACAAAATGTCTGCTGTGAAAAGGGCCTGACATTTTCCCACTTGTGTTCATGTGAAAGTTCATTTTGTCATTGCATGATTATAACAGTTAATTAACAATTATTTTTTCTTGTAGCTTTGTCGTCTTGGTTCATATTTGCACTATAAACTGAGTTCATAACGTTTCATAGTCTTGTGTGTGATCTCCCTAGATGAACAACCTGAAGAAGATCCTTCAGATGGTGCTTGATTATTACAATGAGGTAGGCTGTGGCCATGTACACAAGCTCCCCCTTGTGTTTGCACAGTTATTGGGTGAATGGAAGGAGTATCTACTCTAGACTTTGTGTGTTCATTCGGTGCCTGTGGGAGTTGTAGTAGGCGCTGTTTACTTAGTGCAAAGCCCCAGGTGACCTGCATAAGGAAAATATAGAGTGTAGTTGAGATCAAAACAAGCAGTTCAAGTCTGGTACACAGTACATCCGCAATACCACAGAGTACTGAAGCCCAAGCATTTATTTCTATTAATTTTGCTAAATTAACACATGACTGAAATAATTTGTTCAGCAATTGTCTTAGTTTGTTGACACGTGGAGCTTTTAAAATCAACACAGTTTCGCTCGCTGTAATTGTGTATACTTGCATTTAGAGAGTAGTAGCGCGCTCACACGTTAAGCGCTTTATCTCTGTCTCCCATCAGGTCTTAGGCCAAGAGATCTCAGACTTTCCCTTGCCGGATGTGGCCCTGGTGGCAGAGCATTCAGATCCTGTGGAGCTGGGGAGGCTGCTGCAGCTCATACTGGGCTGTGCTGTCAGATGTGAGCGTAAACAAGGTATGTGACCGCGTGGATGTTAGGCACAATTTGTCTTCACAAAGTAGATGCAGAGAAATGCTCAAATGTAAACCCTATACATGCTGTACAGTGCAGATAGAAGGGGGAACTGTTCCATCAAAATCCAGTTAAGTACATCAGCCAAACAGTGTTTAATTATTGTCCTGCCAAGCCACTGACAAAGGCAGAGCCCATCAGGCAGCCGGGTTGGGAAATCAATGACGGCAGTATTAAGGTACATTTGGAAGTGGGACACAGAAATAATAGCTGATGTGTTTGATGGTATTTCTCTCTTCATTGACAGAATACATTCAGATCATCATGACTTTGGAGGAGTCTGTGCAGCATGTTGTCATGACAGCCATCCAGGAGGTCAGTCCATCTTAATACCAATTTTCTCCTTCGTATTTTAGAAAAGTCCAAAAAACTTGACAGTTCTACCTTTCTGAGTATCTGCAATTTGCCTCAAAGTGTTTCAAAGGGATGTCGGCAGCAGCAGTAGTTGTCAAGGGAGACTTTGCAGCTCTGTTAATGATTCTGTGTGTAAAAAAAAAAAAAAAAAACTGACTTTGTTTTCCCTCTCCAGCTCATGAGTAAAGAGACAGTGGCCCCATTTGGAGCAGAGCTGTCAGGGGACTTGGAACAGCAGGTCAGTGTTATTACTACAGAGATCCCTCCAAAAGGGAGGAAATCAGTTCTTTCTGCTGTGGATGTGTATTCTTAATTATCAACTGAACATAAAAATCTGCACCATATATGTTGTGGCTCTAACTTTAACGCTCAAGTGTGATGATACAGTGATACAAAAGGGAGAAAGGCAAGTAAAACCACTTTCAATATTTAGAAAATAATTGAAAAATTAAATTAATTTGATGATCAAAATGTTTCGTTCATGTTATGTTGGTTAATCAGCTATTCAACATATAGAAAAGCCTAACATTTGGCAGACAGTTAGTGTCAGATCCAAAGCCAACATCACCATTTCAAGGGATTCACTCTGACCTCCTGGAGCTCCTCACTGAGACGTTTATTTCTGTGGATCTGTTTGAGGAAACGGATGACCACTGTGCAGAGAATCCCAGAGCTCAAATGTTGGCTCTCACTAAACACGGCAGCGCTCTTGGCATCAGCTGCCTCGACAGGTGGCAGGACGGCAGGAGGTGTACTGTGTAACGAGTCTAACATGGCCACTCCTCGATTATCTCACCATTAGATCCACCTTTGTCAAGAGGGAAAATATGCAGTACATGAAGAGGAGGTGATGGTTAAAGAAGGATTTCATGCCTTCAGAAACATCTGACCTGAATATTGCAGCAGAACCAGTCTATCTATGTTTCTGGCGTGTGAGAGACAGTGAGTGTGTGTATTACTTATTTCAACTTCTCTTTCATGTGTCCAGTTAAAAAAAGCCCTTGAGGACCTTGCTGAACTTTTAACTGAGAAGGAAGCATTGGCCCAACGTTGTCAAGAGCTGGACATACAGGTAAATACAGAGCACACACACACACGCACGCACATACACACACATGCGTGCCTACCGTACAGTGTAAACAGGAGTTGTGTAATTTGCTGTAATGCTTGGGTCCATTGTTTGGAGCTGCTGTGGCAGAAGGACTGTGAGCTTACAGTCTGGGCTCTGTTTGCTCCTACTGTGGCAACCAGCCCATACCGTGCCGCTGCTAGAGGGCCTCACTCAGCACTGCACAGACAGACTAAATTTAGCCACTGATCAACTGTTCAACTGGACTCTCGACAGATTGATTTGTTCTGTCCCCAGTCTTGCTCGTCTCTCGCCGCACCGAGGTAAGTCCAACATGGCCGGTCGTTTGGCAAAACTAAACCCATCTAAACCAGCTGTTTACTCTAACTCAGCTAACAGACGGTTCAATCAGGATCCCGTTCGGGACAAGTTATGCAATGTGTGCTTTGATATTCAGGGGTAATTACTCCAGTAATTCACCCGGGGACATCTCTGTCATAATAATCATTTTGTCAGCTTTTTATGGTGAAAACAACAGAACTTTATTTCAAACTGCCTCTTTGTCTGTTTGAGCTTACAGCATAGTCCATAGAGGAGGAGAGCAGAAGTTAGAGGCAGAGCTGGACAAAACTTCAATGTTGTTGTTTATCACACTTTGTGATCATTTAATCTTATGATATAATTTTACAAAAATCCTGTGAGTGTCTAAATGATTGATTTTAAGCTAACTGAAAATTGAGGGCAACAAAATGAGTTAGTGAAGCGTTCATTGCACTGAACGCCACTTTAATTATATTATTTTGCGTATATTTGCCATACTGTGGTATGTATGCATCATAGATATGTATATCTGATACAATGTGTATGTATACTGATTTCAACCATGTATGCCAGACCTAGTTAAATGTGTAGTTTCTAATGTGAGACACTGATCGTAGAGGTGGTTTTTATCCAGATAGTAGAAATGCAGGAATTTTAAACAACGACATGTTAATCTCAGACTAATAGTCCGATGTCTGGTGGAAAAATACACTTGAGGGAGATGGTGGGTGAGAAGTAAAACTGACTAACCGTGTATTAACATGTTTGCTTAAAGTGCCCATTGTCTGTGCTCTGCTACCAGCATGGATTAACTGCACTGTTTGCTTTAACAGCTGGGAGAGGAACAGAGTAATCTGTGATAGCAGGGGTCGGCGTCTTTTGACGCTCAGATGTGACTTTGCTGCTTTGCATGAAATAATTGACCAGAGATTTAACATCACTAAATGTCCCTGGTAACTTGATGTGAATGTTTTTTTTTTGTTTGTTTGTAAGTTTAACTCAACTTAAATTCAGATCCCCTGTGAGAGTGGGTCTAACACCTTGTTGTACCTGGACAGGTGGCTGTTCTGCAAGAAGAACGAAACAGCTTATTGGCTGAAAATGATGTCCTAACTGACCGGGCCAATCAGCTCGACACGTTCGATGACCCCAGCACACCCTCAGGAAGAAAACACAGCCAGTTACAGCAACAGCTGGAGACACTACAGGAGGAGAACTTCAGGTTTGTCACTTTCTGCTTAGTTGTACGGCAGCAAACTCATTATGGTTGTGAAAGACTGAACGATTATGTGTATTTGCCTCTTTTTAGGCTGGAGGCTGCTAAAGATGACTACCGCATCCACTGTGAGGAGTTGGAGAAGCAGCTGATCGAGGTTCAGCACCGTAACGACGAGCTCACCAGCCTGGCGGAAGAATCTCGAGCCCTCAAAGACGAACTGGATGTTCTGAGGTCTGTGAGTGTAGGGAAGTGGAGAAGTGTCCCTCGTTAATTCACAGGGCAGATCACAAAAATAAACCAAGTAAGATTGAAAAGCAGGTTTCAAGGAGCAGGATACAGACAGACAGCTTTTGTTGCCTCCTAATGAGAGATTAGCAGACAGCTGAGACAGTTAGAGGGAGAGGGAAGGCCAGGACCATGATTTCACTGATTGGCAAATACTCAGCCAGACAAGAGGGTATAATCAGCAAAATTAGCTGATGTTGTGTTTTGCCCAGCCTTGACAACGAAGGTTATTCTTGCTCGAGCCCAAACAAATGAAGTGGAAACAGGAAAACAGCCTCAATACACAATGTACAGTATTCTTCCAGCTAAAGTAAATGTTGTATGTAAATACAACATATTGTAAATTATGTCTCAATAACAGTGACACAGAATATATTCACAGGGCAGAAATGTCTAGTGGAAACCAGGGATCAGAGCTTAAAAAGACAGAAGATGCTTCTTTCTGAAGCAGTTCTTTGTCACGATTCTAGTAGTGTGATGAATAGTGTAGTCTAACTGACCTACACATTTTTTCTCAAGCATGAAAACATATTTGTTTTGCACTATTGAATCCTGGACCTTAAAGTTGACTTTGAAGTGTGCCCTTCCCCTGATTTATCAGATAATGCTGGCTCCATGCAGCCTATTAGCCTACTTTTCTATTTGGTTCACATCTTACATGTAGGCTGGAAGTGCCCCAAAGCTCTTAACCCATGAGCTCGTTCACTGATGTTTCTGCATTTACTTTTCGTTCATTCACGTAGGAACTGCTCAGATCGAGTGGTGATGCTGGAGGCCTCCGTGGAAACGTACAAGCGTAAACTGGAGAATCTGGGTGATCTGAAGAGGCAGATGAAGCTGCTGGAGGAGAATAACATGACGTACATGCAGAACACTGTCAGCTTGGAGGAAGAGCTACGCAAGGCCAACGCTGCTCGCGCACAACTCGAAACATACAAGAGACAGGTAAATGATGGCCGGAAATGAAAGGGAGACTCCATCCTCAAATAAAAGTCAGTTCATAATTAGTTTGGAAAAATTTATTTAGGTCCAGGAGCTACACAGGAAGTTGTCTGAGGAGACGAGGCGAGCAGACAACCTCGCCTTTGAGATGAAAAAGCTGGAGGAGAAGCACGAAACCGTGATGAAGGAGAAAGAGGTGTGGCAGTGTTTGAAATGTGTCGGGAAGAAATGACAAAAGATTTTACTCACTCTAGCTGAGGTCAAACTCTCAACTAACAAATGTTACTGTTGTTTTAAAAACCTCCACTAGAGGATCATCATCGAAAGAGATTCTCTTAAGGAGATCAATGAGGAGCTGTGCTGCACTCAGGCTCAACAACACCAGCTCTCTCAAGCAGGTATCTAGTCACATCTAACAACAATGACCCTGCGTATCCACTTGTTGCTTTGATATTCTAAAATACACACAATTTTTCCATGTAGGTGTGCTTCCTTCTGGCAGCCCCAGCCACGATAACCTGGCAGCTGAATTATTACCCATGGAGTACAGGTAATCGATACTGACTCTGACATTATAGGATTTGTTTTCTTTCCGCTCTGTTGTGTGAACACTGACTTAATTCTGTGCGACTGTTCAGAGAAAAGTTCATCAGGCTGCAGCATGAGAACAAGATGCTGAGGGTGCAGAAGGAGGAATATGAGCGGGAGAGGATCGCTGCTCTGCAGGCTCAGCTGGAGGAAGCGCACAAGACACGCAGTGAACTGGACACTGAGAACAGGTGAGTGTGTAAGTCAGCCACAGATAGATGTGACAGAGGTTAATTTCTCTGATAGTCCACGGCAGGCTTTGTTGTTCATAATCTTTAGCTCTGCCATGTTATGTGGGCTGATATTTTTCAAATGTGTCCTTCCTGCGTGTTGTTGCTTCCCTCCTCTGCATTGTGACACATCTGCAGGTTGAGCCGAGAGCGGATCAGTGAGCTGCAGCAGCAGGTGGAGGACCTCCAGAAGGCTCTGCAGAGTCAGGCGGCCAAACCCGATGATGTGAGTGTGCCAGCATGCACTGGCACCGATACAGAGGAAAATGCGCCCCCCCTCCCACAGAGTTAATCTTATTAGGCTGTGCTGGCATGGCATTACATTAGAAAATCACGCCAGTTCATATTTTCAGTCAAAATTTTGAGCTGATTTAGAGGTAAAAGCCTCCTCATTGTATTTTTTAAAATTAATTTCACAGTACAGAATGAATCACTTTAACCAAACGTAACCTTTGTATTTGTTGACGCCTCCAAGTCTGTTTTTTTCCCGTTGCAGTCAAACCTGAAGCGGAAACTTGATGCACACATGTAAGTGTGAGTCCTGGGTCAGTGCTTTGATAAGCTGTGAGGTGTGAAAAAAAAAAAAAAACTTCCATCTTCTCAAGTAGGGGGGAGGTAAAATAACAGCTCTTGTTTCCTCAGGGTCCAGCTGAACGAGGCTCAGGATGAAATCATGAAGAAGAAAGAGCTGCTGGAGGACCTTCAGCCTGACAACACTCAGACCTGTAAGTCTCACGTCACCGATCACATCATTTCTGCGGAATACATAATGCAAAATTAAACTTTTGCCTGCTCCAAAAAGCACAAACAGTACAACATGACGTAATTTAATCCTCATAATGACTTCGATGCCTCTAAGCCTTGAAGGTGGATGAGCTGATGGCCGCTCTGAAGAAGAAGGACGATGACATGAGGGCCATGGAAGAGAGGTACAAAATGTACCTGGAGAAAGCTCGCAATGTGAGTGATGAGAGGATAATTTCTGTTTGAATTATTGTATTTTATAGAATCCCTAAACCTAATCTACTTTTTTTAAGTATTGCCAGAGTTTTTCAGTATTGTCCTTCTTTTCTTTTCTTTTCTTTTTTTTTTTTTCCTCTTTGTAGGTGATCCGAGCCCTGGACCCTAAACTGAATCCAGCCACCGCTGAGATCCAGGCTCTGAGGAACCAGCTGGCAGATCGGGACAAGCAGATTCTCAGCCTGGAGGTAAATTTGTATTTTTGCCCCGTTCACAGTCTTTGATAAATGTTAGTAATATGAACATACAAGATGTTTTTAAAGGACTGTTTTCAAATCTAACTCATTTCATTTTGCCTCCCAGCGTCAATGTGAGCAGGCCAGGCTGAGAGAGTACGAGGAGAAGCTGATTGTCACAGCATGGTATAACAAGGTAAGAGGAGATTTTCTTTGCTTTGTATCCTGCCTGTCATCGCGTTATTGATATTTACTGTATATTAAAGGTGGAGCAGAAAGTTGATTGTCAGAGTGCTGTGTTTGTTCTTCCTCAGAGTCTGAGCTTTCAGAAGTTGGCCATTGAATCACGCCTCGGCGGCCGTACCTCCTCCATGCTGTCACCCGGCCAGTCCTTCTTGTCCCAGCAGCGGCAAGTCTCAAACGCCCCACGCCGGGCGCTTTCCATCAACGTGCCTGCCGCTACCTCCAAATAGACTTCGTCACGGAGCCAAATGTCTCACCTTTATTCAGCGAAGGGGGAAATACCCTCCCTCTCTCCTTCCCACAAATGAGCACTCAAGTGACCTTAAACACATCTGCTCTCAGCGCTCGGGGAGGGGGTCACAGATGAGCTGACTGGGATTGGTGAGCACTTATTTATCAAACACAACCCTGTAAGTCACCCACCTGCGGTTATAACATACTGCCCCACAACACGCTGGCTACAACAGGCCTTGCATAGAGCATTAAGCCACAACCTGTGTTCCCCTCACTAGCTAAAGTAGCGTGCACTGTCCCTACCAGAGACTTAGAGCATCCTTTATACGGCTCCTTGCTTTTGCATTGCAGACTGCAGACCCAGCTGAGCACTTGATATAATCAGTTTAGCCTTTGCTCTCTTATATCCTGTCACACTTGGTGAGGAATGAGAGAAATTTACACGAATGCTTAACGGTTTTGTTCAAAATTGGGGCCTGTAAAATATATGAATGTGATTTTTTTAAACACTAAATGTAACTTCGGATTATTGCTGATGTATGTACAACTGGACCACCATACTATGCAGGGAAGGGTGTACTGATGTTGTCATCCAGCAGACTGATAAAAGAACTAATAGGCTTTAGATGTCTTTAAGAAAATGATCGTTATATTTTGGTGCTGGCCACCAACTGCGTTTAAACATCAAACATCAGTCACTTACAATTTTTTTTTTTTTTTTTTTCCCCCAAAAATGGAACAAGCCCGTCGTGTAAAGCTGTGAAAATCCTACAAGTCATTGTAAGCGATCAACCTCAGAGGTGCTGCAACAGCAGATTTTACTAAATAAATCCAGGACTAGTGTATTTCTCATGTATTTAAGCTTTATTTAACTAGTGGCAGCATGCTCTAAATGAAAACTGGCAGGCCTTTCTATTCACTAAATATGTTGGATGTTACATAGAGGTGAGTAATCGAGGCTGTAATCTATGAAGTTGTACAGCTGTAATGTAAACATGATTTTAACACCAGCTTTTGATCCAGATGTTGGGACCAGGTTCAGCATTCACACAGTACCTGCAAATTGTAACTTGAAAATTTTGACAACTGTGGTCGATATTATATTTAATCACGAACGTGTTTTCAGGATGCGTAGTTCAGAGTGAAGAGCACTGTAGAGAAGCAGTCGCTCTCTTTTATATTGTGGGTTGTTGGCTGCCTGATCTTATGGAGTCTTTAAGTTAAACTGAAGTAGTTTCGTAACATAAAAATGGCTGTTGATTGCTTTGTTACTCTGTATGTTTGCAATAACACTAAAGGGGGCATTCTGTTGTTGTGGTTTTGCCACTTGTGATCTGCAGCGCTTTTGTTTTCATTTGCAGTGGATGATTCTTGTAGATTGCTGATTTAAAAGCTGTGACATTTATATAAAAATAAGAAGTACAATCAAACGTAGCACAGCACGGAAACGACATGTGTAGTGTCATATGTTTGTGTATAAATGTAAAAGCAGAAGAGTGAGGAAGATAATATGGATTTTCAGGAATTTAAGGAGTTAAAATTTTAAAGCCTTTGGTTTCCTTGTGAATAAATAAATAAATTCTTTTTTTCTAAAATTCGGCCTTGCATTCAGAAGCATCAGCGTCACTTTGGGTCCAAAGATGAAATTACCTCAGCACCTTCGCATGTGACAATGGAGAAGCAATTTACAAATCAACCCCTGTCAAGACAGATCCGACCATACAATACACTGAATGAAGGTAAATTCTTTATGACATTTATTTTCACAGTGTCCAACAGTCCAACTCAAATCATTACTAAGTAGTGACAAGTGGGAAATAATAGACATGACTGACGAGATATTTTTTGAATAATGATGTTCGGTCTGAGGGTAATTCATCACACAGTCACACATTATTTCATTATGTGTTGTGGCAAAACAAAGAGCATGCCATGGCTCCCCTTCATAAACTATTTTTTATTTTATTTCCTTGTGCCTCCATCATCAGATCAGAGAGGTCACAGGTTCAGCGGGCCTTGGCGTAGACCTTAAAGGGGTGTGGCGTGCGCGTGGCTCCAATGATTCCTTCTGTTTTCAGCTCGACTCCGTCCAGAGTGGAAAAACTAAACTTCTGAAACAAAGTGACGAAAAACAAGAACAGCTCCATTCTCGCCAGGCCTTCCCCCAGACATGCACGCTTTCCTGGGAAAAGCAAGCACAAATCTCACCATCTACCTACCAACGCCCCTTTACTCCTTCATCACTTTATGATTCCAGTTTCCAAAAGTTAAATTTTAAATTATCAGTTGAAATGTGAGGTTTACCCGCAGAGAAAGGTAAGAATGCCTCCCTCCTCACGAACTTTCCCTCGGCATCGAGGAAGTGTCCGGGGTTGAAGGCGTAGGGAGTCTCCCATTCAGTCTTGTCAAACAGCACAGAGGTCAGGTTGGGCATCACAGAGGTTCCCTGCACAAAACAAAACGAAAAATAAAACCAACTTACTCTGACAGTTTTCAAATTGTGGCTTAATATTTACAGCAGCAGTGAGTGTAAGCATGAATATGGTATGAGAAAAGGCTAATGTTTATCTTCTATATTTATACAAAGGGCTTTGAAATCTACAGCCACACCTTGTTGACAGTTAACAAGGTGTGTCAGTGGTAATGTCAGTAACTGGGTATTAGCACAAAAATGCAATGGATTAATCACAAGGTCTCTGCTGAAAGGCTGACACAGGCAGGCTCCAGTTTTTAGCTTATGTGCGTATGTGACGTCTTTGTAACCTCTGTGATTATCAGTTATTCGTTATCAAATGTTCTCATCTTGTCAGCATTTCTGCAGTTTCAAGTTCGTCACTTACATCTTCAGTCACCAGCAGATACTTGTCTATGCAAACATTAAATACCTTCTTTATATACTTCTTCTTTAAGTAATAGCAAGTAGTGAAAACAAGGAACACAAGAACACGGCAGATCACAGCAGAAAAAGACCCTTTTTCTTCTGCTTGTAGTATAAATCTCCAGGTGGTGGCAGGAGATTCAGTATTGATTACAGAAACATTGGCTTTCACCACATTGTGATATTTCAGACATCACAAAAGTTGCATATCTGCAATGGTGCAAAGTACATATGCTGAAGTGCTGTATTTAGGTACAGGTTTAGAGTCTTTCATATCTAATGTACTTTATACTTCTACTTGCAGAGTGACTGTAAGCTAAAGCAGTTCATTGACATCTGTACTTTTAGATGTCAATGAACTGTTAGTAGTTTCATCAAAGAGACATTTCCCCTCTAAAAGAAAAAGGGGACATTTCAAGTACTTTTGATACTTTAAATAGACTTTGCTGATAATACTTAACTGAAGCAGGAGTTTCAGTGCAGGACTTGTAATGAATATCATATCAATCATAATTTTGACAGTGTTATATTGATACTTCTACCTCTGTACTTCTACCACCACTGCACACTGGTTTTCTTTTGACTCCCTAGCTGCTGTGTGTTACAAGCAGACGCACCTTTGGTATGACGTAACTGCCCAGTGTCGTGTCCTTGGCAGCCATCCTGAATCCGTTGAGAGGGACAATGTTTCCCATCCTCTGGATCTCGTGGATGATGGCGTCAGTGTATGGCAGGTTGGGTCTGTCGGCCATTGTGGGCTGCCGGGTCTGTCCAATCACTGCGTCTATCTCTGCCTGGACTTTGTCTACAAGGTGAAAAAAAAAATGTATTTATTTTCTTTAATTGATCGGTTGAAGTAACCTCTCTGAGCTTCAACTACTTGTGTGAATCATTAAAAGTTTGTCTCATCTGAACACCCACCTTGGATATGAGGGTTCTTGATGAGGTAGATGAGGCCCCACTGCAGAGTCTTTGAAGTGGTTTCACTGCCAGCCAGGAACAGATCCAGACAACACAAAACCAGGTTTCCTTCCTCAAAGCCCTGTTCGCTGCGTTTGTTGTGCTGTCAGGCAGACAGAAGTTAGAAAACATGCGGTCAGTTCATAAAAGGGTTAGCTTTACAACCATACATATAATGATGGGCGTGAACACAATACTTTCTCTTCTATCAGGAAGGTGTCAATGTAATCCCGTGGGTTGCTGGGGTCCAGATCCAACTTGTGCCTCTCTATTTCTCTCCTGATAGATTCCTCCAAAGATTTGGAGTTGCTGAAGATGCCATTGTGAGGCCCTGGTAGGTGTTTCATCAGTGCTGGGAAAGCATCGTATAACTGTTCGGAGAGAAAACAAGGGACTAATTCAGTGATGTAGTTTTTATCCACTGGCGAGCAAAGATCTCAGTCTTGCCTGAAATATTTTCTGCTGTAGAGAATATATGTTGCTCTTGCATCTTACTAGAGCCCATATGGAGCCTTCCAAATAGGCCATCTCAGTCAGATTCTTCAACATGCTCTGGAAGGTGTGATCACTGTAGTCAAACCGTCTCCCAAACACTATCTGGCAGATGATGTTGGCCACAGCGTTGTTTAAGAGGGGCACAGGGTCAAAGGGTTCACCTGGACAGAGGAAATGTCTTCAGTCTGAGTACACTGTGTATTTTAGGTCTTTTCTGTTGTTTTTGCCAACCTTTCTCCCTCTCCATCGCCTCCTGCAGATGTCGGCTCTCTTCACAGATGCTCTGCTCCATGGAGCTCTTGGCCAGACCGAAGGTACGTAACATGGCCATGGCAAAACGCCGCTGTCTCCTCCACACCCTCCCGTTGCTGAAGAAAAGACCTGCTGAGACAGGGAGAAACCGAACATCGATCAGGCACCGCTCAGGAGGCCGACTGACTACTTTAATACCGATGCACTCCATCCTCGTCCTCCAGGTTTGTGTGACTTACCTGAGTTCCCTGAATAAATTCTGTTCACCATCGGGCTGTAAGGCCGATCCACAAAGTTGTCAGCCTGTGTCACTATGGCTTCCTTCACCATCTTCCACCCAGACACAAACACTGTTTTGTGTCTTCCCAAACGTATGCAGAACACATTCCCATAAACATCAGCTAGCTGTGGATGCAGAAGCAGAGAATAAGTGGCCTGTTGTTTAGCATGTGACTCTGATAAGATGCATTTTTCAGTACAATATATTGTTAACACGGTGACTTAACATCAGCAGGTTTTTAGCAGTGTTTTACACAATAAGCTTTTAATATTATGTTGCAGCAAGGTCTCAAATAAACAGAGAAATTCTGGTAACTTCCCCACTCTTGAACTTATGTGAAGCAGTAACTCTAAATTAAAGTACATAAGTTATTAATAAATAGTTATTTTCTTCTGTTGGACATGCTCGGGTTTCTCAAGTGAACTTTTCAGAATAAAAAAACAAACACATTCTTACATAAACTGTCTGGATGCTGTCAGCTTACCTTGGTTAAGTAAATGTGAGGCTGTTTAGGTTCAATGCTGAAGACGTTTCCTAAAAGAGGAAGAGCTGGTGGTCCCGGGGGAAAGTTAGGTGGGTCCTTTTTGTTCCGAAAATACACTACCAGGAGAACAGTAAAAATAAAGAGCAGCATTCCTCTCAGATCAAGCCACAGAAAGAAATTACACTGCCTCATTATGAAGCAGAGTAGGAGCAAAGAAGAGCAAGGGACCGATTAGGATCACTTGCTCCATCATCCGTGCCTAGTTAGAGATGGGCTGGTACTCTGCTGACTCACAGCTTGTGTAGATATAATGATCTGTGTGTGTGACAGAAGGCTGGGATGGCCCTTCATTTACCAAACAAAGAATAGAGAGTAAGAATAAGCTGAAAACTGACCCAAACCTGCACACAATGACAGTGGACATCATAAAGAAGAAACCATAAAGTAATGTAATTGTCAGGCCGTAACATGAAACCAAATTTGTCAAAGGTGTGGTACGATTGCAGGATAAATGTTTGCTCCCTGTTTTTAAGGTTTGAAGCTGTCAAGCTGGCAGCTAAGGTAAATGTTGTACTGCTTATTAGAGTATATGCATTTTTAGCACATGTAGGGTTAAAACTGTAGGATCTGCTTTGTAAACGTGTTCACAGAAAGGTCTTCCTTCAGTCAAGCAGTTCACAACTTCCATCTCCTGTTATATCTCACTTTTTCTGACAACTTGATGGGTGATGGTGATGATAGTTGGTTATAAAAAGGACATGGTGTTTTCTAGTCGTTGTGTTCATGGGTTGTGTTCCATGTTTTGTTGATTTTTCAAAAGGAGAGGCAACGTTATTTACAGCCATAAACAAGTCCACCAGTGTCATTCTTAATACCACCACCAGAGGGGGCCAACATAAGACGTTTTCAAATTTTACACAGTGGGTGTGCATGTAGTAATTATTTGCAATTCAGTTTACGAAATAACTAAATATGTTTCATGTTCATTTTACAAATGATTTGTTAGTTGCCTCCAAAGGCAGTGTCCTGCGTAAATGTTAAAACAGCTCCACCAGCTGACTTACTAAACATGTTACAGCCATGTTTACGTTTTTTACCAGTGACATAAACCAAGTTTGTGACACACATTAACAAATCATTTACCTTACGTGTTTAATGTTTAAAAATAATTTTAATCTATTATTTATTAAAGGCTTATACATGCCAGTACAACTTGCAGTTTCAAAGTATAATGATACTTTCTACATTCTGTCATTAAGAACCACAAAGACAGGCAAAACATTAACTTTATCACACATAATTAAATGTGCAGACTAAACAATTCCCAGTACGAGGGGAATTGTTACGAGAGAATGAAAAGTAACTACAGCTTTCTCTTCTCGAGTGTTTTGCTCTGAGATAAAGCACAACTCAGCGAGCCTTGGCGTAAACCTTGAAGGGACGAGGGACTCGTATCCCCCCAGTGATTCCTTCTGCACTCAGCTCTACTCCATCAGGAGCAGTAAAGGAGAACTTCTGTAGTAAACCTACAAAAAACAGGAACAGCTCCATCTTGGCCAGGCCTTCTCCGAGACACACACGTTTCCCTGAAAAGTTCACAAACACACTCACACATGAAGGTGCAAGAGCACAGGATAAAAGTTATACTCTGGTTGAGGTTGTGTTTAAGATTGAGGTGAATCTAGTTTACCGGCAGAGAAAGGCAGGTGGGCGTCTCGCTTCACAAACTTTCCCTCAGCATCTAGATAGTGTCCAGGATTGAATTTATCTGGAGTCTCCCATTCATTCTTATCAAACAGCACAGAGTCCAGGATGGGCAATATGGACGTACCCTAAAAAACAAGATCCGTAGGTCAACACCAAGCAATGCTGCAACAACAGATTTTTCATTTCCAGTTTTCTGTCAAGGTACAATCCTGTTAAGACTTTAAATGACTGTGATGTAGACGCACCTTTGGTATGAAGTAGCCGCCCAGTGTCGTGTCCTTAGCAGCTATTCTGAGTCCGTTGAGAGGAACAATGTTTCCCATCCTCTGGATCTCGTGGATGACGGCGTCAGTGTAGGGCAGGTTGGGTCTGTCGGCCATACTGGGCAGGCGGGTCTGTCCGATCACTGTGTCTATCTCTGCCTGGACTTTTTCTAGACAGTCAAGATAGTAATTATTTCAGCTCACAGCAGATTTAAAATTGTATTTTTGATGTTTTCCAGCTTCCCTAATATGCATGACCTTTCAGCCTTCTCACATGTCAAGAGTTACTGCTCTGAAACGTGTCTGCAAAGAGTGACTGGATAAAGGGATCAGGGTTCTGTCTAAAAACCTTTTTGCTCCCTTCTACTAGCTTCTTGAACTGCATCTCTACAGAGAAAAACACTGTATTCTATTGTATCACCTACTCTGGATATCAGGGTGTTTGATGAGGTAAATCAAAGCCCACTGCAAAGTGGTGGAGGTTGTCTCTGTTCCAGCGAGGAACAGATCCAGAGAGCACATGCTCAGGTTGGTCTCAGTGAAGCCCAGGTCAGGGTCTTTATGCTGTTCAAAAACATAAAGGGGGATAAAGTAGTGAACGTTTAGTAGTTTGACGAAGACCGACAACTGTACAGGGCTGTGTGTACAATGCAATTGCTCACATACGTTCTCCATTTCGATGAGGAAGGCGTCAATGTAGTCCCGGGGATTGCTGCGGTCCAGATCCTTCTTGTGCCTCTCTGCCTCCTGACTGATGAACTCTAGGAGCACGTTTGAGAGGCTGAATATTCTGTTGTGAGGACCTGGCAAGTGCCTCATCACTCTGGGGAACGACTCATACAGCTAAAACAGTAGATGGGTGAAAATGTCATTCACAACATCTCCTTTCACCTTTCGAATTTTGACTAGAGACATGGTGTCTCCCAGGTGGTTAATGAGAATTAGCTAACACAATCCCACCAGAGTGGTGTCTCCCTGACAGTGATTGAACTAAATGCATATCATTGACTCACTAGACCCCAAACGGAGCCCTGCAGCCAAAGTGTCTCAGACAGATACTTCAGTATGGTCTGGAAGTTGTGGTCGCTGTAGTCAAAGCGCTTCCCCATCACCAGCTGGCAAATGATGTTGGACACAGCGTTGTTGAAGAGGCCTGTCGTGGTGAAAGGTTCACCTGGAGAGGAGGAGCCCACTGTTATGACAACGCTATTTTGCTTAAAGGCCTTTTGCTGCTTCTTGTGTAGGATAATGAGCTTAGAATAAATTAATTTTTAACCACCTTTCTCCTTCTCTATCTCCTCCTGCAGATATCGTATCTCCTCACAGATACTCTGCTCCATGATCTTTTTGCCCAGGCCATAGTTGCGTAAGGTAGACAAGGCAAAACGCCGCTGTCGCTTCCATTTTTCACCATTACTCATGAACAGACCACCTACACACAAGCATGCAGAAGAAAACAGGTTAACGACTTGTGGGAACTCATTTCTGCACTGCATGAGACAAGAGAGAGAGAGAGAGAGAGATTTTTACACCTGAGGTTCCCAGGTATATCCTGTCAGCCATCGGGCTGTATGGTCGATCCACAAAATTCTCAGCTTGTGTCACTGTGGCTTCCTTCAGCATCTTATATCCAGACAAAAGCACCCACTTGTCCCTGCCGAGGCGGAGGCTGAACACATTCCCATAGATCTTAGCCAGCTGGAGACATAAGAGAGGGAAAAACACTGGCAAACCACAAAGGACTACTGCTACTACTACTTTTTTTTTTTTTTTTAACCTTTTAAGTTGTTTCAAACAAAACCTACCGCTGCACAATGAGGATGAAATGTGCCACCAGGTGTGTGAAATGTGCTTAGATGTTAGAATTTCCATTTAAATGTACAATTTGACCACCAGATATCGTATCTGCCAGTCAACTCTACATGAAAATGAATATTTCAAATGCAAATGCACAGTTCCAGTGTCAAAAAATTTAAGTTACTTTCTCCAAGTGAATTACTAAAAAACGAGTGTCTCTAGCAGAGTTATACATATTTTTATGAGCCAGATAAGCCACTATCCTGATAGCATTTGCGTAATAGTGTTTCTGAATGACCTTGATCTTGAATTGTAAATTCTGTTAAAGTGGTTATGTGTGCTTAAAACCTACTTTAACAGATTTAATCATGTTTAATACACTTTCAGCAGTTGTATCACTTTTAATCTTTGACTCTTCATACTTAAAATCCCTGTAAGGTGAAAACTCCTGTGCATTTAACTGTACCTTGGCAAAAGAAATGTGTGGCTGTTTAGGGTCCATACTCAAGAAATTCCCCACAATGGGCAGAGCCAGCGGTCCTGGAGGAAAGTATGGTGGATTCCTGTATTTGACGTAGTCTGCTATCAGGAGGAAAATAAAAAGGAAGAGAAATAGACCCCTGAGGTCAAAACTCAGCAAAAAATTATAAAGCCACATGGTTTAAACGAGCCAAATCAGCAGCAGGAGGAAGGTCTGTGCTTTCTTCTTCTCCACTTGAAACGCCTGTGGTTGTGCGATGCGTGCTCACGCTTGATTTCACCTTTTAAATGTCCATGTGATCTGTGGCAACACATGATATGACTGGACAGACAACTGAAAAAAAAAAAACAAAGTGAGAGTCTGTACAGAGTCTGTACAAAGGTCCTCTTAATATTACTCTTACATAACCAGCTACAAACACAACTACTTTTCCCTTGACAAACAAGACCTCTGACATATATAATGAAACTTAAAGTCATAATTATAAAAATGTTATTATGCCCAACGTAGATTTATTACAGCAATCAGTCATGAGCAACAAACATTGTCAGCTCAGCAATATGATAACACACGCTAAGTTCAAAGCCTCCCCAACGTTTCAGTGACCTTAAGCAGTGACTGAATGTTTATGGGGTACACACAGTCGAGTCAACATTACAAAGTTTTATGGGAACAAACGACATCTAAATGATCCAGAGTCTGCAGCTGCGTGTAAATGGAAATGGGTTGGATTTTTCTGGTATGTAACAAAAGACTGGTCTCTGAAAGTAAAAGATCATGAGAAAAGTCATACTGTATAAGGTATGTTTTCAGATGCTATTCCACTGGAATCACTTATGTCAAAGATTTTCAAAAGATAAGGAATAAGAAGCAACATTATACAATGTGCAGGACAGTAACACCTTATATGAAGTGTTCACAGGAAATTTATTGTCAAATATTTTGCAAGTGAGCACAACCAAAATCATTTATTGATTTAAGAACAGAATACAACATAAAATCATACAGCTTTTAATTTTTGTACCTTCCCTTATTTACCAAAAATAATTTACAGTTGTGAAAATTGCTTAGGCATGGCCTTTGATGAATATACATTATCATGTACTGTATATATAAATTTTTCATTTGCCTATGACAAAGTCAAAGAGGCTAATTACAGAAGTATTCATACATTGTAAGCATAAGATCTTGAAGGTTATCTATCCATCCAAATCTGTCCTTGCTGCAAAATCAAAGAAAGAACATTTATGCGTCTTTTTTAGAATTTGTATCTTCTAACCTAAACACCACTGATGATATCTTTATAGATTTTTATTCTATTATGGCAATGATTACTTTGCAAAGAACCGTGTTGTTGTCATAATGGAAAGAAAATGCTCCTCAACATTTAAGTTGAGGAGCAATTTTTTTTTTTTTTTTACCATAGGCAACAAATATTTACGAGGGTTTTTTTAATTACTGTTATTTATTATTTAATTGGAGACTGACAGGAGACTTATGGACTCAATGTTATTTTCAAAGTTCACGGAGCTGTTTGTGTATCAGAGTGTACTGTCAGTTGTGTGTCAGAGTGTACTGCTGTGTCATATGAATCCAAAAAAGTGCGGTTTTATCTACGTGAGGGTAAAACCTTCAGAAAACAGAACCAGTGCTTAATTAATGTGCAGCTAATGCGTAACTCATCCTGATGTAATGGAAACATTAATGGACAATATACCATGAACTATTGAGGTTCAATACTGATAAATGATGAAGCCAATAAAAGCTTATTACCTTATGTAACACTTAATGGATGAACAGTTTATGAATGTTATATGTTAATTTTACAGTGTCATAAAAGCAAAAGCTTGTCACGCCAGTAATAGTTAATGCATCTGTACATGTATATTGTAGAGTAGTTTTGTTATATATATAACTGTAACATTTGTAGTGAGGCTGGGTTAGTAGTGGCTATACAGTCATTTCGTTATTACTTCACAAAAGATGATGGGCTTTTAATATTCTCTACTGTTTCTAAGTTCCAGGATCTTTGATTTTGTGATCACAAAAAGAATGTGGAGATCCCACTCATCTCTGCTGGTTTTATGGTTGGGATGGGAATAACTGAAGAGGTGGAGGACATCAGCGAGGTATGGCTAGCATCCTGAATATGGCTGGGGAGTAGGTGAAGCCCAGAACACCCTCCAAGCTGGGCATTTCTCCGGGAACGGGACAGAAGGTGAAGCGTTGGAGGAGAGATGTAAAGAAAAGGAAGAGCTCCATTTTGGCCAGGTTCTCCCCTAAACACATACGTTTACCTGGGGGAAAAGAGGGGGTGTGTACAATCCACAGCAGCTTTATATATAGCATATTCCTCACCAATGATACATGCTCCTGTTCTGACTTGTGTCGGCAGAAATTCTTGTAAGAGAAGAAAACAAACCTGCTGAAAATGGCAAGAAGGCATCTCTCCTGCGGAACTGGCCCTTTGAATCCAAGAAATGCTCGGGATTGAAGGTATCGGGCGTCTCCCACTCATTCTTATCAAACAGCACAGAAGATAGTAATGTAGTAATAGCTGTGCCCTGGAAAAAACAAGTCACGTATTAACATGTGAATAAATAATTTGCAAATTTTACAACTTAGCATTCATCTCTGGGTGAGTCTGGTAAATAGTCCCTTGCCTTGGGTATGAAGTATCCTGCCAGTGTAGTGTCTTTGCTGGCCATTTTGGGGAATCCCAATGGAGCAATATTTCCTATCCTTTGAATCTCATGGATGACAGCGTCACTGTAGGGCATGTTGGGTCTGTCGGCCATGGTGGGCTGACGAGACTGTCCAATCACTCTGTCTATCTCTTCCTGGACTTTCTCTGAGTGAGTAAGCAAAGTCAGTACCACAACAGAAAGCTCACTGGCCATTATACACTTGAAATAACAGGGAAAAAAATAATGTAAAACTTTCATGAGAATACTTCGGACTAACTCTGAATCTCTGGGTAGTGTATCATGTACGCGAGCGCCCAGCGTAGAGTGGTGGCAGCTGCTTCTGTCCCAGCCTCCATCAGGTCGAGGGTGCATATCAGCAGGGTTTCGACGCTGAAGCCAGCCTGAGGATCTTCTTTTTTCTGGCAATATGTCAACAGGGAAAAAAGGTAATTTTATGACACAGGGTTGTGCTGTTAGAGACTACTTTATGCATTATTATTCATTGATGGAACATGTATTTTATTGAAAATGAAAACAGATCCCACCTTCTCCATCTCTTGCAGGTAAACATCGATGTAATCGCGAGGGTCATCAGGGTTCCACTCCTCCTGGTGCTTCTCTATTTCCTTTCTCAGGAACGTTGTCAGCTCTTTGTAGTTTCCGTGGACAGTCTGGTGAGGTCCTGGCAGGTACTTCATCAAACCAGGGAAGGCATCATACAGCTGTTTGATGGGACAAAGTCTTAGATCAGTCATAAAGTAGCAGTGCAGTGTGTTTTGTGATCAAAAGATAATAGTTTAGACGGGAATTACCTGAGTCCGAGGAGAGCCAGCGAGCACAATGGCCTCGTTGTCTAATTCCAGAAACTTGCGAAAGCTTTGATCGCTGTATTCAAAGCGATGTCCGAAGACCACAGAGGAGATGATGTTACTCACTGCATTGGTTAAGGTGTAGTGGGGGTTGAATGGTCTTCCTGGGAATAAAGTAAATTAAATCCAACTGATGATAAGTTATACTAGAAACATCACTTTAGAGCATGGCAAACAATTTAGGCAAGTCACATGAGCTATCTGCTTGCCTTGTTCCTCTTTGAACGCTTCGCAAAGAAAGTTGCTTTCAACTTCAATGTATCTTTCCAACGATTTCTGGCCCTCTCCAAAGTAACGCAGGTGACTGTTGGCAAACTTCCTCTGTTTCTTCCACAGGTAACCACTGCTCAAAGCTAAGCCTGTGAAAAACACAGAGATTGATGTTTTAGAATAACACGCACTGGGCTGCATTTATTCATTATTTCTTTTTATTATTTCCCTGCCTTTACAGATTTTTGAAATCTGTTACTTATGTTACTTGGTGCATTCTCATGGCGAGGGATGAGGTGTAGACACTGACATATCAACACTACACATATTCTACATTCACAGTATTAAGTCCCACATGGGCTAGCAGTCTAAACCATGATTTTTAGTGAAATCCTTCAACACAGCATAAAAAGATTGAGTTTTACTGTGGATCCGTTTTTTGTACCATTTCTTCGTGCCCTCCTTTATTCACATACTCACCGAGGCCCTTAAAGACAACATGGAAAAGAGGAACGATAGGTCGATCAACAAAGCTGTCCAGCTGGTTGACAAGAGCCTCTCTGACCATCTTGTATCCTGAAATAAACACCGTCCTCTCACTGCCTCTCCGCAAGCTAAACACGGGGCCGTACTCCTGAGCAAGCTGTATTTAAAAGCAAATTATTTTTCAAGAAAGGAAACGATTAGCAAAGATTTTTTAAATCTTTCAATGTACAAATTATATCTGGAATAGGAATAAAGACAATGCTGCATTGTTTTGTATAAACTCTGTAGCCTATCAAGCAGGAGAAAATACACTTCACTTTGGGTAAAATACATGAACATGTTGAGAAAACACTTTTTAATTGCAGCAATCAAAGCAATGTTTTGTATGTATTGTTAGTCATGGCTGTAAAGACGTTCTCTGCTCTCCCCGACTCACATACACATATTTTATGCTGTTACTGTTTGCCTCACCTTCTCCATTGTTTTGAAGTCAACTCCAGTAAAGATATTTCCCAGAAAAGGCACAGCCGAGGGTCCAGGTGGAAAGTTGTGAGGCTTCCAGTTCCTCACCACATCAGTCAAAAGTAACAACACAAAACCAAACAAGAGCCACCCACTAAAGCCCATACAATCAAAAATTGCTTGAAAAATCATGATGAAGATATTAGAAAAAGCAGTCTGAAAAATCTTGGTTTTTCCCGTGCAGACAGGGTGGTGGTGTGTCTCACGTTTTATATTTGTGTGAGGAGTGGAGGGGACTGGAAAAAATGGCTGGGGCCTTTTTTTTTCCAAGGAAATTGAATTTTTTTTGAGGAAATGTTATGTAACACTGGTTGCCTCTGAAACCCTCTGACCTCCTTGCTGAAGATAAAAACAAAGCTGGAGCTTGAACTTGTCCAGCTGGTTGCTTACTGTATGCATATGTGCTGCATGTTAGGGCAACAAAGTTTTCCTAGTAGTTTTATTGAAGATAATTTGTCGGTAATCAGTCAGTGATTTGTTTTTTGTTTTTTTTTTTTACAGTACATTCATTTTTATGGATGTGTGTGTAGTAAAAAGTGTTGCAGTGTCAGAATACATGAGTTTAGCTGCCAGATACATGTGACCCAGTATCAAAGTGTGCACTATAAAATAATTTAGTAACTATCAGCAATAAAAATAGATGTGATACATCACATGTGATACACTACACCTCACCATTTCTACTTCTTCTGAGGACCCTCAATGACACAATGCATTTCCCAGTCCCCAACCCTCACCTAAACCATCACCTCTGTATAACTATCCCCGACTCTAACCTTTACCATCGCCTACACCAAACCATAGCTTTACCCCTAAATCCAACTTCTAACTGTTAAACAGATTTCTGGAAAAACGAAGACCAAAATGTCTTCACTTTCCACGACTTCTACTACTATTATGACCGGATCAACCATTGTGGAGGGGCGGGCAAGGCAAATATTTGTGGTTGGGTGCCCACTGAACCCACCACCCTGTATGTGCCAACATGTACAAGGTTCACATCAGTTCCTATTTCCAGTGCTAACAATACTTCTAATAATTTGTGTAAGCTTGTGGTCATTAATCAGCAACTTCATGGAGAATATGTATAATATAAACACAACATAAACAAAAACAAAGTTTTAAAAATAGATATTAATTCAGGGTCTCTCTAAAATACATAGTGTCACATCCAGAAAACCCTGTTAAGTTATGTTCTTGTTTTTTGTCTGTTGTCTCGTGATTTCCGCCTTTTATTTTGTAATCTGTTCTCCCTTTGTGTTTCAGGTAGCTTGCCCTTCCTCTTGTGTTCCGGCTCGTCTGATTGTTTTCCCCGCCCTGATTGTTTCCACCTGTTCCCCATTACCTAGTGTGTATATATTGTCCGCGTCTCCCTTTGTCCTGTGCCAGTTCGTCTTGTCATTTTGTAAGAGAACCAGCGCCTATTCCATGTCTTGCCAAGTCAGGTTTTGTATTGCTTTGATTTCTTCAGTAGGACTTTTTGTTCTTGTTTTACCTAGGATTGAGTTGTTACTTTTCTTTGTCTGTTAGCCAGTTGCTCGGCCTTTTCCTCGTAAGAGTGTTTTTTTGTTTCTTAAAGATTGAAGACTGTTTTTGCCTCGTGAGAGTGAATTTTTGTTTCTTAAAGATTGAAGACTGTTTTTGCCTCGTGAGAGTGAATTTTTGTTTCTTAATGATTGAAGACTGCTTTTGCCTCGTGTGAGTGATTTTCTGTTGGTACTTTTGACAAATAAAAGAACTCTTTATTTTGTACTTTGCCTGTTGAGTCGTGCATTTGGGTTCAGGTCCTTGTTCGGCCGTGACAGTACGAACTGGCCAGCATGAACCCAGCCGACTCTGATCACCTCACAGCGGCCGTTCGTTCCCAAGGTGTTCGCCTGAATCAGCAGGAGGATCTGTTGGCCTCTCTGCATCAGGGAGTTAAGGAGCTGGCGAATAGTCAAGAAGGTTTCAAGGCAGCCATGACTACCCAGGTGAACCTCCTGGGCACTGAAGTGCAACAAGTCCTCGCTCTACTAAAGAACCCCTCCTTCTCCTCAGACACCGAAGCCAGTCCATCTTCAGCCGCTGCTGGAGCGTTGCCGGTCTCGGGCTCCCATGCCACTACTCTTTGCCTCTCTCCCCCAGAAAAGTTTTCGGGTGAGTGTGGATAATGTCGATCCTTCATCGTCGACTGTGAAATGCACTTTGAATTCTTGCCATCAGCCTTTCCCACAGAATGATCGAAGGTGGCGTTTATGATCTCCCATCTCACTGGGAGGGCGAAGGCATGGGCTACGGCAGAGTGGTCCCGTGGTTCATCGATCTGCCGGACCCTTGATGAATTCATAGAGGCTCTGAGGAGGGCTTTTGATCCTATTTCATCCGACAGAGACAGAGCAAGAGAACTATGTAAAATCAAACAAGGTAGGGACTCAGTTAATGATTATGCCATCCGCTTTCGGACCTTAGCCACAGACAGCGGATGGAATGCCACTGCCTTGTATGATATTTTTCTTAAAGGACTCTCGGACCAGATTCAGGACCTGTTAGTGCCTATTGATCTGCCGTCTGATCTTGACTCTTTAATATCCCTTGCTATAAGAACTGATAATCGCTTACAGGAGCGAAAAGGAAACCTAGGTGGCGCTGCAGCTACTTACTCCAGCAGGCGGAAGTCTCCACCCATCCCTTCATTGGTTCCTCGGGAAGAGGGCCCCTCTGAGAAGGGAGAGGAGCCCATGCAGCTGGGACGAACCCGATTGTCTGCAGAGGAGCGTCGTCGTCGCCTGCAGGAAGGGAGGTGCTTCTATTGTGGGCAGCAAGGGCATCTCCTTGCTGTGTGTCCAGAAAAAAGAACAGGCTCTCCAGTAGAAGGGAGGATTCTGGTGAGCCGCTTCACATCCCCTGAGTTCCCTCCCCGCACCTTAACAGAGGTCAAGGTAAAGAAATCCAACACCACTGTTTCTCTTGGGGTACTCATTGACTCGGGTGCTGATGAGAGTCTTATGGACTGGGATCTTGCTGAAAAACTTAACGTGAAAACCGAACAATTATCCCAGCCATTAGAAGCCAGTGCTCTCGACGGGACCCTGATATTCAAAGTGACTCACAAGACTGAACCTCTGGGGGTTATGATAGGAGACCACTATGAACTCATGTGTTTTCACTTGTTTTACTCCACCCAACATCCTGTTATCCTGGGTCTTCCTTGGTTAAAGAGACATAACCCACAAATTGACTGGTGTACTGGGAAAATTTTGAAATGGTCTGAGGGATGTGAAAATAAGTGTGTAAAAACATATCCAAATGAGAAACCTGTTTTTAACACTGTTAACTGTGTCACAGACTCTGAATCTCCAGATCTTAGTTCTGTCCCCAGCTGTTACCACGATTTGGCAGAGGTATTCAGCGAGAGTAAGGCTACTTCCCTTCCCCCTCACCGACCTTATGATTGCCCCATAGATTTGATTCCAGGAGCCCCCATTCCTAAGGGGAGACTGTATTCCATTTCTGGTCCAGAAAAACAGGCCATGAACAATTACATTGAGTCTTCATTGAAGGCTGGCCTCATCCGTCCCTCTTCATCTCCAGCTGGGGCAGGGTTCTTTTTTGTAGGGAAAAAGGATGGGTCTCTCCGGCCATGTATTGATTATGGGCCACTCAATGACATTACTGTAAAAAACCGTTACCCTCTGCCTCTCATGTCATCGGCTTTTGACCAGCTTCAACAGGCCAAAATCTTTACGAAATTAGATCTGAGGAATGCCTATCACCTAGTACGCATCAGGGAGGGCGATGAATGGAAGACGGGTTTCAACACTCCTAATGGTCATTACGAATACCTGGTTATGCCATTTGGGTTGACAAATGCTCCCGCCGTTTTTCAAGGCATGATTAATGAGGTCCTCAGAGACTTTTTGAACCACTTTGTATTTGTGTACTTGGACGATATCTTAATCTTTTCCCCTGACACAGATTCTCATGT